>NC_141876.1:120319015-120622045 GCF_056163025.1 Triticum urartu | reverse complement strand
ACTGGCGGTTCAACTAACTATCTCTTCAAATCTTCAAACGCTTTATTAGCCGCATCGCTCCAGACAAAGTCATTCGTTTTCTTTAGCATCTGATATAAAGGGATAGCCTTCTCCCAGAGACGACTGATAAAACGTCTCAAAGCCGCAATCCGGCCTGCTAAACATTGAACGTCATTGATACATGCCGGTTTAGCCAGAGAGGTGATAGCTGTGATCTTCTCCGGATTAGCCTCAATGCCCCTATTGGACACCAGAAAACCCAAAAGCTTGCTTGCCGGAACACCAAAGACACATTTGGCCGGATTAAGCATCTTCTTATAAACCCGGAGGTTATCAAAGTTTTCCTTCAAGTCATCTATCAATGTTTCCTCCTTCCTATATTTCACCACAATGTCATCCACATAAGCATGAACATTGTGCCCAATCTATTTATGAAGAAAATTCGGAACACAACGCTGATAAGTCGCCTGCGCACTAATGAGCCCAAACAGCATGGATACATAGCAGAAGGCTCCAAAGGGAGTTATGAAGGCCGTCTTCTCCTGGTCCTTAACCACCATTTTGATCTAATGATAACCAGAATAAGCATCCAAAAAACACAAACGGTCACAACCCGCCGTAGCATCAATAATCTGATCAATGCGCGGGAGAGCAAAGGGATCAGCTGGACATGCCTTGTTCAAGTCTGTGTAATCCACACAGATACGCCAAGTGCCGTTTTTCTTAAGTACCAGCACCGGATTAGCTAGCCACTTAGGGTGAAAAACCTCCACGATAAACCCTGCTGCCAAAAGCCAGGCTACCTCCTCACCAATAGCCTTACACCTCTCTTCGTTGAAGCGGCGGAGAAACTGCCTGACCACTTTAAACCTAGGATCTATGTTAAGGGTGTGCTCAGCGAGTTCCCTCGGTACACCTGGCATGTCAGAAGGCTTCCATGTAAATATGTCCCGATTCTCACGTATGAACTCGATGAGCGCGCTTTCCTATTTGGGATCCAGGTTAGCGCTAATGCTGAACTGCTAAGATGAATCGCCACGAACAAAATCAACCATTTTAATGTCTGCAGCCGATTTAAATTTCAGCGACGGATCATGCTCTATAGTTGGCTTCTTCAAAGAAGTCATATCTGCCGGATGAACATTGTCCTTATAAAACTTCAGTTCCTCTATGGCACAAACCGATTCTGCATAAGCCGCATCACCCTCTTCACATTCCAAAGCAATCTTCCTGCTCCCATGTACTGTGATGGTCCCCTTATGACCCGGCATGTTAAGCTGTAGATAAACATAACACGACCTCGCCATTCACTTGGCATAAGCCGGTCGTCCGAACAGGGCATGATACAGACTCTTGATTTTCACCACCTCAAAAGTCAACGTTTCTAACCTTGAATCATGATCATCTCCAAAAGCCACCTCTAGGGCTATCCTGCCTACTGGATACGCCGATTTACCAGGCACCACACCATGAAAAATGGTGTTTGACGGTTTAAGATTCTTATCTGTCATCCCATATGGCGGAAGGTATCATAGTAAAGGATATTGATACTACTTCCCACATCCATAAGCACCTTGGTGAACTTACACCCCCCAACTTGAGGTGCCACCACTAAGGCCAGATGACCCGGATTGTCAATCCGGGGTGGGTGATCCTCTCGACTCCATAAAATTGGTTGTTCATACCAACGCAAATACTGAGGCACTGTCGGTTCAACAGAGTTCACGACCCTTTTGTGAAGCTTCTAATCACGCTTACACAAGCTAGTAGTGAAGACATGATACTGCCCACTATTCAACTGCTTTGAATTGCTCTGATAACCCGACTGCTGTTGCTGTTGATTCCCCTGATGGTTATAACCTCCCTGATTGTCCTGATTACCTTGATTGCCATGTCCGGTCTGATGGCCTTGGAATCCTGAACCGGAGCTGCCGCCTTCATAACCCGGCCCATGAAAACCGCCTCCTGAACCGTCGGGCGGGCCATTGTCATATTGGAACGTATTGGAATTTTTGAATTCTCGCATGATGAAGCAATCTTTCCAAAGATACGAAGCTGGTTTCTCCTTTGATCCATGCTTTGGACAAGGTTGATTTAATAGGCGCTCCAGATTGGGGCCTGACCCTCCGCCCCTCTGGGGCAGTTTGCCCTTATGACGCTGACCATTATCCTGAGCATTGGTGTTAGCCACAAAGTCCAAACTATTGTCTGCCTTGCGCTTATCATTATTCCCATGACCTGCTGGATTGTGTTGCTGCCCCTTGGCATTGCCATTCTTTTCCCCCTCCCCGGTTTTTCATCCTCAGACTCAGGGTCTTTGGTACTATCTGAATCGGCATATTTCACCAAAGCCGCCATAAGGGTTGACATGTCATTGTAGTGACGTTTGAGCCTCCCTAACTTCAGTTTTAATGGCATAAACCGGCAATTACCCTCCAACGTCAAAACTGTTGTATCCGCGTTGATGCGGTCCGATGAATGTAAAATAGCTGAGACTCGCTTCACCCAATGGGTTGTAGACTCCCCATCCTCTTGAACACAAGCGATCAGGTCCACAATCGACATAGGCTGCTTACAAGTATCCTTAAAATTCTGGATAAACCGGTTTTTAACTCGACCCATGACCCGACGGAGTTAGCTGGTAAGATCTTTAACCAAGTACGAGCTGTTCCTTCCAACATCATGGTGAAATACTTAGCATACACCGCTTCATCCACATCCAACATCTCCATTGCCATCTCATAACTCTCAACCCATGATTCAGGGGGTAAATCGGCAGCGTAATTGGGCACCTTGCAAGGGCCTTTGAAATCCTTGGGTAGTCGTACATTACGCAAGGCTGGGGTGAGGCAGGGCACCCCCAAAGAACTGAAGACCACACCTGGCTCCACTGAGGTGGTCGGGCGAACCGGAGTAGGCTGACGAGCTGCGTGCTGAGCTGCTAACTCGGCCTCTCGACGTGCTCGGCCTCTCGACGTGCTCGGCCATGATCCACCACATCTTGCGCATTGGCACCACCACATGCCGGGTTACGGTGCCGTGCACTACTTGACACAGCCGGTTCCTCAACATGCCTACTGTAGCTCTGGCTTGGACGGGGGGTGGAATGGATCCTCTCACGACTATGCGAATAAGCCTACTGCTGGGTTAAAGCTGTTTGAAGGAGTTCTCTGGCCCACCGTGTCTCAATCGCCGCTGGTGATCCGCTGTCAATTGGGAGGGCTGCCAATCGTGAAGCGGCAGCCACAATGTTATCCAACGGGTTGGAGTAATGCCCCCGGGGCGTCGGAACGTACTTTGGCACAATGTTGTTCTGACGAGGCGGGTTCATCGCGCGCGGCTGAACTAGCGCTCCTGTTACCGGTGCCTCCGTCCAGTTTACCACCGGCTGGTTACTGGTTCCTGTTCCTAGCGTGTTGAAGAGATTTCTTGGCTCATAACCCGGCGGGAGGTGCGACCGGTATCTCGTCCTCATGACATCATCTGAGGCACTCTGATCCAGCCTAAGCCGGTAGGCCTGAGCTTCTAACTCGGCCTGTTCTGTAGCCATCCTGGCGTTCTCTGCTGCCAAGTCTGCTTTAGCCTGAGTTATCTAATATTTCACCTTTGCAATCTCTGCATTGTGCTGATCTCGGGTTGCTGCATCCACTTCTGCTGCCAGCAATGTTGCTAAAGCGTCGAACAAATCAGACAAAACCTGAGCCGGAGGCGGCGCGGACCCCCCTGCTCCCACTGGCGTTGTTGTTGCGGAACCGGAGATCATTGCCGCGGCCGTAGAAGAGCGTTGCACTGGTTGTGTACCAGCCATGAAGACCGCGACCCGGATTGGCAGATCGAGGGGGTCTGGAATACTGTTGCCATCGGAACCTCCACTAATCCGGCCGTCCTGCAGCTGATACAGCGACTCGGTCTCTCCGGCTGAAGACTCGTCATCAGAACAGACAACGGTTTCCCCATCAGATGCCAGTCCATCCTCATATTCCGCTCCAGGGATGACACCTACGAAAACATGCCTTGCTGCAGGTTGAACTTGGGCAGGGCTTGCACGCTGAGCCGTCTCGATGATGTCGGTGCAGGTGTCTGGCTCAGGGCCCGGTTCGCCGATCTTGCTGATGAAGACATGAATCCCACCAAAGGGGACTCAGTACCCATATTCAATTGAACCGGCCTCAGGACCCCATCCTGCGTCATCGATGTAGAGTCTGCCGTGACGACTTTTAGTCATCTGGCCCACATCGTATCCCTTAAGTCCTTCGAAACTGCCCTTCAAGAACTCGAAACCATCATGCGATAGCCCCACGGTGGGCGCCAACTGTCGTGGTTTTGTCATGGTAGATGTCCTCGTGAAAGGACTTAGTCGTGGAGCCATTGCCACGGGTTAGCTTAAAGGGGTTAAACCGAACAAGGGACACAAGAGTTTTATACTAGTTCGGCCCCTTCGATGAAGGTAAAAGCCTACGTCTAGTTGTGATGGAATTGCTGGGGGTTTCGATGACCAGAGAGCGAATCCGCTTTGCCTGGATCTCGAGTTGTTGTGTGTTTCTTCCTAAAGCGCTGTTGGGTCGTCCCTTTATATACATAGGTCGACGCCTGCCGGCTTACAGAGTCCCGAGGTCGGATCATCAATGTGTCCAACTCGGTCCCTATCCTCCCTATCTTACAATACAAGTTACATGAGAAAGTCGGTTTACATCTACAGGCCTTAACCCGCCTTTGGGCCTTGGTCCTTCGTAAAGCGCCACCATCCTTACGTTTTTATGGGCCTCTAATCTTCATAGAGTTAACCCGGCTACCCCTGGCCGGCTTACGTCCAGTAGTAATATCCCCAACATTAGGCCCCAGATTGATTTGAACTTGTACATGTCAATCTTCAACACTTAGAAAAATTCTCGCCCTAGCACCTTCGCATGGATCTTGGAAACTTGGATTATGTCGCTGACATTCGAGGAGACTTGATCTTCGAAGGATTCACAGCCCCAACCTCCGCTCTGGCCTTAGAGCCGGAGCGCGTCGCTAGGTCCGATGACGGGATTTCTAAACCCGCCGGAGACGTATCAGCATCCCTAAGCTTAATTCTTGCTCATCCTCGAGTAGGTAAATGATAAAAGAAATAATTTATGAAGTTTGAATGCTAGCATAGTGCACAAGTTTGATCAATGATAATTTCAATCACTTTTACTAGCATTATAACAACAACTCTTTCTCATGAAACTCGTCATGATAAAGTAGCAATTGAAAACGTAATTTTGATGTGGAATGCTACCTATCATATTCATCATATACTCTTTTGTTTTGTCGCATGGACATTTGGACTTGAATGATTCAAAGCAATAGTCTATAATTTGACATGAAGACATCAATACTCAAGCATACTAACAAGCAACCATGTCTTTCAAAATATCAATGCTAAAGAAAGCTATCCCACTATCCCTAGCCCATTATACTCAATCATTGATCCATTCATGAAACACACTCAAATATTAGCTACATCTAATGCACAAGTATGACAATAGTGTTACCTAGTTGGTGAGATAAGATGGAGACTCAAAAATAAAAATAAAAATTGCATAGAAGTAAATAGATAGGCCCTCGCAGAGGGAAGCAGAGATTTGTAGAGGTGCCAGAGTTCAACGCTTTTGAGAGGCATGCTTTTCCTGCCAACGAAAATGACCGAGAATTCCCAATATCTTCCATGCTAGACAAATAATAGGCAGTTCCCAAACTGAAAATAAATTTATTTATTTTCTACCATTCTTTCACAATCCATGGCTAGACGTATCCACATGTGCCTTCCATACCAACACTTTCCAAGGAATTTATTATCATCGTCATATTAATTTTTTCATTTTGGGACTGGGCATCCCTATCACCTGCCACACTCTCGTGCAATGGAAAATGAATATACATTCATCATGAGAATAACCCACCTAGCATGGAAAATATTGGCTACCCCATGGTGCTTCATGAGCGGTACGGGCACACAAAACAGAAAATTATTTTGAATGATTAGAGTTGGCACATGCAAATTTACTTGGAACGACATGTAAATACCACATATAGGTAGGTATGGTGGACTCATTTGGCAGAACTTTGGGTTTAAGGAATTGGATGCACAAGCATCATTCCTGCTTAGTACAAATGAAGGCTAGCAAATAGATTGAGAAGCGACCAACCAAAAAACGAAAACGGTCATAAGCATGCATTGAACATAACTAACACTGAATAATGCACCACAAGTAGGATGTAACTTTGTTGCATAACTATTGACTTTACCTGCTTGCATAGGGAATCACAAACCTTAACACCAATATTCCTACTAAAGCACAATTACTCACCAAGATGACTCACATATTATTATCTCCATATCACGGAACTATTGCAAGGAATCAAGCTTATCATATCCAATGATCTACATGAAAGTTTTTTTAATCTTCGAAGGGCCGAATCTACATGAAAGCTTTTACTATATCCTTCTTGGATATTCATCATATTAGGACCAATTTCATAGCTTTTGCAAATTTCCATCACTATTATCAACTCTCAAAATAATAATATGAGTGAAGCATGAGAGTGTTCGACAAACTACTCCAAAAAGATATAAGTTAAATCAAACAAGTAGTTAAATAAATAGGTACGCATGTGAGGGCTTTCTCTCATTTAAAAATTTCAGATCTTAATTGTTTTATTCAAATAGCAAAGAAAACAAATAAGATGACATTCCAAGAATAGCACATGTCATGCGAAGAAGCAAAAACTTAGGCTCAACCGATTCTAACCAGATAATTGTTGATGAAGAAAGGTGGGATGCCTACTGGGGCATCCCCAAGCTTATATGCTTGAGACTTCTTGGAATATTATCTTGGGATGCCTTGGGAATCCCCATGCTTGAGATCTTGTGTCTCCTTAATTCCTCACATATCGCAGTTTCCCTAAATCTTAAATACTTCATCCACACAAAACTCAACAAGAACTCGTGAGATAAGTTAGTATAAATCAATGCAAAAACCTTGTAATTCTCTACTATAGAAAATCACTAAAATTATAAACATTGCATACTAAATACCTCTGCATATTTAATACTCCTATTCTCAAATATATAGAATCATTAAACAAGCCAACATATGCAAACATAACAACAATCTGTCAAAACAGGACATTCTATAAAGGATCCAAGAAGATTCATACTTTTTTAACTCCATTTTTTTTCAAAAATTACCACACTGTATAAAATTTGTTATGGCTTATTGTGTAAAAATTTCAAGATTTTATCACGTTCTGACTTTTCTGAAGAATTATGACAATGATAGAAAACTTTCTGTTTTCAAACAACAACATATAGACTTGCAAAATAAGCATGGTAAAGGCTACATGTAACTTTTTATTGAAGTAAAAGATAGAAAACATTATTCTAAATAGCAGCAAGCAAAAATAAATAAAATAAAATGAAGCTCCAAGAAAACACATATGATGTGATGAATAAAAATATAGCTCCAAGTGAGGTTACCGATAATGTTGAAGACGAAAGAGGGGATGCCTTCCAAGGCATCCCCAAGCTAAGTTGCTTTGGTCTTCCTTGAATATTACCTTGGGGTGCCTTGATCATCCCCAAGCTTAGGGTCTTGCCACTCCTTATTCTCCTCATATCGATATCTCACCCAAAACTTGAAAATTTCAATCACACAAAACTTAACAGAACTTCGTGAGATGGGTTAGTATGATGAAGAGCAAATCATTCACTTTGGTACTGTCAAAGACAAGAATCATAATTGTTTTCAAATAATGCCTACTCTACCCTACCATTTCTACAATTTATACTGACCAATATAATCCATACAAACCATAAAACAAGCAAACTATGCACTGAAAACAGAATTTGTCAAAAACAGAACAACCTGTAATGATTTGAACAATGACCATACTTCTGTAACTCCAAAAATTCGGAAAAATAAGAAAACATAGGAAAGTTTTATCAATCATTTGTAAAAAAATAGAATTTTATTTTCAGTGAACTTCAAAAATTCTATTACTGGGCGCAAAAGTTTTTGTTTTTGCACAGAATCAAGTCAACTATCATCCACACTATCCCAAAGGCTTTACTTGGAACTTTATTGAAACAAAAGCTATAAAACATGATTGATATAGTAGCTTAATCATGTGAAAACACAAAATAGTACATAATAGTGTTGGATTATCTCCTAACAGGTTCTTTTCTTTAATGCCTTTTTAACTAGGCATGATGATTTCAATGATGCTCGCATAAAAGTAAATAATTGAAACATAACGGGAACATCATGAAGCATATGACTAGCACATTTAAGCCTAACCCACTTCCTATGCATAGGTATTTTGTGAGCAAACAACTTATGGGAGCAAGAATCAACTAGCATAGGAAGGCAAAACAAGCATGACTTCAAAACTTTCAACACATGGAGAGGAAACTTGATATTATTGAGATATGTAAAAGCATATGTTCCTCTCTCATTGTAATTTTCAGTAGCATCATGAATGAATTCAACAAAATAACTATCACATAAAGCATTCCTTTCATGATCCACAAGCATAGAAATTTTATTACTCTCCACATAAGCAAATTTATTCTCATGAATAGTAGTGGGAGCAAAATCAACAAAATAACTATCATGTGATACTTGATTGGAATAATCCAATTGAAAATTTAAATCTTGACGACAAGTTTCATGGTTATCATTATTCTTTATAGCATACATGTCATCACAATAATCATCATAGATAGCAACTTTTTTACCATAATCAATTGAAACCTCTTCCAAAATAGTGGAATCATTAGTAAATAAAGTCATGACCTATCCAAATCCACTTTTATCAATATTGTGACAATAGTCAACACCCTCCAAAATAGTGGGATCATTAATTAGAGTTGACACTATTCCAAACCGACATTCATCATTGTAATCATCATAAATAGGAGGCATGCAGTCATCGTAACCAATTCACATCAAAACTTGGGGGACTAAAAATATCATCTTCATCAAACATAGCATCCCCAAGCTTATGGCTTTGCATATCATTAACATCATGGATATTTAAATAATTCATACTAGAAACATTGCAATCATGCTTATCATTCAAATATTTTAAGCCAAACATTTTATTGAATTCTTCTTCTATCAATTGAGCACAATTTTCCGCTCCATCATTTTCAAGAAAGGCATGATAAAGATGAATAATATGAGGCAACCTAAATTCCATTTTTGTAGTTTTCTTTGATAAACCAAACTAGTGATAAAACAAGAAGCTAAAAGATTCAATTGCAAGATCTAAAGATATACCTTCAAGCACTCACCTCCCCGGCAACGGCGCCAGAAAAGAGCTTGATGTCTACTGATACGTCTCCAATGTATCTATAATTTTTGATTATTCCATGCTATTTTATTATCAATCTTGGATGTTTTATAATCATTTTATATCATTTTTTGCTACTAACCTATTGACATAGTGCCATGTGCTAGTTCCTGTTTTTTCTGTGTTTTTTACATCACAGAAAATCAATATCAGACGGATTCCAAATGCCACGAAACTTTACAGAGATTTTTTATGGACCAGAAGGAACATGTCGGACCCTGGTTGCACCTGGGGGAGTCCCGAGTAGGGGACAACCCACCAGGGCGCGCCAGGAGGCCCAGGCGCGCCCTGGTGGGTTGTGCCCACCTTGGGTGCTGCCCGGACCGCCTCTTTGCTCTATAAATACTCCAAAAATACCAGAACCCTAGGGGAGTCGACAAAATATTCATCCAGCCGCCGCAGAGTCCAGAACCACCAGATCCAATCTAGACACCATCTCGGATGGGGTTCACCACCTCCATTGGTGCCTCTCCGATGATGCGTGAGTAGTTCTTTGTAGACCTTCGGGTCCGTAGTTAGTAGCTAGATGGCTTCATCTCTCTCTCTCTCTTGATTCTCAATACAATGGTCTCTTGGAGATCCATATGATATAACTCTTTTTGCGATGTGTTTGTTGGGATCGGATGAACTTTGAGTTTATGATCGGTCATTATATCCATGAAAGTTATTTGAGTTTCTTGGATCTCTTATATGCATGATCTCTTATAGCCTTGTATTTCTTCTCCGATATTTGGGTTTTGTCTGGCCAACTTGATCTATTTATCTTGAAATGGGAAGAGGTGCCCGGTAGTGGGTTCGATCTTATGGTGCTTGATCCCAGTGAAAAAAGGGAACCGACACGTATGTATCGTTGCTACTAAGGATAAAAAGATGGGATCTATATCTACTCAATAGATAAACGGGTCTTGTGTACATCATGTCATCGTTCTTATTGCATTACTCCGTTTTTCCATGAACTTAATACACTAGATGCATGCTGGATATCGGTCTATGTGTGGAGTAAGAATAGTAGAAGCAGGCAGGAGTCGGTCTACTAATCTTGGACGTGATGCCTATGTAATGATCATTGCCTGGATATCGCCATAATTATTTCAGTTTCTATCAATTGCCCAACAGTAATCTGTTTACCCACCATTTGATATCTTTCTCGAGAGAAGCCATTAGTGAAACCTATGGCCCCCGGGTCTTCTTTCTCATATATTTGCTCGCGATCTACTTTTCCTTTGCATTTTTATTCAGATCTATTAAACCAAAAATACAAAAATATTTTGCTGCACTTTATTTTATTTGCGATCTATTATTTCAATCTATTACAATCTGTGGCATCGTTACCCGAAAGGGATTGACAACCCCTTTAACACGTCGGGTTGCGAGGTGTTGTTATCTATGTGTGCAGGTGTTGTTTACGTTGTGTTTCTTGGTTCTCCCACTGGTTCGATAACCTTGGTTTCTTCACTGAGGGAAATATCTACCGTCGCTGTGATGCATCATCCCTTATGTTGTGTTGATTGTTCCATACCGTCGCTGTGATGCATACCGACGTAGTCCTAGCAGACAGGAGCTCTTCTGGCGCTATAGTCAGAGAGCAATCAAAAGGAATTTCTGGCGCCGTTGCCGGGGAGGATCTTCAACATAACCAGGTTCCTAATCAAAAATCTCATCTCCTAGCAATTTACATTATTTGCCATTTGCCTCTCATTTTCCTCTCCCCCACTTCACAAAAAATTGCCGTTTTATTCGCCTCTCTTTTTCATTCATCATTTTCTTGTCAGATCTGTTTTTGTGTGCAATCTTGTTTGCTACCTTTGCTTGTGTTACCATGTGCCTTTTATTTGCTTGCGTCTTCGCTTGCTAAAAATCTATTGATATGGATCCCCATCCACTTGCTAATCTTTTTAAAAGATCCAATCATGATGAACCAATTGCTAGTGAGTTGAGTGCACTAGATTATCTTTATGAAGTTTTGCTTGAGAATCGTGAATCTGAAAATTGTGATGAAGAAATTTATGAAGTTATTCTTGATAGCTCCTTGAATGAAAAGCATGATTACAATAATTTAAAATAAATTCTATTAATGTCAATTATGATAATAATATGCAAAACCCCAAGCTTGGGGATGCTTGTTTTGTCATGTCCGCTACTTATTGCAATGATCATGATTGATGTGATAATGTTTCTTATGATCTTGAAAATTTATTTAAGACTCGTGATGAATATGTTTGCGATAATATTGAAAGTGGGTTTGGAAGAGTGTCAACTTTAGCTAAAAATAATCCCACATATTTGAAGAGTGTTCAATCTTATGAATTTTTTGATGAAAGTGGGTTTAGAGAGGTCGTGACTTTATTTGATCACAATAACACTATTTTGGAAGAGTGTCAACTTTGCATGCATGTGGATCATAAAGAGAAAATTTTATATGATAGTTATATTATTGAATTTGATTATGATCCTACATATAATTATTATTAGAGAGGAAAATATGGTTGTAAAAAATTCATGTTATTAAATTCCCTCTCGTTGTGTTGAGATTGTCAATGTTTTATTCCTCTCCTTTGCCTATGCTAGATATTTCTTGTCTTGACAATTTGTTTTCCTATAAAATTCCTACGCATAGTAAGTATGTTACACTTAAACGTGTTTGTCACATGTTTCATAATGCTCTCTTCATATTTCAATTACTATCTTTCATGTGAGCATCATTGAAATCTTATGCCTAGCTAGGGCATAAAACTATAGCGCTTGTTGGGAGGCAACCCAATGAATAAAATTTATTTTTGCTTTTTTGCTTCCTGTTTTTGTGTGTTAGCACAATTATGCTACTGTTATGATTGTGTTTTTATGCTTTAATTAGTGTTTGCGCCAAGTAAAGCTTTTAGGATCTTCTTGGGTGATAGTTGTTTGATCTTGCTGAAAAAACCAGAAACTTTTACGCTCACGAAATTAATTTCCATTTTTTTACCAGGGAGTAATAAAATACCCATTCCACTTGCAGTAGATCAATATACAAATTTCTCAGGTCTTCCTAATTTTTAGAGTTTTTGGATTTACAGAAGTATTCAAATTAGTCAGATTGCTACAGACTGTTCTGTTTTGACAGATTATGTTTTCTTTGTGTTGTGTGCTTATTTTAATGGCTCTATGGTTTTCTTTGATGAGTTTTTGCCATAGAAAAGTTGGAATACAATAGATATAATACAAAAACAAAATATGAATTGGTTTGATACAACACTTATAGTAGTGATTTATTATTCTTATACTAACGAATCTCACGAAGGTTTTGTTGAGTTTTGTGTGATTGAAGTTTTCAAGTTTTGGGTTATCTTATGTTGGATGAAGGAAGGATGGAAGAGCCTAAGCTTGGGGATGCCCCGACATCCCAAGCTATCATCCAATAATGAGCAACCAACTAACCTTGGGGATGCCCCCGAGTGGCATCCCCGCTTTCTTTCAATAACTATCGGTATTTTACTTGAGACTATATTTTTATTCGTCACATGATATGTGTTTTGCTTGGAGCGTCTTGTATGATATGTGTCTTTGATTGTTTTATTTTGTGTTTTAAGTCATCAATCCTTGCTGGACACACCTATTTGAGAGAGCCAAAATTATGTCATGACTTGTTAGAACTTCCCTCTATGCTTCACTTAAATCTTTTATGAGCTAAGACTTACTCTAGTGATTCACTTATATCTTTTTGAGCATGATGTGCTTAGTATTTTTGAAGAAATGCTCTCTTGCTTCACTTAGATTTATTGGTAGTTAGTAAAATTTTGAAGAAATTCTCTCTTGCTTCACTTAAATTATTTTGAGAGAAAGAAAATTTGTTATGCTCATGATCTTCGTTATATTTGTTTGAGCTTATGAAAAGCAACATGTGAAAATTAGTCCCAAAACGATAGATATCCAAGAAGGATAAATAAAAATTGTCATGAAGATCATTGGACAAAATAAACTTGATTCTTAGTAATAGTTTTGAGATATGATGATGTGATATGTGAGTTATGTTGATGACTAATTGTGCTCTAGTAGGAATATTGGTGTTAAGGTTTGTGATTACCGAAGCATGCACATATAGTCTCTCATTATGCTATGATGTTGGATCATGATTTATTTTTGATTGTCTTCATTATGGGTGGTGCTCGGGGACGAGCGATGGTCTTTTCCTTCCAATCTATCCCCCTAGGGGCATGCGTAGTAGTACTTTGCTTCGAGGGCTAATAATGTTTTGCAATAAATATATGAGTTCTTTATGACTAATGTGAGTCCATGGATTATACACACTCTTACCTTTTCACAATTTGCTAGCCTCTACAGTACCGTGCATTGCCATTTCTCACATCGAGACATGGTGCAAACTTCGCAGATGCATCCAAACCCCGTGATATGGTACGCTCTATCACACATAAGCCTTATTATATCTTCCTCAAAACAGCCACCATACCTACCTATTATGCCTTTTCCATGGCCATTCCGAGATATATTGCCATTCAACTTTCACCGTTTCTTTTTGATGACTTGAGCATTCACTGCCATATTGCTTTGCATGATCATATAGCTGACATAGTAGTTGTGGCTCAGCCACCGTTCATCTTTTTTCATAGATGTTAGGCTAGATCATTACACATCCTGGTACATGTCAGAGGCATTCATATAGAGTCATACTTTGTCATAGGTATCGAGTTGTAATTTTTATTTCTTTTGAGTTATAAGTTAATAGAAGTGTGATGATCATCATTATTCATTTTTAGAGCAGTGCCCCAGTGAGGAAAGGATGATGGAGACTATGATTCCCCCACAAGTCGGGATGAGGCTCTGGACAATAAGAGAAAAAAAAGAGAAAAGGGAAAAAGGAAAAGAAAGAAAATAAAAAAGTAAAATAAATAAACAAAGAGAGAAGGGGCATTATTAGTATCCTTTACCACACTTGTGCTTCAAAGTAGCACCATGTTTTTCATATGGAGAGTCTCCTATGTTGTCACTTTCATATATATACTAGTGGGAATTTTATAGGATTAGATGCACACCCACTTAGTTTTCATATTGAGCTTTCATACACTTATAGCTCTTAGTGCATTCATTGCCTGGCAATCCCTACTCCTCATGTTGATATCACTTGATGGGCTTCTCCATAGACCGTTGGTTAGCCGCATCGATGTGAGACTTTCTTACTTTTTTGTCTTCTCTATATTTACCCCTATTATCATACTCTATTCCACCGGTAGTGCTATATCCATGGCTTGCGCTCATGTATCGCGTAAGAGTTTAAAAAGCTTAAGCACGTTAAAAAGTATGAACCAATTTCTCGGCTTGTCATCAGGGTTGTGCATGATAAATACTTTGTGTTAAGAAGACAGAGCATGACAAGACTATATGATTTTGTAGGGATAACTTAGTTTAGCATTGATATTTTGAAAGAAATGGTTGCTTGTTGATATGCTTGAGTATCTAAATTATTATGTCAACACTAGACTATTGCTTTGAATCACGTAAAAAGTCCAAATGTCCATGCTATAAATAAAAGAATATGATATGACATGTCAAACAACACTCCACATCAAAAATTCTGTTTTTATCACTTACCTACTCAAGTACAAGTAGGAGTTAAGCTTGGGGATGCTGATACGTCTCCAACGTATCTGTAATTTTTGATTGTTCCATGCTGTTTTATTATCAATCTTGGATGTTTTATAATCATTTTATAGTCATTTTTTTGTACTAACCTATTGACATAGTGCCAAGTGCTAGTTCCTGTTTTTTCCATGTTTTTTATGTCGCAGAAAATCAATATTAGACGGAGTCCAAATGCCACGAAACTTTACGAAGATTTTTTATGGACCAAAAGGAACATATTGGGCCCTGGTTGCACTCGGGGGGAGTCTCGAGGAGAGGACAACCCACCAAGGCGCGCCAGGAGGCCCAGGCGCACCCTGGTGGGTTGTGCCCACCTCGGGTGCCACCCAGACCGCCTCTTTGCTCTATAAATGCCCCCAAAATACCAGAACCCTAGGGGAGTTGACGAAATATTCATCCAGCCGCCGCAGAGTCCAGAACCACCAGATACAATCTAGACACCATCTCGGATGGGGTTCACCGCCTCCATTGGCGCCTCTCCGATGATGTGTGAGTAGTTCTTCGTAGACCTTCAGTTCCGTAGTTAGTAGCTAGATGGCTACATCTCTCTCTCTCTTGATTCTCAATACAATGGTCTCTTGAAGATCCATATGATGTAACTCTTTTTGCTGTGTGTTTGTTGGGATCTGATGAACTTTGAGTTTATGATCAGTGATATCTTTTTATATCCATGAAAGTTATTTGCGTTTCTTTGATCTCTTATATGCATGATCTCTTATAGCCTCGTATTTCTTCTTCGATATTTGGGTTTTGTCTGGCCAACTTGATCTATTTATCTTGCAATGGGAAGAGGTGCCCGGTAGTGAGTTCTATCTTACGGTGCTTGATCCCAGTGACAGGAAGGGATCCGACACGTATGTATCGTTGCTACTAAGGATAAACAGATGGGATCTATATCTACGCAATAGATAAACATATCTTGTCTACATTATGTCATCATTCTTATTGCATTACTCCGTTTTTCCATGAACTTAATACACTAGATGCATGCTGGATAGTAGTCGATGTGTGGAGTAATAGTAGTAGATGCTGGCAGGAGTCGGTCTACTAATCTTGGACGTGACACCTATGTAATGATCATTGCCTGGATATCGTTATAATTATTTGAGGTTCTATCAATTGCCCAATAGTAATTTGTTTACCCACCGTTTGCTATATTTCTCGAGACAAGCCACTAGTGAAACCTATGGGCCCTGGGTCTTCTTTCTCATATATTTGCTTGCGATCTACTTTTACTTTGCATTTTTATTCAGATCTATTAAACCAAAAATACAAAAATACTTTGCTGCACTTTATTTTATTTGTGATCTATTATTTCAATCTATTACAATCTCTAGCATCGTTACCCGAAAGGGATTGACAACCCCTTTAACACGTTGGGTTGCGAGGTGTGTTATCTGTGTGTAGGTGTTGTTTAGGTTGTGTTTCTTGGTTCTCCTACTGGTTCGATTACCTTGGTTTCTTCACTGGGGGAAATACCTACCGTCGCTGTGCTGCACCATCCCTTCCTCTTTGGGGAAATACGGACGTAGTCCTAGCAGACATGAGCTCTTCTGGCGCTATAGTCAGAGAGCAATCATCTACTACACAACTTATTCTTGCAAACTCGTGTTGGGCCTCCAAGGGCAGAGTTTTTTAGGACAGTAGCAATTTTCCCTCAAGTGGATGACCTAAGGTTTATCAATGCATGGGAGGTGTAGGATGAAGATGGTCTCTCTCAAACAACCCTGCAATCAAATACAAGAAATCTCTTGTGTCCCCAACACACCAAATAGAATCGTAGATTGTATAGGTGCACTAGTTCGGCGTGGAGATAGTGATACAAGTGTAGTATGGATAGTAGATATAGGCTTTCATAATATGGAAATAAAAAAACAGCAAGGTAGCAAGTGATAAAATGGAGCACAAACGGTATTGCAATGCTTGAAACAAGGCATGGGTTCATACTTTCGCTAATGCAATCTCTCAACAATCCCTCAATGTGCGACAAATAATCACTCCAAAGTTCTTATCTAGCAGAGAACATAAGATGAAATTGTTTGTACAGTATGAAGCCACCTCAAAGTTCTCCTTTCTGATCAATTTATTGAGCTATTCATATAAGTGTTACGAACAGCCCTAGAGTTCGTACTAAAATAACACCATATGATATGCATCAACCAACTCTAATGTCACCTAGCTGCTCCAATGTCACCACATCAATTATACGATACACATCAAACAGCTTCAAATTCATAATATTCAATCCAACACAAAGAACTTCAAAGAGTGTCCCAAGATTTCTACCAGAGAAAGTAGGACGAAAACATGCATCAACCCCTATGCATAGATTACCCCAATGTCACCTCGGGAATCCGCAAGTTGAGTGCCAAAACATACATCAAGTGAATCGATATAATACCCCATTGTCACCACGGGTATTCATATGCAAGACTTACAATAAATGTTCTCAAATCCAACAGGTGTTCAATCCGATAATAGTGAAACCTCAAAGGGAAAAACTCAATTCATCACAACAAGATAGAGAGGGGAAAACACCATATAATCCAACTATATTGACAAAGCTCGTGGTACATCAAGATCGTGCCAAATCAAGAACGCGAGAGAGCATCTACTTGTACATACCCCTAGCCTTGATAACCCACAAGTATAGGGGATCACAACAGTTTTCAATGGTAGAGTATTCAACCCGAATTTATTGATTTGACACAAGGGGAGCCAAAGAATATTCTCGAGTATTAGCAGCTGAGTTGTCAATTCAACCACACCTGAAAGACTTAATATCTGCAGTAAAGTATTCAATAACAAAGTAGTATGGAAGTAGCGGTAACTGTGGCAAAAGTAACAGTAGCAGTTTTGTAGCAATCGTAATAGTGGCAACGGAAAAGTAACTAAGCAAAGATCAATATGTGAAAAGCTCGTAGGCAATGGATTCATGATGGATAATTATGTCAGATGGCATTCATCATGCAACGGTTATAACATAGGGTGACACAGAACTAGCTCCAGTTCATCAATATAATGTAGGCATGTATTCCCAATATAGTCATACGTGCTTATGGAAAAGAACTTGCATGCCATCTTTTGTTCTACCCTCCCATGGAAGCAGGGTCCTATTGGAAACTAAGGGATATTAAGGCCTCCTTTTAATAGACTACCGGACCAAAGCATTAGCACTTAGTGAATATATGTACTCCTTAAACTACGGTCATCATCGGGAGTGGTCCCGACTATTGTCACTCCGGGGTTGCCGGATCATAACACGTAGTAGGTGACTATAACTTGCAATATCAGATCAAGAACCCAAATATATTCATGAAAACATAATAGGTTCAGATTTGAAATCATGGCACTCAGGCCCTAGTGACAAGCATTAGGCATAGCAAAGTCATAGCAACGTCACTCTCAGAACATAATGGATACTGGGGATCAAACCCTTAACAAGACTAACTCAATTACATGGTAAATCTCATCCAACCCATCACGGTCCAGCAAGCTTACGATGGAATTACTCACGCACGGCGGTGAGAATCATGAAATTGGTGATAGGGGATGGTTGATTATGTCGATGGCAACGAATTCCTCTCTTTGGAGCCTAAAATGGACCCCAGATCTGCCCTCTCGAGGAAGAACAGGGCTTGGCGGCGGCTCCGTATCGTAAAACATGATGAATCCTTCTCTCTGATTTTTTTCTCCCCGAAAGATAATATATGGAGCTGGAGTTGAGGTCGGTGGAGGTCTATAGGCCCACAAGGTCGGAGGGTGCGCCCCAGGGGGGTGGGCGCGCCCCCACCCTTGTGGCTAGGGTGTGCCCCCCTAATGTTGATTCTTTCGCTAATATTTTTTATTAATTCCAAAACTTGGCTCTATGAAGTTTCAGGTCATTCCGAGAACTTCTTATTCTTCACAAAAATAACACCACGACAATTCTGCTAAAAACATCGTCAGTCCAGGTTAGTTCCATTCAAATCATGCAAGTTAAAGTCCAAAACAAGGGCAAAAGAGTTTGGAAAAGTAGATTCGACGGAGACGTATCAACTCCCCCAAGATTAACCCATTGCTTGTCCTCAAGCAATTCAGTTGACAAACTGAAAGTGATAAAGAAAAACTTTTACAAACTCTGTTTGATCTTGCTGTTGTAAATATGTAAAGCCAACATTCAAGTTTTCAGCAAAGATTATGAACTAACCATATTCACAATAACATTTAGGTCTCACGTTTACTCATATCAATGACATAATTATTTGGGAACGTAGTATTTCAAAAAAATTCCTACGATCACACAAGATCTATCTAGGGATGTATAGGAATGAGAGGAGATAGTATGTCTATGTACCCTCGTAGACCGAAAGCGTAAGTGTTAAGAAACACAGTTGATGTAGTCGAACGTCTTCCAGATCCAACCGATCAAGTACCAAACGCATGGCACCTCCACGATCTGCACATGTTCATCTCGGTGACATCCCTCTTACTCTTGATCCAATTGAGGCTGAGGGAGAGTTTCGTCAGCACGATGGCGTGTTGACGGTGATGATGAAGTTACTGGCGCAGGTGTCGGTGTCAAAACCGGCATATCTCGGGTAGGGGGCCCCGAACTGTGCTTCTAAGGCGGATGGTAACAGGAGGCAGGGGACACGATGTTTTACCCAGGTTTGGGCCCTCTTAATGGAGGTAAAACCCTACGTCCTGCTTGATTATTCTTGATAATATGAGTAGTACAAGAGTTGATCTACCACGACATCAAAGAGGCTAAACCCTAGAAGCTAGCCTATGGTATGATTGTATGTTTTTCTATGGACTAAAACCCTCCGGTTTATATAGACACCGGAGGAGGCTAGGGTTACACAAGGTCGGTTACAAAGGAGGAGATAAGCATATCCGTATTGCCTAGCTTGCCTTCCACGCCAAGTAGAGTCCCATCCGGACACGGGACGAAGTCTTCAATCTCATATCTTCATAGTCCAACAGTCCGGCCAAAGGATATAGTCCGGCTGTCTGGAGACCCCCTAATCCAGGACTCCCTCAGTAGCCCCTAAACCAGGCTTCAATGACGATGAGTCCGGCACGCAGTGTTGTCCTTGGCATTGCAAGGCGGGTTCCTCCTCCGAATACACCACGGAAGATTTTGAATACAAGGATAGTGTCCAACCCTGCAAAATAAGTTCCATATACCACCGTAGAGAGAATAATATTTCCACAAATCTAATCCGCTGACACGTTTTGGCAGCATGACATCACGCCACGACCCGATAATTATTTGAACCGTTTTTCTTTAACCAGCCCCGCACATAACGCGAGGCGGTTTCTTGACACGTCTTGTCAAAGCAGAGATCGTGTTCCCCTTATTACAGGATTCTCATCAATACAAACGTGGGTAACCCAACCGTGCCTGTTGGTATGACTCCTAGATCCTAGGTAAGTCTCGAACGGCCACGAGGAGGATGCCTGATATTCATCCCCTTTATAAAGGGACAAGGCTTTTTCTTTTTTCCCTCCCGTGCTCAATCGAATCCTTCCCCCGCCTCGAGTTCTAACACCCAAAGCCCAAGTCAGGTGCTTCGAACCTTCAATCATGTCCGGATCCAGCCTTCAAGGCCGGTGGATGCCTTCCTCCGTCACGGAGGAGGACATCAAGAAGTTGAGGGAGGCCAGATATCTGACCGCCGAAATTTCGCATAGGCTGCCCGCCCAAGGGCAGGTCGTCCCTACTCCCGAACCCAACGAGAGCGTTGTGTTTGTCTCCCACTTCCTCCGAGGACTAGGACTCTCTCTGGATCCCTTTGTTAGGGGTCTCATATTCTATTACGGGATGGATTTTCATGATCTGGCCCCGGATTCCCTTCTTCACATCTCGTCATTTATTGTCGTTTGTGAGGCCTTCCTCCGCATTACCCCTCACTTCGGCCTGTGGCTCAAGACCTTTGATGCGAAGCCGAAGATGGTCGAGGGGCAGTATGCAGTGTGCGGAGGTGCTCTACTAAGCAAAATTGCTGATGCTCCATGCCCAAAGGGTTCCTTTCCAGAGGTGTCCGGATTGTGGCAACGGGAGTGGTTTTACGTCACAGCTCCCTGAAGTGCCAGGTGGGTAGCTGCCCTCACCTTTCGCTCGGGCCCTCCACCACAACTGATGTCATGGATTAGCAGGGGGCTGAGCTGGGGTCCAGCCAAGGACGTGCCAACACTGCAGAGCCGTATCCGAGATCTCTTCGAGGGAGATTTCAGTCTGGTTATGGTAATGCAATTTATGCTGGTTCATCGAGTCCAGCCTTGCAAACGCCGGCCCCTCCGCATGTGGGAATTCAACCCGGAAGGACCGCACACTATTTAGAATTTCCTCGGCATGACGCATGAGGAGATGTACAAATCGTTCTTCGGACCCCAAATAGAGTGTCTGGACACTACCGAGGACGTGGGCCTGAGCTGCAACTGCCCTGCTGCCCAAGTAAGTAATCCCATGGCCGAACACACTGTCCTTTTATTTATCATGACATCATTCTGAAGAATCGCTCTTTGACTAGGACTGGATAACAAAGGCGAAGATGATCCGGTGTTCGCCCCCCTTCCTGAAGGCTTGGACAATCTGGTGCTGGAAAAGATGCTCGAGCCAGCACCTTGTCTAGTGCCCTCCAAGGAAGATGAAAGGGGGAATAAAGAGGGCGAAAGCGGGCCTCCATCGCTACCTATTCCAATCAAGGGAATGAGCGCCTCCGCGAGGGAGGATAACCAAGGGGAAGAATCTGACATTCTTTCTCCCGGGGGAAGGAAGAGGACTACCTCTGAAGATCCGGAAACTAAGGATTCCAAACGGGAGAAGAAATCTCCGCCAGAGGGTCCTATCTCAGAGGGTATTCTTGCCGCACAATGTCCGCGCAGGGATCAGCCCTCTACCGAGCTGTAAGTAATCAGAAAGTACTTAACAGTGAAGATATCCTACCTCTACTTCTGAGGAAAATAATCGAAGCATTTATCTTGCAGTTCGGATCTTAGCCCTTCTTAGCAGAGCTCGTCTTCGGGGGATCTTCTTCCGGAGATGATGGAGAGCGAAACGCCTCCCCCTGCTACACCGCCTCACAAAGCGGGCGTCCCCGAGGTGTCGTCGAGGAGGGTTTCTCCGGATCCGGCAAGGCCAGAAGGTAATCTTATGGCCACCCGAAGTCCTCAGCATCCGGCTCTCAAAGAGAGTCATCAAAAGAGTCCGGCACTGTCTGGTGTGCGGTCGGACGTACTGAGGGATCTGCTGGAGCAAGCGGCTATCTCAGAAGAACACCGCACATTGATGGGTACGGTGATTGAAAGGATTTCGTCCGCCGAAAGCGGGTTGCATGAAGCCTTTATGAGTCTACTGACGGGTTTTGAGGTACGTGAAATGATGTACATTTTTGACAGTACCGCACATTTTTAGATGTGCCCTATGTAGATAGTAGCCCTTGAGACTCTGGTTGTCATTGAAAATAATGGCAAACAGAGGATCATAGTCCCAGGTAATAACCAGACTGCCTTTATGTGCAGGTGGTGGAAGCTGCGGTGGCTAACCGGACTGATGGGTATGCCAAACTAAAGCGGCAGCTGGATGCGGTAGATGCCGGCATCGTGCTTGTCAACAAACGGCTTGACGAGGCACAGGGTCAATGCTTTTTCTGGTGATTGTCACATAGTAAGAGCAGCATGATGCCAGTATCTTTAATATGTTATGACTGCAGATGGAGCTGCCACCGTGGAGACCCTTCGGGCGGAACTTGCCCGAGCCAAGGAGCACGCGAGGAGCAGCAATGCGGCCGCTTTAAAGGCGGCCGAGGGCTTAAGGGCTGAACAGGCCGCACATTGTGAGAGCAATGAGAAAATTGCCAAGATGGTCGCGGAGTTAAAAGATGCTGCTGACCGATACCGGCTTCTTGAAGAAGAAAACCGGGCAAAGGTGATGGACCTGGAGAAGGCCCAGGTGGCTGCCAAGGAAGCCCGCTCCAAAATTAGAGCGACGAAGGAGGAGCTGAGTCAAGCTGCGGATGTCGTTTCTGGGAAGCCCTTCTTGTTACGGACTAAGTTCGGGGATCCAAAATATGCTCCTCTAGACCAGCTATGGAGTTCTGCGGACGATTACATGGATTTGGCTGCAAGTGCTGCTGACGCGGCCGAGTACTTCAAGGATCAGAAAGGTCCTGAGGTTGAGAAGTTGTTCTGGTCACAGTTTCACGCTCCAATCCGTCCGCTGTTGCTGAATGAGCGATTGACCGGTTGGGCCGAGCTCCATAGATTATTCGGACTTGCCATGAGGTCCATTGTGGATCATCTATGGCCAGGAGGTCCAAGGCCGAATAGCTATTTTAGCTTAGTGCAACAATTCCTTGGTGCTGTGCCATGCATCGATGCTGTAAAGAGGTCGGCGTGCATAGAGGGTGCGCGGATGGCCCTTGCCCGTGTCAAAACATACTGGGCGGAGATGGAGGCCACCACTGTTGCGGTACAGGGTTCGGCCATAGGCCGAGTGGCTGCCGAGCACTACTTTGAAGAAGTTCTTGAAGGCGCTCGTTTGATAAAGGCTCAGTGCTCGAAGAATATTATGTTTTAGTGACATCTATTCCCATTGTAAGGACAATGTTTTATTGAATTTATCAAGGCTGTATTTATACTTTTGCCCGAAAGTACTATGATGCCTCCTGTGCAGCCGTTTATGTATATATGTATATAACCTGAAAGATGGTAGTTGTCGGCTTCAGCCCCCACGCATATAATGCGGGGGTGTTCACGGAAGACACATGTTCACACTTGATCCAACGTCTTGGTCCATTAAGGAGGTGATAGCTCAGCGAACTAGGCAATCGGACTATAATGCTTTAACACTTTCACTTAGCCAGAGGAGTTTGATAGTGGGGCTACTATATAGCCCCTGGTGGGTCCGCGCTCATCCGGATTCGGGGTGCGTACATGCCTGGCTGGGAAATGACCCTTCGTTAAGGCGGAGGAATCCCAAAGATTCCTCTAGGTCATCGAGTGGTCGACTAGTCTCTCGCTGTATCATGACAGTCAGTTTTCGGCTTTCTCTACTGAGGTGCTCGTCCGGATGAACCAGGGCACAATTGTAGTAGTTCTCCTGGTGCCGCCTTAGCCGATAGAGCGGAATGTAAGGCAGCAAAACACAGGAGCCGGGCAAACCCAACATTTGACCAAAGACATGATTCGGAGCTGATGCATATAAGGCCAAACTCGCGACGCCGAACACTCCCTAAGGTATTCGGTCTTTATGGTGTAAACCGGGCCTAAACAGTGCCCTTTGTAGTAAGCCCCTGGTTTGATGAGGTACGTGCAATATTCTGACATGGCCACATGCCAATACGTCAGCATCCTTCTCAATTGTACTGAGAATCCGAGGGATGTGTATCAACAAGAGACAGTAAAAAAGGTTTACGCAGGGTCTTAATCTAAAAAGAATCCTTAGAACGGGTCCCTGCTGCACGTCTGCGCATGTGTCTCCTATGTGCCATATTCTGGACGGGTGTAGCACGATGATCATTTGAAAAAGAGAGGAACTTAATTGAAAAGTTGTCGTGCAAAAGGTAAGTTATACTAAATAAACAATATATAGTTCAAAATGAGTAAAGTTGAGCCTAATTGCCACTTGTTTGCGCGCGTTGAGCCCCTTGTATTGTAATAGGGGTATAGCCATCAAACCTGTATCAATTACATATAGCTGCACCGGACTCGTCCAACCGTGTCCGTGGTCTTAACGATCTGTCAGATGCTTTAGTTGGTGAGGCCGTTTAGTGTGCGGCTGCCAAGGCAGCCGCATGGTCTTCCGCGCGCAAGAAGCGCTCAATATTTCCATTTACTGTAATGATGCCACGTGGACCGGGCATCTTAAGCATGAGAGAACCGTAATGCGGTATTGCGTTAAAGCGAGCGAAAGCTTCGCGTCCGAGTAGTGCTTGATAGCCACTTTGAAATGGAGCGATGTGGAAGGTTAAATTTTCGCTGTGGAAGTTACCGGGGAAGCCGAATATAACCTCTAGTAGCAGGGAGCCCGTGCAATGGGCTTCTGGGCCTGGCATTACTCCTTTAAAGGTAGTATTGCTATGGCTAATTTTTGTTGGGTCTATCCCCATTTTGCATACTGTGTCCTGATATATCAGGTTTAAACTACTGCCGCCGTCCATCAAGACTCGTGTGAAGTGGTATCCGTCAATTATCGGGTCTAACACCAAGGCAGCCCATCCTGCACGCCGGATACTTGCCGAGTAATCCCGATGGTCGAAGGTGATCGGTTGGGACGACCAGTGGCAGAACTCCGCGGTGATAGGCCCTGGGGCATGTGTCTCTAGGAGTGCCGCTTTGTTTCTCCCCTTTGTCACGTGTAACACATTTACTGTTTTGACTTCTGGCGGGAATTTCTTCTGTTCCCCAGTGCTTTGCTTGCGAGGCTCGTCCTTGTCTTCGCTTGGTGTATCCTGCCCCTTGTGTTTGGCGTTAAGCTTGCCGGACTGCTTGAAGACCCAACATTCTCGATGGGTATGGTTTGCAGGTTTATCGGGGGTGCTGTGGATCTGACATATTTTATCCAGAATCTTGTTTAGACTGGACAATTTGTCTCTGTTGCCTTTGGAGGGCAGCTTTTCCTGACCTGGCCGAGAGCTTCTGAATCCGGCGTTTACCGCCGTGCTCTTCGGGCTGTCTTCTTTATTCCGGCGCTTGTTTTTGCTGCGCCGTGGTTTCCCGTTTTCATCCCTGACTTCAGATGTACTTGGGTCGCTGGTGCTGCATCGGGCTAACCAGCTATCCTTGGCTGCGCAAAAGCGGGTCATGAGGCTTGTCAATGCTGCCATTATTCTTGGTTTTTCTTGGCCCAGGTGTCTGGCAAGCCATTCATCTCGAACGCTGTGCTTAAAAGCTGCTAAGGCTTCGGTGTCCGGGCAGTCGACTATTTGGTTCTTCTTAGTGAGGAACCTATTCCAAAGCTTTCGGGCTGACTCTCCGGGCTATTGAGTTATATGACTTAAATCGTCTGCATCCGGAGGTCGGACATAGGTCCCTTGAAAATTTCCCCGAAAAGCGTCTTCGAGCTCTTCCCAGCTTCCAATGGAGTTTTCGGGGAGGCTTTTAAGCCAGTGCCGAGCTAGCCCTTTGAGCTTGAGGGGTAAGTACTTGATGGAGGATGTAGTCCTCAATCCAGACCCCAGGGTCTGTCGTTCCATCGTACGCCTCTATGTTTACGGGTTTGAATCCCTCCAGAAATTCATGGTCTAGCACCTCACCGGTGAAACATAGGGGGTGTGCGGCACCCCTGTATTTGGGTGTACCGTGGTGTTGGGATGTTTGTTGTGTTGCATTTTGTGCTGGAGCGCGCTTGCGTGGCCCGTAGATGGATCTGGTTGCGCCGTACTTTTGATGCGAGCCCTCACGTGGATCGCGTACCGGCTTATGTGCGGCATCGTTTGCCGCTCTATGTTGGCCACGAGGTCGTCTATCTGACTGGATGGCTGTTTTGTTTTTTGATTGCATGGGATCTAAGGCCTCCTCATCGAATTCAGGTAGCAGCTTTCGCTTCGGGTAGCTCTTGGTGTGGCGATTACCGCCATACTTTGCTTCAGTGTTGAGTACTTCACTCCATCTGATTCTGAGTGTGTCTTGTGCAGCCCTGAGCCTTTGCTTCTGCTTTTTCAGACTCCTCGCAGTGGCAACAAGCCTTTTATGGGTATTCTGTTGCTCCGGGTGCTTGTCTGGTGTGATGTTATCTGGACTGTTATCTTCGACGGAGTCGGGTTGTTCGGTTTGATTCTCCGTGTTGCCGTGGTCGGACGATGGTTCAATGCCGTGTTTGTCATCTGCTGGCTCACCTTGCTCTATCGCCGGGTCTATATGATCGCTGTTTCTGCCGAGGCGGGATTTCGAGCGGCGCTTACACCACCGCTTTGACTGCTTCTCGAGGGAACAACCCTTCGATGCGTCCTTCCGCTCTTCCTCGTTGCTTTCTTTGGGTGCATCCACCATGTATACATCATATGATGAAGTGGGCGTTCAGTGCCCTGTGGGCAGTGGTTCCTGTTCGTCTCCTGCATCATCGTCCATACCGTCGATGTCTTCGGAGTCGAAGACGAGCATGTCGGTCAAATCGTCGATAGTGGCTACTAAGTGGGTGGTGGGTGGGCATCGAATTTCTTCGTCATCCGCATCCCAATCCTGCCGGACATAGTTTGGCCAGGACTCTCCTGACAGGGAGAGAGACCTTAATGAGTTCAGTATGTCGCCGAAGGGCGAGTGCTGAAAGATATCTGCGGAGGTGAACTCCATGATCGGCACCCAGTCGGATTCGATAGGCACGGGCGTAGGCGGTTCGGAGTCCATGGCCGGGGAAGAATCCGGTAGTTTGGCGTCACGGCTCTCGTGAAGGGTAAGGTCAATACTCGGCTCGGTCGCCGATGAGAATGTGGCCTCCGTGGCGGGGTCTATTCACCCGTCCCTGGATGGTGCAATTGGCTCCGAATTGAGGGTCGGAGCGGTCGCCGGTGTGATCTCCCGAACACTGTCCGATGGTAGAGCTAAATCATGCTCATCGTGACCGTGCGGCGCACTCGACAAGGGCTCGAACCTGTCGAAGATCAAGTCTCCGTGGATGTTGGCTGTGTAGTTCAAATTTCCAGATCTGACATGATGGTCAGGGGCGTAACTCTCGATCTGCTCCAGATGGCCAAGCGAGTTGGCCCGCAGTGCGAAGCCGCCGTATACAAAGATCTGTCTGGGGGGAAAAGTCTCACCCTGGACTGCATCGCTATCGATGATAGAAGGAGCCATCAAGCCTAATGATGACGACATAGAGGAACTCTCAATGAAAGCACCAATGTCGGTGTCAAAACTGGCGGATCTCGGGTAGGGGGTCCCGAACTGTGCGTCTAAGGCGGATGGTAACAGGAGGCAGGGGACACGATGTTTTACCCAGGTCCGGGCCCTCTTGATGGAGGTAAAACCCTATGTCCTGCTTGATTATTCTTGATAATATGAGTAGTACAAGAGTTGATCTACCACGAGATCGAAGAGGCTAAACCCTAGAAGCTAGCCTATGGTATGATTGTATGTTTTTCTACGGACTAAAACCCTCCGGTTTATATAGACACCGGAGGAGGCTAGGGTTACACAAGGTCGGTTACAAAGGAGGAGATAAGCATATCCGTATTGCCTAGCTTGCCTTCCATGCCAAGTAGAGTCCCATCCGGACACGGGACGAAGTCTTCAATCTCGTATCTTCATAGTCCAACAGTTCGACCAAAGGATATAGTTCGGCTGTCCGGAGACCCCCTAATCCAGGACTCCCTCAGCAGGGCTTCGACTAAGCACCACGACGATATGACCGAGGTGTGTATCTGTGGAGGGGGGCACCGCACACGGCTAAAACAATTGTCAACTTGTGTGTCTATGGGGTGCCCCCCTTCCTCGTATATAAAGAAGGGGAGGAGGGGGCCAGCTGGCCCTCATGGTGCGCCCCCAAGGGGGGATTCCTACTCCTACCAGGAGTAGGTTTCCCCCCTTTCCTAGTCCTAATAGGAGGCAGAAGGAAGGGTTAGAGAAGAAGAAGGTAGTGGGGCCGACCCCCTCCCAATTCGGATTGGACTTGGGGGGCGCACCTCCACCTATTGGCCGCCTCCTCTCTCTTCCACTAAAGCCCATGTAGGCCCATTAAGCCTCCAGGGGGTTCCAGTAACCCCCCGATACTCCGTTATATGCCCGAACTCATCTGAAACCATTCCGGTGTCCAATCATAACCTTCCAAAATATCAATCTTTATGTCTTGACCATTTCGAGACTCCTCGTCATGTCTGTGATCATATCAGGGACTCCGAACTACCTTCGGTACATCAAAACAAATAAACTCATAATACTGGTCGTCATCGAACGTTAAGCGTGCGGACCCTACGGGTTCGAGAACTATGTAGACATGACCAAGACTCATCTCCGGTCAATAACCAATAGCGGAACCTGGATGCTCATATTGGTTCCTACAAATTCTACGAAGATCTTTATCGGTCAAACCGCATAACAACATATGTTGTTCCCTGTGTCATCAGTTTGTTACTTGCCCGAGATTCGATCATCGGTATCATCATACCTAGTTCAATCTTGTTACCGGAAGTCTCTTTACTTGTTCCGTAATGCAACATCCCGCAACTAACTCATTAGTCACATTGCTTGCAAGTCTTATAGTGATGTGCATTACCGAGAGGGCCCAGAGATACCTCTCCGACAATCGGAGTGACAAATCCTAATCTCGGTCAATGCCAACTAAACAAACACCATCGGAGACACCTATAGAGCATCTTTATAATCACCCAGTTATGTTGTGACATTTTATAACACACTAGGTGTTCCTCCGGTATTCAGGAGTTGCATAATGTCATAGTCATAGGAACATGTATAAGTTATGGAGAAAGCAATAGCAATAAACTAAACGATCATAGTGCTAAGCTAACGGATGGGTCAAGTCAATCACATCATTCTGTAATGATGTGATCCCATTCATCAAATGACAACTCATGTCTATGGCTAGGAAACTTAACCATCTTTGATTAACAAGCTAGTCAAGTAGAGGCATAGTAGTGACACTCTGTTTGTCTATGTATTCACACATGTACTAAGTTTCCAGTTAATAAAATTCTAGCATGAATAATAAACATTTATGATGATATAAGGAAATATAAATAACAACTTTATTATTGCCTCTAGGGCATATTTCCTTGAGTCTCCCACTTGCACTAGAGTCAATAATATAGGTTACATTGTAATGATTCTAACACCCATGTAGTCTTGTTGCTGATCATGTTTTGCTCGTGAGAGAGGCTTAGTCAACGGGTCTGCAACATTCAGATCCGTATGTATCTTGAAAATCTCTATGTCTCCCTCCTTGACTTGACCACAGATGGAATTGAAGTGTCTCTTGATGTGTTTGGTTCTCTTGTGAAATCTGGATTCCTTTGCCAAGGCAATTGCACCAGTATTGTCACAAAAGATTTTCATTGGACCCGATGCACTAGGTATGACACCTAGATCAGATATGAACTCCTTCATCCAGACTCCTTCATTTGCTGCTTCTGAAGCAGCTATGTATTCTGCTTCACACATAGATCCCGCCATGACACTTTGCTTAGAACTGCACCAACTGACAGCTCCACCATTCAATAAAAATATGTATCCGGTCATGATAACCCACAAGTATAGGGGATCGCAACAGTTTTCGATAAGTAAGAGTGTCGAACTCAATGAGGAGCTAAAGGCAGAACAAATATTCCCTCAAGTTCTATCGACCACCGATACAACTCTACGCACGCTTGACGTTCGCTTTACCTAGAACAAGTATGAAACTAGAAGTACTTTGTAGGTGCTTTTGGATAAGTTTGCAAGATAATAAAGAGCAAGTAAATAAAAAGTAGGGGCTGTTTAGATAAATACACAACTAAGTTAGTTTTAGTAAAGAGCTTTTTGTTACGACAAAGTTATTTGTCCCTAGGCAATCGATAACTAGACCGGTAATCATTATTGCAATTTTATATGAGGGAGAGGCATAAGCTAACATACTTTCTCTACTTGGATCATATGCACTTATGATTTTAACTCTACCAAGCATCCGCAACTACTAAAGATCATTAAGGTAAAACCCAACCATAGCATTAAAGTATCAAGTCCTCTTTATCCCATACACAACAACCCCCTTACTCGGGTTTGTGTTTCAGTCACTCACGCAACCCACTATAAGCGAATCATAAACGTATTGCAACACCCTAAAGCGGGAATACCTCACGCTTGCACGACACAGAGAGCACCATAGGACAGCACCAATAATAAAACATGCAACTCAAACCAATCACGATCATCAAATAACCCATAGGACAAAACAGATCTACTCAAACATCATAGGATAGCCATACATCATTGGGAAATAATATATAGCATTGAGCACCATGTTTAAGTAGAGATTACAGCGGGTAAGAGAGAGGTTACACCTCTGCATAGAGGGGGGAAGAGTTGGTGATGATGGCGGTGAAGTTGTTGGTGAAGATTGCGGTGATGATGATGGCCCCCGGTGGCACTCCGGTGCCACCGGAAGTGAGGGGGAGAGGGCCCCCCCTCCTTCTTCTTCTTCCTTGACCTCCTCCCTAGATGGGAGAAGGGTTTCCCCTCTGGTCCATGGCCTCCATGGCGTGGTAGGGGCGAGAGCCCCTCCGAGATTGGATATGTCTCTCTGTTTCTCGTTCTCAGATTCTACACTTTCACCGTTTCTTATATTCCCGGAGATTCGTAACTCCGATTGGGCTGAAATTGTAACACGATCTCTATTCGGATATTAGCTTTATTGCGGCGAAAGAAGGGCATCAACCGCCTTACGGGGTGGTCACGAGGGTCAGGGGCGCGCCTAGGGGGTGGGGCGCGCCCCCTGCCTCGTGCCTCCCTCGGGCACCATATCGCGTGGATTTTTTCCCCAAAAATCATATATATTCCAAAAAAATCTCCGTCAATTTTTGTCCCATTTTGACTCTGTTTGATATGGATATTCTGCGAAACAAAAAACATGCAACAAACAGGAATTGGCACTGGGCACTGGATCAATATGTTAGTCCCAAAAATAGTATAAAAAGTTGCCAAAAGTATATGAAAGTTGTATAATATTGGCATGGAACAATCAAAAATTATAGATATGATGGAGACGTATCAGCATCCCCAAGCTTAATTCCTGCTCGTCCTCGAGTAGGTAAATGATAAAAAAGATAATTTTTGTTGTGGAATGCTACCTTGCATAATTTTGATCACATATCTAATCATGGCATGAATATTAAGATACGAGTGATTCAAAGCAATAGTCTATCATTTGACATAAAAACAATAATACTTCAAGCCTACTAATAAAGCAATCATGTCTTTTCAAAATAACAAGGCCAAAGAAAGTTATCCCTACAAAATCATATAGTCTGGCTATGCTCCATCTTCACCACACAAAATATTCACATCATGCACAACCCCGATGACAAGCCAAGCAATTGGTTCATACTTTTTAAAGCGCTTTAGCTTTTTCAACCCTCACGCAATACATGAGCGTGAGCCATGGACATAGCACTATAGGTGGAATAGAATATGATGGTAGAGGTTGTGTGGAGAAGACAAAAGGGAGAAAGTCTCACATCGACGCGGCTAATCAACGGGCTATGGAGATGCCCATCAATTGATGTCAATGTGAGGAGTAGGGATTGCCATGCAACGGATGCACTAGAGCTATAAGTGTATGAAAGCTCAAACTTTAACTAAGTGGGTGTGCATCCAACTTGCTTGCTCATGAAGACCTCAGGCATTTGAGGAAGCCCATCATCGGAATATACAAGCCAAGTTCTATAATGAAAATTCCCACTAGTATATGAAAGTGATAACTCAAGAGACTCTCTATATGAAGAACATGGTGCTACTTTGAAGCACAAGTGAGGTAAAAGGATAGTAACATTGCCCCCTTTTTCTCTTTTTCTCTTTTTTGCGGGCATCTTTGGCCCCCTTTTTTTATTTAGGCTTCTTTGGCCTCTCTTTTTTTTGGCGGGTAATGCTCTAATAATGATGATCATCACACTTTTATTTACTTACAACTCAATATTACAACTCGATACTAGAACAAAGATATGACTCTATATGAATACCTCCGGCTGTGTACCGGGATGTGCAATGATCTAGCGTAGCAATGACATAAAAAACGGACAAGCCATGAAAACATCATGCTAGCTATCTTACGATCATGCAAAGCAATATGACAATGAATGCTCAAGTCATGTATATGATGATGATGGAAGTTGCATGGCAATATATCTCGGAATGGCTATGGAAATGCCATAATAGGTAGGCATGGTGGCTGTTTTGAGGAAGATATAAGGAGGCTTATGTGTGACAGAGCATATCATATCACGGGGTTTGGATGCACCGGCGAAGTTTGCACCAACTCTCAAGGTGAGAAAGGGCAATGCACGGTACCGAAGAGGCTAGCAATGATGGAAGGGTGAGAGTGCGTATAATCCATGGACTCAACATTAGTCATAAACTACTCACATACTTATTGCAAAAGCTTATTAGCCCTCGAAGCAAAGTACTACTACGCATGCCCCTAGGGGGATAGATTGGTAGGAAAAGACCATCGCTCGTCCCCGACCGCCACTCATAAGGAAGACAATCAATAAACAACTCATGCTCCAACTTCGTTACATAACAGTTCACCATACGTGCATGCTACGGGAATCACAAACCTCAACACAAGTATTTCTACTAATCCACAACTACCCACTAGCATGACTCTAATATCACCATCTTTATATCGCAAAACTATTGCAAGGAATCAAACACATCATATTCAATGATCTACAAGTTTTGTGTAGGATTTTATGACTAACCATGTGAATGACCAGTTCCTGTCATCTCTCTAAATAGATATAAGTGAAGCACGAGAGTTTAATTCTTTCTACAAAAGATATGCCCACGCTCTAACAAATATAAGTGAAGCAAAAGAGCATTCTACAAATGGCGGTTTTCTATGTAAAGAGAAACAAGCAATCCAAACTTCAAATGATATAAGTGAAGCACATGAAGCATTCTATAAAGCCATACTCAAAAGATATAAGTGAAGTGTATAGAGCATTCTATAAATCAACCAAGGACTATCTCATACCAGCATGGTGCATAAAATAAAAATGAAAACTAAATGCAAAAGACGCTCCAAGATTGCACATATCACATGAACAAAACGAATCCGAAAACATACTGATACTTGTTGAAAGAGGGGATGCCTTCTGGGGCATCCCCAATCTTAGACGCTTGAGTCTCCTTGAATATTTACTTGGTGTGCCTCGGGAATCCCCAAGCTTGAGCTCTTGCCTCCCTTCCTTCTTATCACATCGAGACCTTCTCGATCATCGAACACTTCATCCACACAAAACTTCAACAGAAAACTCGGTAAGATCCGTTAGTATAATAAAGCAAATCACTACTCTAAGTACTATTGAAAACCAATTCATATTTTGTTTTTGCATTGTGTCTACTGTAATATAACTTTTCCATGGCTTAATCCATTGATATAAATCGTTAGTTTCATCAAAACAAGCAAACTATGCATCAAAAACAGAATCTGTCTAAAACAGAACAGTCTGTAACAATCTGAACATTCACTATACTTCTGATACTTGAAAAATTATGCAAAAATTAGGAAAAATAAACAATTTGTATAGAAAGACAGTTCAAAAAGAATCATAACCATTTGACATTCAAGTAAAAAAATGTAAAATCGTGCACTACAGCCAAAGTTTCTGTCCTGCACCATACAAACAAACAAGCAAAGTAAACATCCTACAGGCAAACCTTGGCAAAGTAAACCTTGGCACAATTTGTATACAATGGATTTGTACAAGGGGATAATTATTTTTGTTGAAAAGTTCCTGTAATCAAGATTCACAAAGTTTCCATGAGCATGAACAAAGTTCAAGGCTAGCTCCCACTTCAACAATGCTCGTCTTTCTAACTTTCGATTTACTTTTTGAACATGTTTTGGGTTCGCCTCTTTATTTTTGTTGTGTTTAAACTATATGAAAGCACTCAATAGAAATAAATGACTGTCTAAAACTTCCGGGTTGTCTCCCTGGCAGCGCTTTCTTTAAAGCCATTAAGCTAGGCATATAATGCTCAAGTAATGAATCCACCAAGATCCCAAGGTATATCAAAGCCAATTTTAATTAACAATGATTTGTAATTTAGTAGTGAGCACAAAGTAACATATATCATACAAAAACGAAGTCTAACCCTCTTCCTATGCATCGGCATGTCATAAAAGAACAATTCATGCACACAAAGTAAAGGCCAATGCATAGTATAAACAGTTTCTTGCAATTTTATCGTGTGGGAAACATAGAGAGGTGGAGATATAGTTCCTCTCTCATAATAATTGCAAGTAGGAGCAGCAAGCACATGCATATTATATCTATCAAAATCATCATGTGTAGTAGTAAAAGGCAACCCATCAATATAATCCTTAATAAGCACAAACTTCTCCGATATAGTGTAGTTTGGAGAATTCAAAAAGATAATAGGACTATCATGTGTGGGTGCAATAGCAACAATTTCATGTTTAACATAAGGAACTATAGCAAGTTCATCTCCATAAGCATAATTCATATTGGCATCTTGGCCACAAGCATAGCAAGCATCATCAAAAAGGGATATTTCAAAAGAATCAACGGGACCATAGCAATTATCATAACATTCATCCTTCGGTAAGCACGAAGGGAAATTAGACAATGTATGAGTTGAAGAGTTACTCTCATTAGAAGGTGGGCACGGGTGATCAATCCGCTCTTCCTCCTTTTGTTCTTCGCTCTCCTCCTCATCTTTTTCACCCAATGAGCTCACAATTTCATCAATTTCTTCTTCCATAGATTCCTGCAAAATATTAGTCTCTTCTGGGACAGCAAAGACTTTCTCAATAAACGCATCAATATCGGAATTGTATTTATAATTCTCATAACAATATTTAAGGATAGCTAAATTTTCAAGTCTGTAGACAGCATCATAAAGATTTTCATATTCTTTGAACATAGATTCAATTTCATAAGCACCCATAAAAGCAACAAATTCTTCTATTTGTTCGACATCATAGTAGTCATATATACCTCTAGCATAAGAAGCCAAAGTTTCATTATCATTAAATTCACATGAAAAGGGAAGGTGTGGAGCCTTCATCCTAGAGCAACAAGTATAATCATATCTCAAGCATAGTTGCCTAGCAAACCAATACAACATATAAATTTGATCCCATAATAATTTCCCTTTTTGAGTCAAGCGATAATCCCTAAAGTATTCACGTTGATCCAATGTGTCTCCCAATACCAAATTGAATGGGGTTTTCTCTGGATTATCAAAGTAGTACATAATATCTGTCACATAACGAGCATCGAGTGTTTTAGGAGGTTCCTCATCTCCATGAGCAGCAAGTACACCTAATTTTTTTGGTATTTCGTGTTCCATATCCATAACTAAAGATAAAGAACAACTAAGAACAACAAACAAAAATTACTTGGTGACAAAGCAAACAAGCACACACGAGAATATTCACCCCACGCTATTGCTCCCCGGCAACAGCGCCAAAAAGGTCTTGATAACCCACAAGTATAGGGATCGCAACAGTTTTCGATAAGTAAGAGTGTCGAACCCAACAAGGAGCTAAAGGCAGAACAAATATTCCCTCAAGTTCTATCGACCACCGATACAACTCTACGCACACTTGACGTTCGCCTTACCTATAACAAGTATGAAACTAGAAGTACTTTGTAGGTGTTTTTGGATAGGTTTGCAAGATAATAAAGAGCAAGTAAATAAAAAGTAGGGGCTGTTTAGATAAAGACACAACTAAGTTAGTTTTAGTAAATAGCTTTTGTTACGAGAAAGTTATTTGTCCCTAGGCAATCGATAACTAGACCGGTAACCATTATTGCAATTTTATATGAGGGAGAGGCATAAGCTAACATACTTTCTCTACTTGGATCATATATGCACTTATGATTGGAACTCTAGCAAGCATCCGCAACTACTAAAGATCATTAAGGTAAGACCCAACCATAGCATTAAAGTATCAAGTCCTCTTTATCCCATACGCAACAACCCCCTTACTCGGGTTTGTGTTTCAGTCACTCACGCAACCCACTATAAGCGAATCATAAACGCATTGCAACACCCTACAGCGGGAATCCCTCACGCTTGTGCGACACGATGAGCACCATAGTACAACACCAATAATAAAACATGCAACTCAAACCAATCATGATCATCAAATAACCCATAGGACAAAACGGATCTACTCAAACATCATAGGATAGCCATACATCATTGGGAAATAATATATAGCGTTGGGCACCATGTTTAAGTAGAGATTATAGCGGGTAAGAGAGAGGTTACACCGCTGCATAGAGGGGGGAAGAGTTGGTGATGATGGCGATGAAGTTGTTGGTGAAGATTGCCGTGATGATGATGGCCCCCGGTGGCACTCTGGTGCCACCGGAAGCGAGGGGGAGAGGGGCCCCCTCCTTCTTCTTCTTCCTTGACCTCCTCCCTAGATGGGATAAGGGTTTCCCCTCTGGTCCATCGCCTCCATGGCATGGGAAGGGCTAGAGCCCCTCCGAGATTGGACCTGTCTCTCTGTCTCTCTCTGTTTCTGCGTTCTCAGATTCTACCGTTTCACCGTTTCTTATATTCCCGGAGATCTGTAACTCCGATTGGGCTGAAATTGTAACACGATCTCTATCCGGATATTAGCTTTCTTCCAGCGAAAGAAGGGCATCAACCTCCTTATGGGGTGGCCACAAGGGTTAGGGGCGCGCCCCCCCAGCCTCGTGCCTCCCTCGGGCACCGTCTCACGTGGATTTTTCTTCCCAAAAATCATATATATTCCAAAAAAAATCTCCGTCACTTTTTATCCCATTTGGACTCCATTTGATATGGATATTCTGCGAAACAAAAAACATGCAACAAACAGGAACTGGCACTGGGCACTGGATCAATATGTTAGTCCCAAAAATAGTATAAAAAGTTGCCAAAAGTATATGAAAGTTGTAGGATATTGGCATGGAACAATAAAAAATTATAGATACGACGGAGACGTATCAGGTTTGGGACTTAGATTCATCCGGATCGGTGTCAAAGCTTACATCGACGTAACCGTTTACGACGAGCTCTTTTTCATCTCCATAAATGAGAACATGTCCTTAGTCCTTTTCAGGTATTCTAGGATGTTCTTGACCGTTGTCCAGTGATCCACTCCTGGATTACTTTGGTACCTCCGTGCTATACTAATAGTAAGGCACACATCAGGTCTGGTACACAGCATTGCATACATGATAGAACCTATGGCTGAAGCATAGGGAATGACTTTCATTTTCTCTCTATCTTCTGCAGTGGTCGGCATTGAGTCCGACTCAACTTCACACCTTGTAACACAGGCGAGAACCCTTTCTTTGCTTGACCCATTTTGAACTTCTTCAAAACTTTACCAAGGTATGTGCTTTGTGAAAGTCCAATTAAGCATCTTGATCTATCTCTATATATCTTGATGCCCAATATATAAGCAGCTTCAGCAAGGTCTTTCATTGAAAAATTCTTATTCAAGTATCCTTTTATGCTATTCAGAAATTCAGTATCATTTCCAATCAACAACATGTCATCCACATATAATATCAGAAATGCTACAGAGCTCCCACTCACTTTCTTGTAAATACAGGCTTCTCCAAAAGTCTGTATAAAACCATATGCTTTGATCAGACTATCAAAGCGTATATTCCAACTCCGAGAGGATTGCACCAGTCCATAAATGGATCGGTGGAGCTTGCACACTTTGTTAGCACCTTTTGGATCAACAAAACCATCTGGTTGCATCATATACAACTCTTCTTTAAGATATCCATTAAGGAATGCAGTTTTGACATCCATTTGCCAAATTTCATAATCATAAAATGCGGCAATTGCTAACATGATTCAGACGGACTTAAGCATCGCTACGGCGAGAAGGTCTCATCGTAGTCAACTCCTTGAACTTGTCGAAAACCTTTCGCAACAAGTCGAGCTTTATAGACAGTAATATTACCGTCAGCGTCAATCTTCTTCTTGAAGATCCATTTATTCTCTATGGCTTGCCGATCATCGGGCAAGTCAACCAAAGTCCACACTTTGTTCTCATACATGGATCCCATCTCAAATTTCATGGCCCCAAGCCATTTTGTGGAATCTGGGCTCATCATCGCTTCCTCGTAGTTCGTAGGTTCGTCATGGTTAAGTAACATGACCTCTAGAATTGGATTACTGTACCACTCTGGTGCGGATCTTACTGTGGTTGACCTACGAGGTTCGGTAGTAACTTGATCAGAAGTTTCATGATCATCATCATTAGCTTCCTCACTTACTGGTGTAGGAATCACTAGAACTAATTTCAGTGGTGAACTACTTTCCAATAAGGGAGTAGGTACAATTACCTCATCAAGTTCTACCTTCCTCCCACTCACTTCTTCCGAGAGAAACTCCTTCTCTAGAAAGGATCCATTCTTAGCAACGAATATCTTGCCTTCGAATCTATGATAGAGGGTGTACCCAACAGTCTCCTTTGGGTATCCTATGAAGACACATTTCTCTGATTTGGGTTCGAGCTTATTAGGTTGAAGCTTTTTCACATAAGCATCGCAGCCCCAAACTTTAAGAAACGACAACTTGGGTTACCTGCCAAACCATGGTTCATATGGTGTCGTCTCAATGGATTTCGATGATGCCCTATTTAACGTGAATGTAGTCATCTCTAAAGCATAACCCCAAAATGATAGCGGTAAATCAGTAAGAGACATCATAGATCACACCATATCTAATAAAGTGTGGTTACGACGTTCGGACACACCATTATGTTGTGGTGTTCCAGGTGGCGTGAGTTGCGAAACTATTCCGCATTGTTTCAAATGAAGACCAAACTTGTAACTCAAATATTCTCCTCCACAATCAGATCGTAGAAACTTAATTTTCTTTTTATGATGATTTTCCACTTCACTCTGAAATTCTTTGAACTTTTCAAATGTTTCAGACTTATGTTTCATCAACTAGACATACCCATATCTGCTCAAATCATCTGTGAAGGTCAGAAAATAATGATACCCGCCACGAGCATCAACACTCATCGGTCCGCATACATTATTATTTCCAATAAGTCTGTTGCTTGTTCCATTGTTCCGGAGAACAGAGTCTTAGTCATCTTGCCCATGAGGCATGGTTCTCAAGCATCAAGTGATTCATAATCAAGTGATTCCAAAAGCCCATCTGCATGGAGTTTCTTCATGCGCTTTATACCAATATGATCTAAATGGCAGTGCCACAAATAAGTTGCACTATCATTATTAAACTTATATCTTTTGGCTTCAATATTATGAATATGTGTATCACTACTATCAAGATTTACTAAAAATAGACCACTCATCAAGGGTGCATGACCATTAGAGATATTACTCATATAAATAGAACAACCATTATTCTCTGATTTAAATGAATAACCGTCTCGCATCAAACAAGATACATATATAATGTTCATGCTTAACGCTGGCACCAAATAACAATTATTCAGGTCTAAAACTAATCCCAAAGGTAGATGTAGAGGTAGCGTGCCGACGGCGATCACATCGACTTTGGAACCATTTCCCACACGTATCGTCACCTCGTCCTTAACCAATGTTCGCTTAATCCATAGCCCCTGTTTCGAGTTGCAAATATTAGCAATAGAACCAGTATCAAATACCCAGGCGCTACTACGAGCATTAGTAAGGTACACATCAATAACATGTATATCAAATATACCTTTCACTTTGCCATCCTTCTTACCCGCCAAATACTTGGGGTAGTTCCGCTTCCAGTGACCAGTCCCTTTGTAGTAGAAGCACTCAGTCTCAGGCTTAGGTCCAGACTTGGGCTTCTACACTTGAGCAGCAACTTGCCTATCGTTCTTCTTGAAGTTCCCCTTCTTCCCTTTGCCCTTCTTCTTGAAACTGGTGGTCTTGTTGACCATCAACACTTGATGCTCCTTCTTGATTTCTACCTCCACAGCCTTTAGCATCGCGAAGAGCTTGGGAATTTTCTTATCCATCCCTTGCATATTATAGTTCATCACGAAGCTTTTGTAGCTTGGTGGCAGTGATTGAAGAACTCTGTCAATGACACTATCAATCGGAAGATTAACTCCTAGCTGAGTCAAGTGATTGTGGTACCCAGACATTCCGAGTATGTGTTCACTGACAGAACTATTCTCCTCCATTTTGTAGCTATAGAACTTATTGGAGACTTCATATCTCTCAATCCGGGCATTTTCTTGAAATATTAACTTCAACTCATGGAACATCTCATATGGTCCATGACGTTCAAAACGTCTTTGAAGTCCCGATTCTAAGCCATAAAGCATGGCACACTGAACCATCGAGTAGTCATCAGCTTTGCTCTGCCAGGTGTTCATAACATCTGGAGTTGCTCCTGCAGCGGGTTTGGCACCTAGCGGTGCTTCTAGGATGCAATTCTTCTGTGCAGCAATGAGGATAATCCTCAAGTTACGGACCCAGTCCGTGTAGTTGCTACCGTCATCTTTCAACTTAGCTTTCTCTAGGAACGCATTAAAACTCAACGGAACAACAGCATGGGCCATTTATCTACAACAACATAGACATGCAAAATACTATCAGGTACTAAGTTCATGCTAAATTAAAGTTCAATTAATCATATTACTTAAGAAATCCCACTTAGATAGACATCCCTCTAATCATCTAAGTGATCACGTGATCCATATCAACTAAACCATGTCCGATCATCACGTGAGATGGAGTAGTTTTCAATGGTGAACATCACTATGTTGATAATATCTACTACATGATTCATGCTCGACCTTTCGGTCTCAGTGTTCCGAGGCCATATCTGCATATGCTAGGCTCGTCAAGTTTAACCCGAGTATTCTGCTTGTGCAAAACTGGCTTGCACCCGTTGTATGTGAACGTAGAGCTTATCGCACCCGATCATCACGTGGTGTCTTAGCACGACGAAGTGTAGCAACGGTGCATACTTAGGGAGAACACTTATACCTTGAAATTTAGTGAGAGATCATCTTATATTCTATCGCCGTACTAAGCAAAATAAGATGCATAAAGGATAAACATCACATGAAATCATTATAAGTGATATATATGATATGACCATCATCATCTTGTGTCTTTGATCTCCATCTCCAAAGCACCGTCATGATCACCATGGTCACCGTCTTGACACCTTGATCTCCATCATAGCATCGTTGTCGTCTCGCCAACTATTGCTTCTACGACTATCGCTACCGCTTAGTGATAAAGTAAAGCAATTACATGGTGATTGCATTTCATACAATAAAACAACAACCATATGGCTCCTGCCAGTTGCCGATAACTGTGTTACAAAACATGATAATCTTATGCAACAATTTATATAATCACGTCTTTACCATATCACATCACAACATGCCCTGCAAAAACAAGTTAGACGTCCTCTAATTTGTTGTTGCAAGTTTTACGTGGCTGCTACGGGTTTAGCAAGAACCGTTCTTACCTATGCATCAAAAACCACAACGTAGTATAGTGATTGCTTTTTGATCTTCAGAAACAACCCTGTTCATTGAATCCGATTCGACTAAAGTTGGACAAACTGACACCCGCCATCCACCTGTGTGCAAAGCACCTCGGTAGAACCAGTCTCATGAATGCGGTCATGTAATGTTGGTCCGGGCTGCTTCATCCAACAATACGGTCGAATTAAGAAACAACTAGTGACGGCAAACAATATGTATATACCCACGCCCACAACTCCTTTGTGTTCTACTCGTGCATATAACATCTATGCATAGACCTAGCTCTGATACCACTGTTGGGGAATGTAGTATTTCAAAAAAATTCCTATGATCATGCAAGATCAATCTAGGGATGCATAGCAACAAGAGGGGAGAGTATGTCTACGTACCCTCGTAGACCGAAAGCGAAGCGTTAAGAAATGCAGTTGATGTAGTCGAACGTCTTCGCGATCCAACCGATCAATTACCGAATGTACGACACCTCCACGATCTGCACACATTCAGCTCGGTGACGTCCCTCGTACTCTTGATCCAGTTGAGGCTGAGGGAGAGTTTCGTCAGTACGACGGCGTGTTGATGGTGATGATGAAGTTACCGGCACAGGGCTTCGCCTAAGCACTACGACGATATGGCCGAGGTGTGTATTTGTGGAGGGGGCACCGCACACGGCTAAAACAATTGTCAACTTGTGTGTCTATCGGGTGCCCCCTCCCCTGTATATAAAGGAGGGGAGGAGGGGGCCGGCCGGCCCTCATGGTGCACCCCCAAGGGGGGATTCCTACTCCTACTAGGAGTAGGTTTCCCCCCTTTCCTAGTCCTAATAAGAGGGAGAAGGAAGGGGAAGAGAAGAAGAAGGAAAGGGGGGTTGGCCCCCCTCCCAATTTGGATTGGACTTGGGGAGGGGGGGCGCCCCCACCTCTTGGCCACCTCCTCTCTCTTCCACTAAAGCCCATGTAGGCCCATTAAGCCCCCGGGGGGTTTCGGTAACCCCCCGGTACTCCGGTATATGCCCGAACTCATCCGAAACCATTCCGGTGTCCAAACATAACCTTCCAATATATCAATCTTTATGTCTCGACCACTTCAAGACTCCTCGTCATGTCTGTGATCATATCTGGGACTCCGAACTACCTTCGGTACATCAAAACACATAAAATCATAATACCGATCGTCATCGAACGTTAAGAGTGCGGACCCTACGGGTTCGAGAACTATGTAGACATGACCGAGACTCATCTCCGGTCAATAACCAATAGCGGAACCTGGATGCTCATATTGGTTCCTACATATTCTATGAAGATCTTTATCAGTCAAACCGCATAACAACATACGTTGTTCCCTTTGTCATTGGTATGTTACTTGCCCAAGATTCGATTGTCGGTATCATCATACCTAGTTCAATCTTGTTACCAGCAAGTCTCTTTACTCATTCCGTAATGCAACATCCCGCAACTAACTCATTAGTCACATTGCTTGCAAGGCTTATAGTGATGTGCATTACCGAGAGGGCCCAGAGATACCTCTCCGATAATCGGAGTGACAAATCCCAATCTCGATTTATGCCAACTCAACAAACACCATCGGAGACACCTGTAGAGGATCTTTATAATCACCCAGTTACGTTGTGACATTTGATAGCACACTAAGTGTTCCTCCGGTATTCGGGAGTTGCATAATCTCATAGTCATAGGAACATGTATAAGTTATGGAGAAAGCAATAGCAATAAACTAAATGATCATAGTGATAAGCTAACAGATGGGTCAAGTCAATCACATCATTCTGTAATGATGTGATCCCGTTCATCAAATGAGAACTCATGTCTATTACTAGGAAACTTAACCATCTTTGATTAACGAGCTAGTCAAGTAGAGGCATACTACTGACACTCTGTTTGTCTATGTATTCACACATGTACTAAGTTTCCGGTTAATTGATACGTCTCCGTCGTATCTATAATTTTTGATTGTTCCATGCCAATATTATACAACTTTTATATACTTTTGGAAACTTTTTATACTATTTTTGGGACTAACATATTGATCCAGTGCCCAGTGCCAGTTCCTCTTTGTTGCATGTTTTTTTTCGCAAATAATCCATATCAAACAGAGTCCAAACGGGATAAGAACTGATGAAGTTTTTTTTTGGAATATATGTGATTTTCGGGAAGAAGAATCAGCATGAGACGATGCCCGAGGGGGCCACGAGGTAGGGGGCGCGCCCAGGGCCCTCGTGGCCACCCTGTAAGGCGGTTGGTGCCCTTATTTCGCCGCAAGAAAGCCAATATCCGGATAAAAATTATTTCCAAGTTTCAGCCCAATCGGAGTTACGGATCTTCGGGAATATAAGAAACGGTGAAAGGGCAGAATCTGGAACGCAGAAACAGAGAGAGACAGAGAGACATATCCAATCTCAGAGGGGCTCTCGCCCCTCCGCCGCCATGGAGGCCACGAACCAGAGGGGAAACCCTTCAACCATCTAGGTAGAAGGTCAAGGAATAAGAAGAAGGAGGGGGGCTCTCTCCCCCTCTCTCCAGGTGGCGCCGGAACGCCGCCGGGGCCATCATCATGTGCCGGCGATCTACACCAACACCTCCGTCATCTTCACCAACATCTTCATCACCTCCCCCCATCTATCTACAGCGGTCCACTCTCCCGCAACCCGCTGTACCCTCTACTTGAACATGGTGCTTTATGCTTCATATTATTATCCAATGATGTGTTGCCATCCTATGACATCTGAGTAGATTTTCATTGTCCTATCGGTAATTGGTGAATTGCTATGATTGGTTTAATTTGCTTGTGGTTATGTTGCTGTCCTTTGGTGCCCATCATATGAGCGTGCACGTGGATAACACCATAGGGTTAGTTGTATGTTGATAGGACTATGTATCGGAGGGCAAGAGTGACAGAAGCTTCAACCTAGCATAGAAATTGATGCATACGGGATTGAAGGGGGACCAATATATCTTAATTCTATGGTTGGGTTTTACCTTAATGAACGTTAGTAGTTGCGGATGCTTGCTAATAGTTCCAATCATAAGTGCATAGAATTCCAAGTCAGGGATGATATGCTAGCAGTGGCCTCTCCCACATAAAACTTGCTATCGGTCTAGTGACGTAGTCAATTGCTTGGGGACAATTTCGCAACTCCTACCACCACTTTTCCACACTCGCTATACTAACTTTATTGCTTATTTACCTAAAACAACCCCTAGTTTTTATTTGCGTTCTCTTTATATTCTTGCAAACCTATCCCATTACACCTACAAAGTACTTCTAGTTTTATACTTGTTCTTGGTAAAGTGAACGTCAAGCGTGCATAGAGTTGTATCGATGGTCGATAAAAATGAGGGAATATTTGTTCTACCTTTAGCTATTCGTTGAGTTCGACACTCTTACTTATCGAAAGAGGCTACAATTGATCCCCTATACTTGTGGGTTATCAAGACCTTTTTCTGGCGCCATTGCCGGGGAGTTATAGCGTGGGGTGAATATTCTCGTGTGTGCTTGTTTGCTTTATCACTAAGTATTTTTTACTTTGTGCTCTTGTTTTCTATCTTTAGTTATAGGTAGGAAACGCAAAATACCAAAAAAAATAGTTGTACCTACTACACCAATGGTTAAGAACCACTCAAAATCTATCACACTCCTAAAGCTTTTTACTTGCATCATCTTCGATCCCTATGTGCTCGTGCTGAAACCCCAACTAGCTTAGTTGAGGGAAAATCTTTAGATGAGCATGCTTGTTATGTGCGACACCACTTATCTCAAAAAGGGAAACTTTTACTAGATCAAATTCATCATTTGCAATGCTATGCTTGGAATTTATGTGAAATATATGATTTTACTTGTTGTTCTGAAGACCCTAAGAAACACCTTCCCTACCAATGTGAGTTTAGTGATAATGGAATCATATCTTTGTATGCTAAGGGTGTTTATAATTACTATGATGTTCAACAAATTGAAGAATTTGTTGCTTTTAAGGGTGCTTATGAAATTGCTTCTTTGATTGGAAAGTATGATGCTACTCTTTACAAATCTGAAAATTTTGCCATACTTAAATATTGTTATGATAATTATGCTTCTAATGCCTATGTTAAACCATATATTGAGGACTCCTCTGCTGTCCAAGAAGAGACTAATATTTTGCAGGAGTCTATGGAAGAAGGAATTGATGAAACTATGGGATCATTGGATGAAAAAGATGATGAGGAGAGCGAAGAACAAAAGGAGGAAGAGCGGATTAGCTACTCGTGCCCACCTTCTAATAAGAGTAACTCTTCAACTCATACATTGTTTAATTTCCCTTCGTGCTTACCGAAGGATGATTGTTATGATCCCGTTGATTCTCTTGAAATATCCCTTTTTGATGATGCTTGCTATGCTTGTGGCCAAGATGCCAATATGAATTATGCTTATGGAGATGAACTTGCTATAGTTCCTTATGTTAAACATGGAATTGTTGCTATTGCACCCACGCATGATAGTCCTATTATCTTTTTGAATTCTCCCGACTACACTATATCAGATAAGTTTGCCCTTAATAAGGATTATATTGATGGGTTGCGTTTTACTACTACACATGATGATTTTGATAGATATAATATGCATGTGCTTGCTGCTCCTACTTTCAATTATTATGAGAGACGAACTACATCTCCGCTTCTCCATGTTTCCAATATGATAAAATTGCAAGAAACTGTTTATACTATGCATTGGCCTTTACTATGTGTGCATGAATTGTTCTTTTATGCCATGCCAATGCATAGGAAGAGAGTTAGACTTAATTATTGCATGATATATGTTACTTTGTGCTCACTTCTAAATAACAAATCATTGTTAATTAAAATTGGCTTTGATATACCTTGGGATCCGGGTGGATCCATTACTTGAGCACTATATGCCTAGCTTAATGGCTTTAAAGAAAGCGCTGCCAGGGAGACAACCCGGAAGTTTTAGAGAGTCATTTATTTCTGTTATGTGCTTTTATAAAGTTTAAAAATAAAAATAATGTGCCAAGATTTTCCTTTAGGATGTTTACATTGCTTGTTGGTTTGTGCGGTGCAAGACAGAAACTTTGGCTGTAGTGCACGATTTTACATTTTTTACTGGAACGTCAAATGGATCTGAAACTTTCTGCACTGTCTTTCTAAACAAATTTTTTATTTTTCCTAATTTTTTCAGAATTTTTGGAGCAGCAGAACTTTGGTGAATGTTCATATTACTATAGACTGTCCTGTTTAAGACAGATTCTGTTTTTGATGCATAGTTTGCTTGTTTTGATGAAACTATCGATTTCTATCAGTGGATTAAGCCATGGAAAAGTTGTGTTACAGTGGATACAATGAAAAAACAAAATATGAATTGGTTTTCAACAATACTTAGAGTAGTGATTTGCTTTATTATACTAACGGATCTTACCGAGCTTTCTGTTGAGTTTTGTGTTGATGACACTACAAAAAAAATACACTTTCGTGATGATACGTTTTTGTCACAGTAGGTCGCGCTTTTTGTCATGCATGTACATCCATGACGATTTTATGATAGAATCAAGATAGTCATACCTGTGTTGTCGTAGAAGTGTTCCATGACATTACCAAAATTATCATCACGGAAGTGTCCACTTCCATGACGATAAATCGCACGTCACAAAAGTGCTTTCATCAAGGGTGACCGACACATGGCATCCACCGTAACATCAAGCTATCGGGTCGGGTTTTGGATCCGATAACCCGTTAACAGCCCCGACCAATGGGGATTTTCCATGTGTAAAATCATCATTGGCTGGAGGAAACACGTGTCGCCTCACTGTTGGGACAGATGTCATCCGCTCATTGGACCGAAGGCGCCTATGATACGGCGACACGTGGCACGATCCAACAGAGGCCCATTCCTGTGAAAAGGCCGGCCCGTTTGACTTGGTAAAAAGGTGGCGGGCCAGCCCACGGAAAGCTTGTTAATGACCTGTTCGCATATAGCCCATTTACAGCCCGCTAACCCAGAGCCCGTTACGCCCTTTCCGAATTAGGCCCAGTAGCGTCATTTGGGCCGTCCAATATGATTCAGCCCGTTTTAACTTCCAGCCCATGTGTGGCCCAAGACTTCTTTCGGCCCATATGAGGACCTTTGTAACTCTTGGCCCATTAAGGGCCCGTGGTGAAACTGTCCCGTAATGAACAATGTGTCACTTTATACCCATTAACGGCATGTTATTCCATTGGGCCGTTTCCAGCCCAAGTTATTTTTCGGCCTTCTCAGGGCCCATTGATTCTTGGGCTCATTTGCAGCATTCGCTTACATATGGCCCTTTACTGTCATTTTCTGCTTGTGGGCCAAATTCAGCTCGTCGTTACAATCGGCCCGTTTGCGGACCGTTAATACGTTGGGCCGTTTTCATGTAAAAAAAACCCGTTGGGCTGTTTTCATAGAGTTATCAAATACGGCCTATTAACGGCCCGTTATGGTCCACGAATAGTATGGCCCATGATTGGCGAAATGATGATACGCCCCGTAGAAGGCCCATGGATCCTACGGCCTGTATGAGGCCCATGGATAGTACGGCCCGTAGAAGGCCCATGGATCGTATGGCCCGTAGCAGGCCAATGGACCCTACGACCCGTAGAAGGCCCATGGACCCTAAGGCCCGTATAGAAGGCCGATGGATCCTACGGCCGGACGAAGGCCCATGGATCATACGGCCTGTAGGAGGCCCATGGTTACAATAGTCCGTGTGTTGCCATGATTATTTTGGCCTAGTTACCAAAAATAGGCTATTGTGGCCACTAGAAAAAACAGAAAAAGAACTGCAGTGACTACAAGCAAACAACTAAACAAGACAATAAGGAAATAAATAAGCAAGCAATTAACGCTAGCCTATTACCGCTATTACACATATTACATCAACTGGGCATCAAAGTTTGCCACCAGTGCAAATATAGGGAACAAAGCAGCACATTACATACACTGGCCGTCAAAATTGGCCACCAGTGCAAATAAACGCGGCAGCAAAATAAGAGCATAACTGAAAAAACTTCAGAAGAGCTCAAGAAACATTATCCTGGGTATCCACCATGCTGGCAATAAGCTTAGCAAGCTGATTAGCTTTGTCCTATGTGGCGCTAAAATCCTCCAACGCTTGCTGTTGCACCAGAAAGTATGCATCTGAATGCTCCAGGGACTTCCGCGGTCCTTCCGCTTCTTGTCGCAGCACAGCTGATCAATGTCTTTCAGGTTGTAGTTGAGACTCAAGAAACCGAACTGATTTAGACAGTGAGTTTGAATAGCTTGTGCAAGCGGTAGTGGCCAGTAACTCGAACACTAAACCAAGACAGGACTTTGGGGTTGTCTCCTGTCTTCAAGATAGTCTTCCTTAGCTGTTCTATCAGCTTTGTTGGAGACCAACAAGGATGTGTCACTATCCTGAACCTTATCTGCATTACTTCCTTTATCATTGCTTAATAAGGCACTCTTCCCCAATATTCTGTCAGCATTCTAAAAGAAGAAACAAGCAGACACATAACAAGTTTAGCATGTACTAGTATATGAAACTCATTTCGGTGAACCAGTTCATTAGTAAGGTGGTCAGGATTAAACTACCAAGTCTTCTATTGCCAAGTACTAGTACATAATAAAAGCATCAAACAAACATATATCTATGTCCTATGGTCACTGCATTGTCTTCCCAAATCAAAATAGAGACACGGTTCAAATCATATCAGTTCAAGACAAAGCAGCAGTGAAAGAATACAAAGCGCGGGAAACTACACGGCACAACAAGATTTCAGATGGGTACCACGGGTCTACATGTACAACAACACTATTGGCTCTGTTGTGATGCTAGTAATGTGCATGATATGAAAGTCAACTGTATACACAATTGAAATTGAAATCAACAGAGCTATTGATAAGAGCAAACCTGTTAAAGAAACATGCGTGAACATACCTGCTGTGTCATTGGAGTTTCGATTGGATCCTTCAATTTAAAAATAAGTTTGTATGACTAAATACAATGATACAAGAGCAAAACAATCATAGTTAAAAAAGGCGCACCTAAGCGAGCGCTTAAGCGCGCCTAGGCTCTAGGCGTTGGCAAAACGCATTGCGCATAACTACGCATAATCTGTGCATAACTGCGCATAAGCATGCGCTTTGGTCAGTAAAGCGCAAGGCGGTGGCAAAACGCACAATTAACGCCTAGCGCTTTGATACGTATCCATCGTATCTATAATTTTTGATTGTTCCAAGCCAATATTATTCAACTTTCATATACTTTTTGGCAACTTTTTATACTATTTTTGGGACTAACATATTGATCCAGTGCCCAGTGCCAGTTCCTGTTTGTTGCATGTTTTTTGTTTCACAGAAAACCCATACCAAACGGAGTCCAAACGGAATAAAAACTAACAGAGATTTATTTTGGAATATTTATGAATTTTGGGAAGTGGAATCATCGCGAGACGGTGTCCGAGGGGGGCACGAGGTAGGGGGGCGCGCCCCAGGGTGTCAGGCGCGCCCCTGACCCTCGTGGCCACCCCGTAAGGCGGTTGATGCCCTTCTTTCGCCGCAAGAAAGCTAATTTCCGGATAGAAATCATGTCAAAATTTCAGCCCAATCGGAGTTACGGATCTCCGAGAATATAAGAAACGGTGAAAGGGAAGAATCTGAGAACGCAGAACCAGAGAGAAACAGAGAGATAGATCCAATCTCGGAGGGGCTCTCGCCCCTCCCATGCCATGGAGGCCAAGGACCAGAGGGGAAAACCTTCTCGCATCTAGGGAGGAGGTCAAGGAAGAAGAGGAACAAGGGGGCCCCTCTCCCCCTCTCCTCCGGTGGCGCTGGAACGCCGTCGTGGCCATCATCATCATCACCGCGATCTTCACCAACACCTCCGCCATCTTCACCAACATATCCATCACCTTCCCCCCCTCTATCTACAGCGGTCCACTCTCCCGCAACCCGCTGTACCCTCTACTTGAACATGGTGCTTTATGCTTCATATTATTATCCAATGATGTGTTGCCATCCTATGATGTCTGAGTAGATTTTCGTTGTCCTATCGGTGGTTAATGAATTACTATGATTGATTTAATTTCCTTGTGGTTATGTTGCTGTCCTTTGGTGCCCATCATATGATTGCGCACGTGGATCACACCCCAGGGTTATTTGTATGTTGATAGGACTATGTATTGGAGGGCAAGAGTGACAGAAGCTTCAACCTAGCATAGAAATTGATGCATACGGGATTGAAGGGGAACCAATTTATCTTAATGCTATGGTTGGGTTTTACCTTAATGAACGTTAGTAGTTGCAGATGCTTGCTAATAGTTCCAATCATAAGTGCATAGAATTCCAAGTCAGGGATGACATGCTAGCAGTGGCCTCTCCCACATAATACTTGCTATCGGTCTAGTAAAGTAGTCAATTGCTTAAGGGACAATTTCGCAACTCCTACCACCACTTTTCCACACTCGCTATATTTAGTTTATTGCTTCTTTACTTACAATAGCCCCTAATTTTTATTTACTTTCTGTTTATTATCTTGCAAACCTATCCAACAATACCTACAAAGTACTTCTAGTTTCATACTTGTTCTAGGTAAAGCGAACGCCAAGCGTCCGTAGAGTTGTATCGGTGGTCGATAGAACTTGAGGGAATATTTGTTCTACCTTTAGCTCCTCATTGGGTTCGACACTCTTACTTATCGAAAACTGTTGCAATCCCCTATACTTGTGGGTTATCACGCTTTTTTTGAACTATGATAGCAATGGAATCTTAAATTAGAACAGTTGTTCTTCAGGTTTAGGCACTTGTTCAACATGAACATAGTACAGTAAGACGCAAGAATATAATACTTAAAAATAGAAAATGAGCTCATAGACCTTACCACATTCTTGGTTCGGGACCAGTACAGAACAAGGCGTTCCCAGTCATCGTCCAGTAAATGTGTCTCAGGAGAATGTAAGGGAATTTGATGAGTTTCTTTGCCGGTGAAGTACGTTTTCTTCAGGTAATTCCGATACTGCCACCAAGCATTCTTGAAGATAGCAGAGGTATTAGCACAGGTTACCTCATCCTGAGTTTCCAAATCAGTCCTTCTCTATAGAGAAAAATGGGAAAATTTGCTGTATTATAACCATCATGGAGGTAGGATGTATGAGACGAAGCAAAGTAATTGCCATGAATAACATTACTTACACATAACTCCTGGACAAACACCTGCAATTGGCATTTTCCTTCATCTTCAGTATAATATTTCCAAGATGGGAAGATACGCACATACGATTTAATAAAATCAAATGCGATAGATGCTAAACTACGACTAGCTGGTTGTGCTTTCTCCACAGGAATAGGCATACTAACTAGTGGAGTTGGGGTTCGCTGTGATAGTACTGGCCCTTTGGGCACTAGAGCTGCCTTACTAACTGCTCTTGTTTGGGAGCTCTGTGGTGGAGATGGTGCTATGTCAACATGAACTAGGTTACTATCGGCTGGGGTTGGGGTTAGATTGGGTGAAGCTGGTTCTCTGTCCATCGCAGTAGGGGTAAAATCTGCGAGAGTTTGGGTTATGTGTGGTAGGGCTGGTTCTTGTGCATGTACAACTGGGGTGCTATCTCCACCAAGAGGTACCACTGTTTTATTTGAAGACCGTGTTTTTAGTCCGCTAGATACTGGCATCACCCGCTGCAATTCAAATGGCTGATAAACAGGAAACATAGTTGAATGTACAGACATTGTATGAGAGACAGATGCAATAGATAGTGTGGAAAAAAGAGGGCATGAAATAGTTGACATGTACATTGTTTAACTAAAACAGATAGCATGACATAATTTCACATATATGATGTCTATCTAAACTGGATAGCATAGCGTAACATAATTCAAAGATATGATGAATAACTAAACAGGATTGCATGACATAATTCTCCTGCATGTTATCTAAGTAATCAGGATCGCATCATTTAATTCATATATGTGATTTATATGCCAAAACAGAGGGCATTTGATATGATGTCTAAACTAAGAACATGGTGTTGAATATTGTGTATATGATGTCTAAACTATGCAATGCAAGACACCGTATGCATGATATGAGCAGTATAACCATGCCAAGTTAGAGCATACACCTCAGTGGGGGAATAGGACTGGTCATCTGTCTCTGAATCCATCTCTATGGAGCTATCGGGACCCAACAAGAGATCTACTTTGATAGGTAGCACTGTCTGCTCTGAAGGCCTTGTTTTCACTCCAGATTTTTCCATCTCCCACCCAAATGGCTGATTCACAGGAAGAGTAGTTTAATGTACAAACATTGTCGACAAATGGAAATGTAATGAAGAAAAGGATGGGCAAGATATCATTCAAATATATGATGCCTGGTTAAACAGGATCACACCGCACATTTCACATATATTATGGCTGGCTAAAAGGCATGAGACTGCATAATTCCCATATATGATACAGAAACTAAATAGGTGGCATTACAGAACATGTCTAAACTAAGCAGATGACATATATGATGTCAAAAGTAGGCACTGCAAGGCAACATATGCATGATATGACTAACATCATCATGCCAAGGTAGAGCAAACACCTTGGGGGTAAATAGGAGTGGTCAGCGGCGTCTGAATCCGCCTCAGAACAGATATCTTCCTCTGGATTACAATCTGGAGAGGGGTGGGGAGGGTTTGCCATTGAACCCACCATGGAGCGATGTCTGCATGACATTGTATTGCCGTGCAAAACTCTTCTCTTTTTCTCTACATGTTCAGCATGACTGTGTACAATATCTGACATGCATACGAAAAAAATATGGTGAGATTATGTAAGGAGAGCATGCAGAAATTTAGAGTGATGGTAACAACTAGTGGATCGGTGTTTTTTCGTTGAACCAAAATAGCCCTAATGGATTGATGTGAATGTATAGTAATAAGTGATGCAACAAGTGTACAACCTCTTTGCCGTAGCCGTGTCGACCTCAACATCATTGGGTTGGTCGCTAAAGCAGTTGAGGCAGAGGTGGCTGTCGGAGGTGTGGAGGAAGATCTGAGGAATCTGTAGACGGCGTCCAGGGCACTGCTCTGTTGTGATGGATCGTTCTATCGTTGGTGCAGCTCCGGTGAGCCATAAGACGTCAAGGCTGAAGCAGCACAAGACAGACATCGTCAATCTCAAGTGGGATTCTAATAGTATCTCCAATAGATGATGTAAAATGGATGTAAAATTAACATCACCAAAAACCACCTGACTACAACTGATGAGGTAAAAACTGTTGACTCTGAACTTAACTGTCGAAACTAAAATTTACTGTGCAATCTGAGTGCTACTGTCGAAACTGAATGCAATGGTAGCAGAGAGGCACTTGACATGTAGTTTAGGGAGGGCCTGTAGTTCATCTTCAACCTGCACCCCCCTGAGCCGCCAGCCACCACCGGCCGAACTGCCGGCCCTAGTGCCGCCTCGCCGCCCCGAAACAACTCGCCACTGTCGCCCCGGCCCGCCCTCTAGGCCCCCCCGCCCCCACCCTGAACCCTAAGATAGATAGTGGGGTACCTCTCCGGCGAGCCCCCGTCCCCACTGGGGGTGGTTCTTCCTTAACTCCGGCGAGCCCCCCAACCCCTGAAAATCGGCTGACCCAAAAGTCGGTTCATTCGACTGAAGTGTGGCTTAATCGGAGCAGAGCATCAACACGAGCGAGGGGAAGAGCAGCAGCAGCAGCGCGAGCGAGCGAGAGCCAGAGCAGCAGCAGCAGATCCGGCTGGTTTGGACGCCACCGTCGAAGGGGCCTCGCACTGGGGGAGAGCCGCCATGGAGATGTCACCCGCGGCGCCAGCTTCAAGGTACCCGCTCCATGGGGGTGCGGGATGGAGCACCGTCGGCGCCGGGAGGTCGAGTTAAGGAGAAGGTGCGATGTGATGAGTGTACAACCTCTTTGGTGGCGCCGATTAGGCCTCGGCTTAGTCCGAGGAGTCGGTGAGGATGCTGCGGTTCCAGTGGAGCATGTTAAGGCGGCGCTGTGGGGATGGAGCAGCCGCGATAGACGAGGCGGCCGTCGGAGCAGCTCCTTGGAGGTGGAGGACGGGGCGGCTGAACCGGCGGGACGATGAGATGGATGACGGATCCTCATCCGGGGAGGTGGACGAGGGACGTCGAGATGTTGCGGTGGACGACGTCGTCGGGGAAGAGGCTCCGGCTGGGCAGCGGTGATGTGGCGGATGGAGGAGGGTGGGGTTTCGCAGCTGGAGCGGAGAGGTTATGGCGGCCTGGGATTTGAATGGCGAAAAGGGGGCGATGGGAGGGGGTGAAGCATGACTTAGGGACGCGCTTGTCCAAAATGTAGGGTGTGTTACAAAAGTACCCCCACCGATTTGAGCTAGCGGCCCTTTCGGCTGAGGGTTAGAAGGGGGATTTCACGTGTCGGGATTTGGCAGCTGGAGGGAGTTTTCGCGCGCATTGTAATTTCGGGATAGCAAGGCGCGGGTTGTGAAGGCGCCAGTTTTGGGAGCACGATATCTGAATTTTTGGGATATAACAAGACGCGGGTTGAATTTTAGGGACAAGCCTAACGTGTAGTAATATTGTACTTGTACGTACCAAATCAATTCGCACTTCCCTCAACCAAAAAGAAAACGAAAAAATAAAACTATTCACACCACACAAAGAGAGAGTCTTGCCCCGTTTTACTATACAAATGCTATTCAAAGCTACCCCCTCCTTCCATCTATATAGGGCCTAATGCGTTTTTCAATGCTAACTTTAACCAAATATTAGAGCAATGATATATGACATGCAACTTACACAAAGCACACCGTTAAATTCGTCTGTGAAAGGTTCTTTCAATGTTATAATTTTCACATTGTGCATGTCATGTACTATTAATCTTGTCAATAGTCAAAGGCGGTCTTAAAAATCTCATTACACCCTATATAGATGGAAGAAGGGAGTATGAATCCATGTTATGTCCAATTAAATTTTTTCGCTTGCTGTATAATGCATGTAACCTACTCATACCAACATTTTAGTGCATTCCAAATGTCTATACTACCGCTGCAATTCGAACTAAATTTGAATTCGTTTCTGTATTTCAATAAGAATCTACAATCATGATTGTTGCCAACTTCAACCATCATAGTTTCCTTGCTATCCGCCAGATATAAATCAGACGACCTATAATGCAGGATGGCAGGCACACCATCATCAGCAACTCCGTTTTTTTATAAGAGTAGAGATAAAATATATTAAATGTAGTATAACATGTTCATAACCACACCATGTGTATCACCGTTATATATATTCACACATGCGTCGGTCTGAAACACTATGATAAATTCTTCAAATATCCGAATTCGCTTTTTATAATGAAGTATATATGATCTCTATTCTTCTTTTACACCCACACAACCCTCTTATCTTTGTAGCTAGCGCTAACTTTCTCTTGTGCATGCACACGCCCGCATCCCTCTCACCCTCCCTCAGCATTCTCTAGCTCCATCTGGCAAATTCATCTTTTCACTTTAGGTTGTTCACCCACGGTGTGTGTAGGCCCGCCAGGTCCTTCTTTACAACACACATCGATTGATATGCCTCTCTAGCCAGGTTGGCCTAGCACAAACACAAGCTTCCCCTCTTCTCTTGTCACCGTCCATGCCTCACTCCCACCACTCTTTTCATCGTTCTCGTACTCGCACACTCCTCCCCCTCGATATAGTATGCCTCTTGTACCACCTCCTACATGCATCCCTCTCTCTCTATCCTTCTCCTCGTGCCTCATTTGCTTCTAAGACACACATGCATGTATACCGATCGATCTCCCAACATATACCTAGATCGACTTTAACTACCCCCCCATCGATCGACGTACCTCACAAGTTATGTCTCTCCTTTCTCTAACAAAGGGAAATTGATCTTCCTATGTAGTTACGTCTGCTTACCACAGCCACATCGTCCCCCCTCATCATTCGTGCATGCCTCATGACCCGTCTCTCACACGCACGTGAACAGACAACAAGCAGCCATCTCCTCTCTTATTGGTATTGCGGGTGTGCCCTCCGTTTGTCTAGCAAGCCTATCCCACCATTTGTTAGAAGCAACTCCACTACCACCCCCTCCAACACTCTAGCTCTGTCTCTCTCCCAACCTTATTCCTCTTCTGCCCATATGCATGGATGCCGATCGATCTCCCTTAATACATGAGGCAGATCGATCTCCTTAATACATGAGGTAGGCCTCTCTCCTCCTCCACACATATACCAGCCATTGTACCTCTATAGTTAATTGGGCCTCCCTCTTCCCCCACCACACACCGATAGTCGAGCGCTGCAGGTAGGTATCCATGCCACAGAGACAAACTGCGCATGTCCCATCTCACGTTCCAGTAGGCCAGGCACTCTATATCTTTGACGTGGGCACACACAAATTTGATGGCACTCTTTATCGATCACACGCGCACACACACACACATCATCCCTCTCTTCGATTCTATGGACACCTCGAGCAGATGATACCTCCACTCTCTTCTCGTGGATCGCACCCTCTATATATATTATATCCAGGACTCTATTTCACACACATTGCATATGTTGCATTTTTTGATTGACCCTCCCCCCCCAAAAAAAACTCTCAAGAACCCACACACTATATCTCTCTAGGTTTGTATCTCTCTCACACAACCCCACATAGGTGGTGTACGTATACAAGAAGAGAATAGGTGCACCGTGCACGTACTCACGCTTCGTGCCCAGCCACATCCGCGCGGGTACACGGTGGAGCTCATTTCTTTATGAAATGGCAGCCCATGTGCTAATTTGAACGCCTGTAGCGGTTGTTTACCTAGGGAGGTCGTGTACCACACGTGCACGAAACAAAGTTCGACTTGACGCGTTGCCGCGTTATTTTTAAATAAAGTTATAGCGCTCAATGGCACGTACACAGAATATAAAATGATTTTTATGGAGAAAAAGGTAGTCCGCTCACTATATACAATGGAGCCTGCCTGCCTGGTTTGTCGCTCTTCAGAGTATCTCACACAAGGCTGCGGTGGCCTCTCTCTCTCACTGTTGGTCACTGATCCGGCTGCATCCCGTCCGCCGGGGGAAAGGGAGTGCAGTGGCCTCTCTCTCTCTCTCACCGTTGGTCACTGATCCGGCCCCATCCCGTCTGCCGGGGGAAAGGGAGGAAGTGCATCGTTTCTCCGTCCTACGGCACTGAGGCAGCACGTCCCAATCTGCGGTACACGCCGTTCTCTCTGACCAAGCTCCGGGCTGCAGGGCCTACGCCACCTGCTCGCAGATTCCGCCCGCCGCCGCTCACCTAGTTACATCCCAACGACCTCCAGGTATCCCCTCCGGCCTTGCTCCACTGCCCGTCTTCCCACGTCGCTGCATGTGGATCTTCCATAGTTCTTTGCCCAAAACGTAGCTCGTCCGACATACTTTCCATATTGCATTCTCGTCCTCACACCGTTTTAGACAAACACAACCGTGTTGTTATCTTCCCCTAGGACAAGGAATATGCTTCTTTTTTGTCGTCGCATGTGTCATCAACTGTTATTGGCCAGTAATTGTTTCCTTTCTACCTCTTTTTTGCAAACAGGGCTATCCATTTCACCTTGTTGCTATTGTGACCTTTTGGTGAACTGCACAAATCACTTTTTTCATAAGAGTGTTTTGTGCAGTTGTACTAAAATGTCACACGGGCAACGTCTCTACATTTCAGTGCGACTGCACAAAGGGAGATTGGTTTTGCTCTATCCTCGTCATCCAACTCCGAGCCTAATCTTCTCCAACTAGTTAGTCTTAAGAGAGACCACAAAGGTGACCTGCTTCTATTTGTGTGTTTGTTGTTTCATCAGCAGTCCTCTATTACCGTAATCACACTTAATATCTTTGGAACAGGGATGCTCAGCTCTATTTTAGTGGAACTGCACAAAATGATCGGAATGTTGCATGCTCCAGACAGCTACTTTTTTCCCAACATGCCTTGTTGATTAAGACAGAGCTGGGGGGACGTTGCTGCCAATGAAAGCATGGATCAATTTTAATTTAACACCTTCTCACAACTCTGTCTTCAGCTGTGATGTAATTATTAGCTCTGATCTGCTAATAATTAACATGCTTTAGCAAGGAAGTTAGTTTTTTATTGTTTCCGAAACAGCATCGATGGCAAGACACGCGAAACAAAAGCTGAAAGCTCACACCATTGTACAATTTCATGTCGCTGGAAAATTATTTGTATAGTATGTCAATTATGTAAACAAATGATGGAAGCTTGATAGCATTGCCAGAAGCCTCTTCATCATCCGGGCCCATGTGCCATGCACAAAATTATACTCCTTCGTTCCTAAATATTTGTCTTTTTACAAATTTCAAACGGGCATATTTTAGAGTGTAGATTCACTCATTTTGCTTCGTATGTGTACTCCCTCCGTTCCTAAATATTCTATTCGTCTTTCTAGAGATTTCAACAAGTGACTACATATGGAGCAAAATGACTGAATCTACACTCTAAAATATGTCTATATACATCCGTATGTGCCAGTCCATTTGAAATATCTAAAAAGACAAATATTTGAGTAGTCACTCGTTGAAATCTCTAGAAAGAAAAATACTCTGGAGTATATTTAAGAACCGAGGGGGTAGTGCACAACCGCATGGGAGACTCAGCCCGGTCGTTGCGCCGCATTAATAGTGAGTAATGAGTAGTCAAATCATAAGCCCCACCTTTCCCACTGTAAGTTGCTCTGAAGAAGCAACCATCAATACGCTCTTCTTTGAATCCGCTCATACTACTCCATTCGTAACTGTTTATACAGCACGCTTCTGAAAAAGAAAAAAAATCTGTGGGACCAAGGCGACTAGCGATCGGCCTGAAAAATAGCATTGGTAGTTATAGCACGGCGTCTATTACTAGAGGGAATAATGCATACACACATGCATGCAGTGCTTCCACCCCGGGTACACACATGCATGCACTTACTCCACTCCGTAGTAGTACAGTACATGGAGAGAAAATTGTGGACTTGATTATGGTTACCACACCCTAATTAATTGAGCATTAAACCAAACGCATCTAAAGTCTCTCTGGTGGTGGAAATGCATTGAGAGAAATGCATCATAATGAAGCGTGCCCTGTAAACTGTGACGGAGGGAGGAGTAGTACGAAGGTGCAAAACCAAGTACGCATATGGCCAGTCGGTCAACGCACTTCCTCTTGACATATCACTGACATGTGGGACAGGAGTGTGAGCAAACCGATCTCAATTGACGACAAAGAGCCAACCCACCGTTCCTTGAGAGAGACGAGGAGCGAGAACACACAGACGGGCTCGCACGGAGGCCAAGATATATTCGAGCATGGTTGGTTGATTGATATCATTCATTACATGTTGGGCTGCCGTTTTCTGCCCTTCTCCGGAATAAACGTGTACTTTATCAGAGATAAAAAATAAGAGTACAGATGCTCCACCATGCGGTTCTAGTAGTAGTACTACTCGTACTACTGCGCTTGGCTCTTCGCCTCTTCGTGAAGTCGAACAATGATGGTACTCCGCATGTTGGTACTACAGTGTATGCCTCTGACAATATGACACCGAATGGACTGATGCATGTCCACCGAGGGTAGGTTGTATTAGTCAAAAGGCGTAAGCGAGCTTCATCTTGTCCTGCAAGCTTCTCCTCGTTCTGCTAGTTGACGGGACACACCAAAAAGTAGTGCTAGTCCATACTCCCTCCTTTCCGGTTAATATGGCTTAATCTTTTTTGCGGGTAAATGAGAGAGCTTTATCCATATATAAGCATTCTTAGGACGATCAGCCAAGACACTGGTCACTAGGAAGCGAGGTACCCCGCAAAAAAATAAGTAGGAAGCGAGGTGTTTCATCAAGCCATCTCTCGGCCACATTCAAAGTGCAGCAAGCACGGTTCGCATGAAGATGCACCACAAGGTTTGCTGACCTGTTTACATGCTGAATAACAAAAAAGAGGAAATATTACCGAGCGCTACTATTTGTAACAGAATATGAGCCAGAATTAAGCGAGAATTGTGACGAGTGTTCCATGCAATCAACTTCCATTATCACATGCAAGAACCCTCAAAGAGAACCAAATGTGTTGAAGATTGCTTTATCACATTTTAAAATTATAATAAGAGTGCAGACGCTCCTCCATCCGGTTCCTAGTACCAGTATAGTACGTACCTTTATAGACTATAGTAGTAGTACTAGTAAACTTTGCGCTTGGCTGTTCGCCTATTCAGGAAGTCGAACAATAATAGCACTAGTAGTATAGTGTATGCTTCTGGCAATCTGACACCGAATTAACTGTTGCACGTCCACCACTTGAGCGAGGGAGAGCTTGCATTAGTCAAAAGTTTCTCCTTGTCCCGCGAGCCACCGCGCGCAAGCTTCTCCTGTCCTGCAACCTTCTCCTCATTCGGCAAGTTGACGGGACACAGCAAAGTAATTCTAGTCCATACTGCCTCCTCTCCGGTTAATATGGCTTAATTTCAAATGAGATAAATACACTGTCTTTCATTGTATATTTGTAAAAATACGGTCAATGGACTTCATAATACGCTCATTGCACTCAATATATATATATATATATATTCCGGTGTTTATACGGTCACTAGCTCACCTTGATTGAGATGTGTGTGCATGCACGTGTAGGTTGAGCACTTGAGCGTGACCGTGTGTATTCCGTCGTGTGCTCGGACATGCATGCATTAGGGCGTCGCGTGCGTTTTTGCTTCCATGTGTACGTGTGACTGTTGCATACACGTAGGGGGGGGTACGTGTAGGGGCCACTAAGGAGCAATCAAATCACACGGTAAGTTAGTCGGAAGAAGCAACCATCATTTCACTCTTGAATGACACGTACGCAATATAAAATGGTTGATATGGAGAGAAAAAGAAAACCACTATATATACACTAGCAGGAGCCTAAGCTACAAGCCTGCTTGCTTAGGTTGCTCTCTTCACAAGCATAGAACGACGGGCCTGATCCCGCAGCTAGGGGAAGGGAACAATGTTCTGCGTAGACGCGGTCGACATCGGTGAGGGAGAAAACCCACAGTCGGTGCGTCCCAATCGGGGGTCACCACGGTATGGTCTGATGCCGCGTCCCAACCGCCCTTCTAGCTACAGCCCGACGTCCCAGGTAGTCCATCTTCCTTTTGGAGGCGGCTTGCTCCACTGCCGTAGCTCCATCTCCATGTCGATCTTTCTCTACTTCTACCGGCTTCTACTTGTGATGAGTTTATGTCTCGTGAACTAGTGCCAGTACTATTATTCTAATCACACTTCTTCAATATCTTTGCCATCAGGGATGCTCAGGTCGATTTTAGTGGAACTGCACAAAAGCATCGTATGATCCGAGGGTGCCAGCCGTCTTTCCTTCGACAGGTTCTACCTGGCCAGGAAATTAAATCATGTTTAGGGTTTAGGGTTTAAGTCGTAGTGACCCCATCAGTAGTTTTTCTTTCATACACGCTCTCACAACTTTTTTCTTTAGTTGTGAAGTAAATATTGGCTTCGATCTGTGAATCATTGAGATGCATCAGCATGCGTGTTAGTTTTCCTTTGTATTTGATGCAATGTTGTAATGGGGCAACCTTGGAATAGGAATGAAAATGGAGTGGAAAGTTTCTGTTTTTCCGGAGAAAAAATGGAAACGGAGAGAAACCAACGTTTCGTTTCATTGGATCGCGCCATCGAGCAAAACCAACGTTTAAATCACGTCTGTCGTGTTCGTGCCTCCCCCACCTCCATGGCTCGACCCCACATGGTCGCTTGGCATGCCACTCACCGCAAACCGAGTATACGATAACTTTCCCGCCTGCTTGTCGACGGATCGCGCCATGGAGTACTAGCACTACTGGAAGAGATTGACGAGTTGGGGAGGACAGCTAGCTGTTGCACGGACACCCAAGAACTTTTTACATGCATGTTGTAGCCGGCTATTGCGACCTTTGAACATGGAGCAGCCGCGTGCACCCGGAAGCGGCGCGGGTGACGCTCTCTCGGCCGGCGCGCCGCATCAACGCCGACGCCAGTGAGAGGTCGCGTCCGCTCTGGCCGGGTATGAATGCGGCACTGACCGTTTCGGGTGGGAAGCACGCGCGGGTGATGAAGAGAGTTCGGGTTGTGTTGGTGTACAAAAAGAGGGGTACACTTTTTTTGTACCCCTATAACTGTGCACGGGCAGTCAGAGCCGCGGGCACCACCACACCAAGCAAGGCAAGGGAGGTGAGCCAGGGTAAGACCGAAGCTCAAGGGAACTAGGACGACGCCAAGGACAAAACCACGAAGAACAAAGGAGACGAAGCGGACTCCCCCGGCAAGATCCTTGCCGGGAGACAGTTTTAGCAACCCTGGCAAGACCCTTGCCGCGGCAAGTCGCCCCATGCCTACGGAGCAAATCACCCTTGAGTCCACTGCCCCCATGGGGCAAGGATTCGGGAGACATCCTCGTGGTGGCATGCAGATCTTTGTGAAGACATTCAAGATCATATACGTACAATAGAAGATGACGAACCTTGGCGGGATCCCAGCCGAGGAAGACCACAAGGCCCCTGGCAAGCGCCTTGCCGGGGATGACAGCAGGCGCCCCGGCAATAACCTTGCCGAGGTCCCGGCAAGGCCCTTGCCAAGAACATCCGCAGGGCCACCATCAGGCCCACGCCGACTAAACCTCCACCACCGTACGCATGCGGCTGCCGGCCCAACCAGCTGGGCAGGCACCTACGTGGCGGCATGCCGATCTTCGTGAAGACCCTCCACTGCGCCAGCTCAGCTGCCTGCCTACCTACATGGCATCACAGGCATCGCTGGCCAGGGCGCGTGTCGACACAAGAAGGAGCGGCGACGGACGAGACAGCTTTCTCCCCCGTCCCCGATAAAGCAATGACACCTAAGCAAGACGCATTAAATGTGCCTTGTCATGTAATGCGATGGATAACCTCGTATCACTGTACCCTTTCCACCTCCTGCGTGCCACTGTGGCAACCCCTTTTTCTATAAAAGGAGGCCCGAGGCGACCAGGAGAAGGATTCGGCTTTTTGGAGCTCCTAATGCCCCAGCGCTAGCTCAAGAACAGGAATATACATCCACCAAAGCGGGAGTAGGGTTTTACGCATCCTCGCGGCCTGAACCTGGATAAACAAACTATGTACTATCTGTTTGATCCGCTCTTCTCACGACCCTGCGCCCCGCTAACCGTAGTAGGGATTCTTGTGATCCCATAGGTGTCGTTCCCACCGACATCTTTGGCGCGCCAGGTAGGGGGCGCAGTTGTGAGAATCGGCTTTAGCAGTTAGTTCGACGCTTCTTGATCATCATGGCGCCCAAGAAGAAGACGACGGTGGCGGTTGGCCAGTCGGAAGCCGGACAGCCCGTCCCGACGCGGGCAAGCAGTGGACCGGTCGTAGAAAGGACCCGGGGCGCTGCTCGCGAACACCAACGCCATCCCAGCAGCCGGAGTTTGGGAGGCGGCGATGTTTGTGCGCCTGGTAACGGGCCACACATCGCCAAATCCAAAGGCGGAGCCAGGCCCTCCGTGGTTGGAGCGGGGCCTTCCAAGGTCATCGCCGCCCCACCTAAGGGCGACGCAAGGGCCTCCAAGACTCACACGCCGGTGCCAATAGCGCGCTCCTCCCAGGCAGCATGCGACGAACAGCGTCATCATGCCGAAGATCCCGGGCGTCGCCGTGGGAAGAGCGCCGAGCGCCACTCCCGGGACATAGAAGACCTGCCCGCTCGCCGAAGCACTGGTGACAACGGCATGCGACCGCGGGGTCGTGATAGAGCTCCTTCTGACATGGTCAGAAGTCGAAGCGCGTCGCGATCCGTGCAGGTTCCGCTTCCACCGACGCCAGTAGAGGCCCTGGCGTGCGCGCAGTTGCTCCTCGACTTTCCTCGCACTACGGGGAAACTCGACAAATGGAGAGCCACTATCCGAAGCCTTGTTGCGATGGCCAACAAAGACGAACCAAGTCCGGTGGGGCCCCCGGGTCAACGCTTCGATGGAGTCCCACGCACCAGTGGCGGAAAGGCCGGCGGTGCCGCAACCACGGTGCATTCACCTCTTCCCCATCTGATACCGCAGACGCCGGCTCGTCGCAATGTCACGGGCGATGACATTTCCATAGCATCGTCTGACCCACGGACCCACTGTGACCAGCGCCAAGTTCTTCGGGAACGAGCCCATGAAGACGCTCGAACCACTATCAAGCGCCGGCGCGGAGCGCGCCACCAGTCAGACAGGCGAGCAGCGCCTGCTGCGAACCACCCGACCCCGGAGAGCCCTGGAGGCCTACCTTACGAGGTAGGTTGTCCGGCTTTTACCCGTGAGCTGCGGCAGTTCCAGTGGCCCACTCGCCGCACCTTCAAGCCTGACGTTGGCGAGAAGTAAAATGGCAAGACCCACCCGTCTGAGTTCCTCAGCATCTACACCATCGTGATGCAAGCTGCCGGAGCCCGCGATGATAAGGTGCTTGCGAATTACTTTCCATTGGCTCTTAAACCCAACGCCATGTCGTGATTGATGCACTTGCCGGTAGACTCTATTTCCTCCTGGTCGGATTTGTGGCATGAGTTTGTTGGCGCCTTTACTGGAGGCCACCAAGCCCATGGCCAAGCAAGCGACCTGCACGTCATTCCCCAGAAGGGAGGCGAGAGTCTGCGCAAGTATATACAGAGGTTCAGCCGGGTACAGTACAATATCCCTGATGTTCACCCCGCCGCCATCATCAGCGCGTTCCATCAGAACGTGCATAACCGCAAGATGCGCGAAGAGCTGGCAATGAACAAGGTGAAAGACGTGGCCGAACTCTATGTTCTTGCTGACAGATGTGCCCGGGCTGAAGAGGGAAGGAAGTACCCCGGCGAAGATGCCGGCGTGGAAACCGACTCCTCAGATGAGGATAATGCCGCCCCGGCAAAGAAAGGCCGGCGCCGCAACAGGAAGCGCAAAGGTAAAGCCATGCTTGCCATCGAGGGATCTGACGACACCGGCTCCACCAAGAAAACCAAGGCAGATGACCCCGGCAAGGAAATTGCCGGATGTGTCGCCTGCCGGGCCTTGGCGGCTGCCGAGAAGCCAGGAAACTCCGACAAGCAATACTGCAAGATCCATCGCACCAAAGGCCATGATCTCCAGAACTGCCGACAGGTTGAGCTCCTTGCTGAGAAGCAGAGGGATGAATATGAGAGGCGGGACAAGGAGAAAGGCCAGGACGGTGCTGAAGGGTCCGGCAAGAAGCGTGACGGCCAGGCGGGCCGTCGCGACAAAGATAAACAGCAGGAGAAGCCCGCCCGGGGCCGTGACAAAAAGCCAGAAGACGATGATCATGAAGAGGACGATGAGTCTGGTGACCAAGAATTTCAGAAAGCTACAGAGGCCATGTGCGTCGATGGCGGCGCCTCGCTGCATACCTCTCACCGCCACCTTAAACAGTGGGCGCGTGAGATTACAGCAGCAGAGCCATCGTTTGATGCCCAAAGGCCACTGAAGTGGTCCGGCACACCTATCATTTTTGACACCGCGGATCACCCTGATCGCACTACTGCAGTCGGGTGCTTTCCTTTGTTGGTTTCACCAACAATGTGCAACCTCAAGGTGACAAAGATGCTAGTCAATGGCGGGGCCGATCTGAAATTAATCTCGCCTGCGGTGATCGAGAAACTGCAGATTCCTGATGAAGACCTCGAAGAGACGGGCACGTTTCAGGGGGTCAACCCAGGAAGAAGTCAACCAAAGGGAAAGGTCACGTTGCCCGTGACTTTTGGGAGTGATCTGAACTACAGGACAGAAAGGATTGTGTTCGACGTTGCCAAGATCCCCTTGCCTTACAACGGGATCCTTGGCCGCCCAGCGCTGGCCAAGTTCATGGCGGCGTCACATTACGCCTACAACACCCTGAAGATGCCGGGGCCTGTGACGATCATCACTGTCCCATCAGACAAGAAGGATGCACTAATTTGCGCTGACCAACTCTACCAACAAGCAGTTGCAGCAGGCGCCACTGCTAAGGCGCTTGCTCCTGCCGCTGGAGCCCCGGGAAAGAAAAAGAAGAAGACCGGTGAGACCTCAGGCACCCACTCCGGCAAGCACACCTCTTTGGAGTGTAGTGCTCCCGTCGAGGACGTGCCAGAGAGCTCCACCAGCAGAAACAAGAAATCCAGGGCCACACTGCCGGGAACCAAGAAGGTTTCTGTCAAGGAGGATGGCACGGGAGGGGCTTTCACCATAAGCTCCGCCCTTGACGACAAATAGGAAGACGCGCTCTTCACCTTCCTGCGGGCGGATGTCGATGTGTTTGCATGGCAAGCATCCGACATCCCCGGCATTCCCAGGGAGGTGATTGAGCACCACCTTGCTGTCTGTCCTCATGCGCGGCCCGTCAAGCAGAAGGTCAGAAAGCAAGCCTTGGAACGACAAGAGTTCATCACAGAGGAGATCCGGAAACTGGAAGTAGCGGGTTTGGTAAGAGGAGTGCTCCATCCAATGTGGTTGGCCAATCCAGTGGTAGTGCACAAGGCAAATGGGAAGTGGAGCTTGTGTATCGATTACACAGATATCAATAAGGCTTGTCCCAAAGACCCCTTCCCTTTGCCGCGCATCGACCAGATTGTTGACTCCACGGCTGGGTGTGATCTGCTGTCATTCCTCGATGCCTACTCCGGCTACCACCAGATCTTCATGACAAGAGAAGATGAAGAGAAAACGGCATTCATCACCCCATGTGGTACGTATTGTTTCATACGGATGCCTTTCGGGTTGAAGAGTGTTGGTTCAACGTTTGCAAGGGCGGTCCAGATTGGTTTTGAACCCCAGCTCCATAGAAATATGGAAGCTTATATGGATGATAGAGTGGTCAAAACCAAGAATAGGGCAACCCTCATACCAGATTTACAAGAAACATTTGCAAACCTACGCAAGATCAATCTCAAGCTGAACCCTGAGAAGTGCGTCTTCGGCGTCCCGTCCGGCAAGCTTCTCGGGTTCTTTGTGTCGCAGCGTGAGATAGAGGCCAATCCGGACAAGATCAAAGCTATAGTGCAGATTGAAGCACCCAAGCGAGTCAAGGATGTGCGTTGGCTTGCTGGTTGCGTTGCCGCCATGAGCAGGTTCATTTCCAAGTCCGCCGAGCGCGCCCTTCCCTTTTTCAAGATTTTGAAAAAGGCGGGCCCGATGGAGTGGACACCAGAAGCTGAAGCAGCATTGTAAGATTTGAAGAGGTACCTTTCCTCCGTGCCAATACTAGTTGTGCCTAGGCCATGGGAACCGTTGCTGCTATACTTGGCGGCGACGAACCAGGTGGTCAGCGCCGCACTAGTGGCGCAGAGAGAAATTGATCATGAGGTAATGGCAGCGACAAAGCCCGATGCCACCGATGCAGAGACAACACAACCAGTTGGAGTGCCACCGAAGAAGAAAATGATGCAGCACCCGGTCTACTTTGTTAGTTCCCTCCTGCAAGGGGCTAGATCAAGGTACTCCGGTGTGCAGAAACTGCTGTTCGGCCTTCTTATGGCCTCGGGGAAGCTGCGTCACTACTTCCAGGCACACGAAATCATTGTCGTCACTCGCCTCCCTCTGCAACGGATATTGCACAATCCAGACGCGACGGGAAGAATCATAGAGTGGGCACTGGAACTGTCCAGCTTTGGCCTCAAGTTTGAGAGTACCTCGACGATTCAAAGCCGAGTCCTGGCGGAGTTCGTTGCAGAATGGACCGCGATGCCTGACGAAGAAGCCCAAGAGACTGCTCTCCCCGGCAAGGAGGCAAGTTGCGACTGGATCATGTACTTTGATGGAGCTTTCTCCTTACAGGGCACCGGGGCTGGCGTACTGCTTGTCACGCCCATCGGAGAGCACCTCAAGTACGTGATCCAGATGCACTTCCACAGGGAGGTGTCAACAAACAATACGGCTGAGTACGAAGGGCTGCATGCCGGTCTTAGGATCGTGGCGGACCTCGGAATCAAGAAACTCGTCGTCAGAGGCGACTCACAACTTGTCGTCAAGCAAGTCAACAAGGATTACCAGAGCCCGTTGATGAAGGCCTACGTCGATGAAGTGAGAAAGATGGAGGAGCGTTTTGACGGTATACATGCAGAATACGTTCCCCGAGCGGAGAATGATATCGCTGATTACCTGTCAAAACGTGATGTACTCAAGCTACCTATGGAACCAGGTACCTTTGTGCTTCGGCTAACTCAGCCATCCATTTATCCATCAACAGAGCAGAACAAGATGAGAAAATCAGGGCGCGGCAAGTACTTTCCCGCCGAGCTCCCCGAAGCCGCCGGCAAGGATGTTGCCAGAGACACTGAGCCCGCCACAGGACGGCTAGCTCCGACGGAGCATCAAGCTCTTGTCGTGGAGACAGCCGTTCCTATAGCGGGGGAAATGCCTTTAGTCCTCGCTGTCGAGCCCCAGGCTCCAGCGTGGGCACAACATACCGTCCGATTCCTCCAAACAGGGGAACTTCCTGAGGAGCAGGAAGAAGCGGAAAAAGTAGCCCATCGCTCTACTATGTACCAGTTCGTCGATGACGTCATGTACAGAAAGAGGCCGAACAGTGTGAAATTGAAGTGTATCCCTCGAGCGGAAGGACTGGGGCTGTTGGCGGAGATACATGGAGGCATGTGGATCCCACATAGGGTCGAGGGCCCTTGCCGGCAAAGCGTTTCGGCAAGGCTTCTTCTGGCCCACCGCCCTCCAGGATGCAACGACACCAGTCACCAGGTGTGAAGCGTGTCAGTTCCATTCAAAGAAGCTTCATCAGCCAGCTCAAGCCCTTCAAACCATTCCTCTCTCCTGGCCTTTCTCGGTCTGGGGGCTCGACATACTGGGCCCTTTCCCCCGCGCTGTCGGGGGCTTTGAGTACTTGTACGTTGCAATCGACAAGTTCACAAAGTGGCCAGAAGTGGAAGCAGTGAGGAAGGTCATAGCACAGTCAGCCGTCAAGTTCTTCAAAGGACTGGTGTGCTGTTTTGGTGTACCCAATAGGGTCATCACCGACAATGGCACGTAGTTCACAAGCCACACCTTCATGCAATATATTCAAGACCTCGGCAGCAAGGTCTGTTTCGCTTCCGTTGCTCACCCAAGAAGCAATGGTCAAGCTGAGAGGGCAAATGCTAAAGTACTGCGAGGCCTGAGGACAAAGACCTTTGACAGACTGCACAAGAGTGGAAGACGCTGGATTGATGAATTGCCGGCGGTTCTTTGGTCAATCAGAATGACACCAAATCGAGCCACCGGCCAGACACCCTTTGCCCTGGTATACGGGGCAGAAGCAGTTCTCCCCATGGAACTCATATACGGGTCACCTCGAGTACTCGCTTATAACGAGCTTGAGCAAGAGCAATTGCGGCAAGATGACGCAACGCTCCTTGAGGAAGATCGTCTTCGGGCGGCTGTGAGAGTAGCGCGCTACCAGCAAGCCTTGCGCCGCTACCATAGCCGCAAGGTTCATGCCCGAAGCTTTGAGGAAGGCGACCTTGTTCTTCGGCGTGTTCAATTGGACAAGAATTCCAACAAGTTGACGCCAAAGTGGGAAGGCCCTTATCGGGTAGTACGAGTCACCAGGCCTGGCGCAGTCTGCCTAGAGACCGAAGATGCCGTTCCGGTGAGTAATTCCTGGAACATTGAGCATCTTCGCAAGTTTTACCCGAGAGGCGCGGCTTGCCGGGCCCCCCGGCAAGCCACCTTTTGTACGATCCTTGACGATGATGCATGTAACCCTTTGTACAAAGCCAGCGCAGACCCTGAGCATAAATAAATGAAGCGCTGGCGCCCTAAGTTATAGCATGCATGCTAGGTCGAGTCTCGTCCTTGGTTAGGATTGATAGTGTTTAGCGGCGACTAACCCCTAGCTTAGAGGTCGAGTGTGCGTCTCTTTGTCTTTCTTTTGTCTTCTTTGGTTCATAGGACACACAGATATCCTTGCCGAACCACTTGAAAAAAAGGAACAGACCAGCATCTAGGCCCCGGCAAGCCAGTATTGCCAGGGGCTGCAAGAGCAAAGATTCACCTACGGCAAACCAGGGTTGCCGGGGGCTGCAGCTTTAGATAAGTTCTTCATCCCTTATCATGCATTCCATTATGGACTGAGGTATGTGAAACCTCGTTTTTCCTTAAGCTACCGTGCTCACCTAACTCTAGGCCCTAGGGCTCGTTCCTGGGACCAAGTTTGGTCATAGTCACGGCAGCGAAAGGATGAAACAAGGAGCCTGAACCCACCTCATCCCTGCCTTTGCCAAAGGCGTGAGAAAGGTCGAGCGAAGTGGGGAGACGGCAAGGCCTGTTGCCGGGCGAGAAAGTGTTTATCTTAGAGATATCAAGGATTTACTCCTTGTCGTGGGTTCCACCCGCAAACAAATGACCCGGCAAGCATCCCTTTTTCATTAAAAAAATTCCACTCAGGTACAGTCCGTAGGGAATGAAAAACATGAATGAAGGGATTACAAGTTTTAAATTCAACAAAGGCCCGAAGGCTTACAAACTAAAAAGAGATAAGGTGCCCGTAATCCCTTTCTTGTCTCTCTCCTCAGGAGGCAGGTCAAGGAGGCGAGAAGGGCAAAAGGAGCACCTAGGCGAGCTACGGGTGGCAGAAGACGCAGGGAGAACATCCTGGTGGCTGTCCAAAGGCTGGGTGGTGATGGCGGCGCCGGTAGTAGAGCTCGAAGACGAGGCGGCAGGATGTCAGTACGCGTCGAAGGCGTCGATGCCCGTGTACTCCGACTTGACGGCCTTGCCGCCCGCCGTCTTCCTCTTCCGCAACCTCCCAACGCCAGCCGCCCAAGGAGACGACCCCGAGAAGTTCAAGGAGCCGGCGACACGGATGATGGGGTCGCCGGTGCCGCACGGAGCGGCACCCGACACCTAGTCAGACCTGTCATCCTGCCGCCTACCGCCCTCGTCGTCGCTGCCACTGTCCTCCTCGTCACTCCCGCCCGAGGAGGAGTCTTCACTATTAGAAGAGCTCTCCACGCAGCACCTTGTACGAGTCCCAAAGTGCCCAAAGACCTTGACGGAGAGAAGGCCACCCTCCATCAGCTTAAAATGGAGAGTGAGCCCCTCGATCAAGCTGTGGATATGAGCAAATGTCTTCCATCCCCGACGAAGATACATCACGTGAGGAGCGGGGAAGTCGACGCGGACCCGCGTGCCACTGATCCCGCAGCCCCTCATGTGCAGCCGCAATGACTCCGGCGGATCCAGCTCCATCTCCCGCGCAAATGGAGTCGGGAGACGAAGGCGACGGCGCGGCGGCCGGCGCAGCCTAACGAAGAACTCATAAGGGTCATCCCCAACATGGCCCTCCATTGGAGGGGGAGCTGCTGGCGGAGGCGAGGCCGGCGCGCCACCCCGTCCACCTCTTCCCCGAGCGCCCCGGCCTCGCCCACGGCCTCGCCCCCTCCCCCTTCCCCTCGCGGCTGGCTCTGCCACCGTAGGCGCAGGAGAAGGAGGGACGCGTTGTCGAGCGACGACCCTCGCCGCCACCGTTGAAGGACCGGGATTCCCTCTCTCCATGACGGATGGAAGGGAGGAGCAGAAGCTGAAGGAAGAAGAAGATGAAAGAATGCGGGACGCCATCCCCCCTCCCGCTCTTTATAAAGGAGCGGGGTTGGGGCTCGGCCGCCCCACTCGGCCAATCGAGATACGGAAGGCGCAGGGAGCCAGGACCGACCCGCTGCGCCAACCAACGACGGCCCGGTTTCCCGCCTCCACCGTTTTCCACCCCAAGCGCATGGGAGACACGTGGCGGACGTGCAGAACCGAGGAGATGGGTGAGGCGACCTCTCCCCACTGTCGGCGTTCTGGGAATGGGGGTCCCCAGACTTGCCTGCCTGCGGCCTGCGGCGTGGCTCAAAGGGGGGCCCAGCACGGCCCATCTTCATCAACACAGACCCAAGACCCTCGCGAGGGGCAAAGCCTCGCGGGGCGGACGACACGGAACTTCCTCAGGCACGGTCTCATCAGGCTGGCTCGCGAGGAGGCGGAGAGATCAAGGCGGGATACTGGCGGGCGCCAGCCACGCAGTGTCCTCCTTTCCTCTTTGGTGCAAAGGGAGAAAGCGCAGGCGAGAGCATCAAGCAAAGGCACCCGTTTCGGTGCAACGAGACCAAGACCAGTCCAACGACAGGGAGGAAGTCATTGTGGAGCCCAAGCCAGCGTCACCACCAGAGCCTTTGGCAGGCGAGGACCAACTTTAGTCAGGATAAGTGTATCAGATGTTCCCCTTCAAAATGGCCAATTGTTAGCGCCCTTCCCGCTCAATATTTGGGAAGAGGCCCAGGGCCTTTGCCTATAAATAGGACTAGCCACCCCCAGGGTAGAGGGGCAATCAAGAAGAGAGAAACTAACTAGGATCGGATCGAGTAGCATCACACACACAGAGGGAGAGAAGGGCGACTGAACTCCTCCTAGCAGTTCATCCCCCCAGCCAAGAACGGACCCTCGCGAGGCTGTTCTTCCTTGTATTGCTCATCATCATCAGCCCAAGAGGCAATCCACCACACCACACACTTGAGTAGGGTATTACACCACAACGGTGGCCCGAACCAGTATAAACCATGTGTCTCTTGTGCTGTTCTTTCCATTGCTTAGATCTTAGCAAGGCGGAGGGGTCCAGGTGTTGGGTTACGTAGTAATTTCAAAAAATTTCCTATGCACACGCAAGATCATGGTGATGCATAGCAACGAGAGGGGAGAGTGTGATCTACGTACCCTTGTAGATCGACAACGGAAGCGTTAGCACAACGTGGTTGATGTAGTCGTACGTTTTCACGGCCCAACCGATCAAGCATCGAAACTACGGCACCTCCGAGTTCTAGCACACGTTCAGCTCGATGACAATCCCCGGACTCCGATCCAGCAAAGTGTCGGGGAAGAGTTCCGTCAGCACGATGGCGTGGTGACGATCTTGATGTACTACCGTCGCAGGGCTTCGCCTAAGCACCGCTACAATATTATCGAGGACTATGGTGGAAGGGGGCACCGCACACGGCTAAGAATATGATCATGTGGATGAACTTGTGTCTCTAGGGGTGCCCCCTGCCTCCGTATATAAAGGATCTAAGGGGGGGTGTGGCCGGCCAGGAGGGGCGCGCCAGGAGGAGTCCTACTCCCTCCGGGAGTAGGATTCCTCCCCCTTTCCTAGTTGGAATAGGATTCGGGAGGGGGGAAAGAGGAGAGAGAGAAGGAAGGGGGGCACCGGCCCCCTCTCTCCTTGTCCTATTCGGACTAGAGGGGGGAGGGGCGTGCGGCCCAGCCCTGGCCACCTCTCCTCTCTTCCACTAAGGCCCACTAAGGTCCATATACCTCCCGGGGGGTTCCGGTAACCTCCCGGTACTCCGGTAAAATCCCGATTTCACCCGGAACACTTCCGATATCCAAATATAGGCTTCCAATATATCAATCTTTATGTCTCGACCATGTCGAGACTCCTCGTCATGTCCGTGATCACATCCGGGACACCAAACAAACTTTGGTACATCAAAACTCATAAACTCATAATATAAATGTCATTGAAACCTTAAGCATGCGGACCCTACGGGTTCGAGAACAATGTATACATGACCGAGACATGTCTCCGGTCAATAACCAATAGCGGAACCTGGATGCTCATATTGGCTCCTACATATTCTACGAAGATCTTTGATCGGTCAGACCGCATAACAACATACGTTGTTCCCTTTGTCATCGGTATGTTACTTGCCCGAGATTCGATCGTCGGTATCTTAATACCTAGTTCAATATCGTTACTGGCAAGTCTCTTTACTCGTTCCGTAATACATCATCTCACAACTAACTCATTAGTTGCAATGCTTGCAAGGCTTATGTGATGTGTATTACTGCGAGGGCCCAGAGATACCTCTCCGACAATCGGAGTGACAAATCCTAATCTCGAAATACGCCAACCCAACATGTACCTTTGGAGACACCTGTAGAGCACCTTTATAATCACCCAGTTACGTTGTGACGTTTGGTAGCACACAAAGTGTTCCTCCGGTAAACGAGAGTTGCATAATCTCATAGTCATAGGAACATGTATAAGTCATGAAGAAAGCAATAGCAACATACTAAACGATTGGGTGCTAAGCTAATGGAATGGGTCATGTCAATCAGATCATTCACCTAATGATGTGATCCCGTTAATCAAATAACAACTCTTTGTCCATGGTTAGGAAACATAACCATCTTTGGTTAACGAGCTAGTCTAGTAGAGGCATACTAGTGACACTCTGTTTGTCTATGTATTCACACATGTATTATGTTTCCGGTTAATACAATTCTAGCATGAATAATAAACATTTATCATGATATAAGGAAATAAACAATAACTTTATTATTGCCTCTAGGGCATATTTCCTTCAGTCTCCCACTTGCACTAGAGTCAATAATCTAGATTATACAGTAATGATTTTAACACCCATGGAGCCTTGGTGCTGATGATGTTTTGCTCGTGGAAGAGGCTTAGTCAACGGGTCTGCTACATTCAGATCCGTATGTATCTTGCAAATCTCTTTGTCTCCCACCTGGACTAGATCCCGGATGGAATTGAAGCGTCTCTTGATGTGCTTGGTTCTCTTGTGAAATCTGGATTCCTTCGCCAAGGCAATTGCACCAGTATTGTCACAAAAGATTTTCATTGGACCCGATGCACTAGGTATGACACCTAGATCGGATATGAACTCCTTCATCCAGACTCCTTCATTTGCTGCTTCCGAAGCAGCTATGTATTCCGCTTCACACATAGATCCCGCCACGACGCTTTGTTTAGAACCGCACCAACTGACAGCTCCACCGTTTAATGTAAATACGTATCCGGTTTGCGATTTAGAATCGTCCGGATCAGTGTCAAAGCTCGCATCGACGTAACCACTTACGATTAGCTCTTTGTCACCTCCATAAATGAGAAACATATCCTTAGTCCTTTTCAGGTATTTCAAGATGTTTTTGACCGCTGTCCAGTGATCCACTCCTGGATTACTTTGGTACCTCCCTGCTAGACTCATAGCAAGGCACACATCAGGTCTGGTACACAGCATTGCATACATGATAGATCCTATGGCTGAAGCATAGGGAACATCTTTCATTTTCTCTCTATCTTCTGCAGTGGTCGGGCATTGAGTCCGACTCAATTTCACACCTTGTAACACAGGCAAGAACCCTTTCTTTGCTTGATCCATTTTGAACTTCTTCAAAACTTTGTCAAGGTATGTGCTTTGTGAAAGTCCAATTAAGCGTCTTGATCTATCTCTATAGATCTTAATGCCTAATATGTAAGCAGCTTCACCGAGGTCTTTCATTAAAAAACTCTTATTCAAGTATCCCTTTATGCTATCTAGAAATTCTATATCATTTCCAATTAGTAATATGTCATCCACATATAATATCAGAAATGCTACAGAGCTCCCACTCACTTTCTTGTAAATACAGGCTTCTCCAAAAATCTGTATAAAACCAAATGCTTTGATCACACTATCAAAGCGTTTATTCCAACTCTGAGAGGCTTGCACCAGTCCATAAATGGATCGCTGGAGCTTGCACACTTTGTTAGCTCCCTTTGGATCGACGAAACCTTCTGGTTGCATCATATACAACTCTTCTTCCAGAAATCCATTTAGGAATGCAGTTTTGACATCCATCTGCCAAATTTCATAATCATAAAATGCGGCAATTGCTAACATGATTCGGACAGACTTAAGCATCGCTACGGGTGAGAAGGTCTCATCGTAGTCAATCCCTTGAACTTGCCGAAAACCTTTTGCGACAAGTCGAGCTTTGTAGACAGTAATATTACCGTCAGCGTCCGTCTTCTTCTTGAAGATCCATTTATTCTCAATTGCTTGCCGATCATTGGGCAAGTCAACCAAAGTCCATACTTTGTTCTCATACATGGATCCCATCTCAGATTTCATGGCTTCAAGCCATTTTGCGGAATCTGGGCTCACCATCGCTTCTTCATAGTTCGTAGGTTCATCATGATCTAGTAGCATGACTTCCAGAATAGGATTACCGTACCACTCTGGCGCGGATCTCACTCTGGTTGATCTACGAGGTTCAGTAGTATCTTGTTCTGAAGTTTCATGATCATTATCATTAGCTTCCTCACTAATTGGTGTAGGTGTCACAGAAACAGATTTCTGTGATGTACTACTTTCCAATAAGGGAGTAGGTACAGTTACCTCGACAAGTTCTACTTTCCTCCCACTCACTTCTTTCGAGAGAAACTCCTTCTCTAGAAAGTTTCCGAATTTAGCAACAAATGTCTTGCCTTCGGATCTATGATAGAAGGTGTATCCAATAGTTTCCTTTGGATATCCTATGAAGACACATTTTTCCGATTTGGGTTCGAGCTTATCATGTTGAAGCTTTTTCACATAAGCATCGCAGCCCCAAACTTTCAGAAACGACAACTTTGGTTTCTTGCCAAACCACAGTTCATAAGGCGTCGTCTCAATGGATTTCGATGGTGCCCTATTTAACGTGAATGCGGCCGTCTCTAGAGCGTATCCCAAAAACGATAGCGGTAAATCAGTAAGAGACATCATAGATCGTACCATATCTAGTAAAGTACGATTACGACGTTCGGACACACCATTACGCTGTGGTGTTCCGGGTGGAGTGAGTTGCGAAACTATTCCACATTGTTTCAAATGTACACCAAACTCGTAACTCAAATATTCTCCTCCACGATCAAATCGTAGGAATTTTATTTTCTTGTTACGATGATTTTCAACTTCACTCTGAAATTCTTTGAACTTTTCAAACGTTTCAGACTTGTGTTTCATTAAGTAGATATACCCATATCTGCTCAAGTCATCTGTGAAGGTGAGAAAATAACGATATCCGCCACGAGCCTCAACATTCATCGGACCACATACATCTGTATGTATGATTTCTAACAAATCTATTGCTCTCTCCATAGTACCGGAGAATGGTGCTTTTGTCATCTTACCCATAAGGCATGGTTCGCAAGTACCAAGTGATTCATAATCAAGTGGTTCCAAAAGCCCATCACTATGGAGTTTCTTCATGTGCTTTATACCTCTAAACGGCAGTGCCACAAATAAGTTGCACTATCATTATCAACTCTGCATCTTTTGGTTTCAACACTATGAATATGTGTGTCACTACTATCGAGTTTTAATAAGAATAGACCACTCTTTAAGGGTGCATGACCATAAAATATATTACTCATGTAAAAAGAACAACCATTATTCTCTGATTTAAATGAATAACCGTCTCGCATGAAACAAGATACAGATATAATGTTCATGCTTAATGCTGGCACCAAATAACAATTATTTAGGTCTAATATTAATCCCGAAGGTAGATGTAGAGGTAGCGTGCCGACTGCGATCACATCGACTTTGGAACCATTTCCCACGCGCATCGTCACCTCGTCCTTAGCCAATCTTCGCTTAATCCGTAGTCCCTGTTTTGAGTTGCAAATATTAGCAACATAACCAGTATCAAATACCCAGGTGCTACTGCGAGCATTAGTAAGGTACACATCAATAACATGTATATCACATATACCTTTGTTCACCTTGCCATCCTTCTTATCCGCCAAATACTTGAGGCAGTTCCGCTTCCAGTGACCAGTCTGCTTGCAGTAGAAGCACTCAGTTTCAGGCTTAGGTCCAGGTTTGGGTTTCTTCTCTTGAGCAGCAACTTGCTTGCTGTTCTTTTTGAAGTTCCCCTTCTTCTTCCCTTTGCCCTTTTTCTTGAAACTAGTGGTCTTGTTGACCATCTACACTTGATGCTCCTTCTTGATTTCTACCTCCGCAGCTTTCAGCATTGCGAAGAGCTCGGGAATAGTCTTATTCATCCCTTGCATATTATAGTTCATCACGAAGCTCTTGTAGCTTGGTGGCAGTGATTGGAGAATTCTGTCAATGACGCAATCATCTGGAAGATTAACTCCCAATTGAATCAAGTGATTATTATACCCAGACATTTTGAGTATATGCTCACTGACAGAACTGTTCTCCTCCATCTTGCAGCTATAGAACTTATTGGAGACTTCATATCTCTCAATCCGGGCATTTTTTTGAAATATTAACTTCAACTCCTGGAACATCTCATATGCTCCATGACGTTCAAAACGTCGTTGAAGTCTCGATTCTAAGCCGTAAAGCATGGCACACTGAACTATCAAGTAGTCATCAGCTTTGCTCTGCCAGACGTTCATAACATCTGGTGTTGCTCCAGCAGTAGGCCTGGCACCCAGCGGTGCTTCCTGGACGTAATTCTTCTGTGCAGCAATGAGGATAATCCTCAAGTTACGGACCCAGTCCGTGTAATTGCTACCATCATCTTTCAACTTTGCTTTCTCAAGGAACGCATTAAAATTCAACGGAACAATAGCACGGGCCATCTATCTACAATCAAACATGAATAAGCAAGATACTATCAGGTACTAAGTTCATGATAAATTTAGGTTCAATTAATCATATTACTTAAAGAACTCCCACTTAGATAGACATCCCTCTAATCCTCTAAGTGATTACGTGATCCAAATCAACTAAACCATGTCCGATCATCACGTGAGATGGAGTAGCTTCATTGGTGAACATCACTATGTTGATCATATCTACTATATGATTCATGCTCGACCTTTCGGTCTCTGTGTTCCGAGGCCATATCTGTATATGCTTGGCTCGTCAAGTATAACCTGAGTATTCCGCGTGTGCAACTGTTTTGCACCCGTTGTATTTGAACGTAGAGCCTATCACACCCGATCATCACGTGGTGTCTCAGCACGAAGAACTTTCACAACAGTGCATACTCAGGGAGAACACTTCTTGATAATTAGTGAGAGATCATCTTATAATGCTACCATCAATCAAAGCAAGATAAGATGCATAAAAGATAAACATCACATGCAATCAATATAAGTGATATGATATGGCCACCATCATCTTGTGCTTGTGATCTCCATCTTCGAAGCACCGTCATGATCATCATCGTCACCGGCGTGACACCTTGATCTCCATCGTAGGATCGTTGTCATCTCGCCAATCTTATGCTTCTACGACTATCGCTACTGCTTAGTGATAAAGTAAAGCATTACAGCGCGATTGCATTGCATACAATAAAGCGACAACCATATGGCTCCTGCCAGTTGCCGATAACTCGGTTACAAAACATGATCATCTCATACAATAAAATTTAGCATCATGTCTTGACCATATCACATCACAACATGCCCTGCAAAAACAAGTTAGACGTCCTCTACTTTGTTGTTGCAAGTTTTACGTGGCTGCTACGGGCTTAAGCAAGAACCAATCTTACCTACGCATCAAAACCACAACGATAGTTTGTCAAGTTGGTGCTGTTTTAACCTTCGCAAGGACTGGGCGTAGCCACACTTGGTTCAACTAAAGTTGGAGAAACTGTCACCCGCTAGCCACCTTTGTGCAAAGCACGTCGGGAGAACCGGTCTCGCGTAAGCGTACGCATAATGTCGGTCTGGGCCGCTTCGTCCAACAATACCGCCGAACCAAAGTATGACATGCTGGTAAGCAGTATGACTTATATCGCCCACAACTCATTTGTGTTCTACTCGTGCAAATAACATCAACACATAAAACCTGGCTCTGATACCACTGTTGGGTTACGTAGTAATTTCAAAAAAATTTCTACGCACACGCAAGATCATGGTGATGCATATCAGCGAGAGGGGAGAGTGTGATCTACGTACCCTTGTAGATCGACAACAGAAGCGTTAGCACAACATGGTTGATGTAGTCGTACGTCTTCATGGCCCGACCGATCAAGCACCGAAACTACGGCACCTCCGAGTTCTAGCACACGTTCAGCTCGATGACGATCCCCGGACTCCGATCCAGTAAAGTGTCGGGGAAGAGTTCCGTCAGCACGACGGCGTGGTGACGATCTTGATGTACTACCGTTGCAGGGCTTCGCCTAAGCACCTCTACAATATTATCGAGGACTATGGTGGAAGGGGGCACCGCACACGACTAAGAATATGATCACGTGAATCAACTTGTGTCTCTAGGGGTGCCCCCTGCCTCCATATATAAAGGATCTAAGGGGGGGTGTGGCCGCCCAGGAGGGGCGCGCCAGGAGGAGTCCTACTCCCTCTGGGAGTAGGATCCCCCCTTTCCTAGTTGGAATAGGATTCGGGAGGGGGGAAAGAGGAGAGAGAGAAGGAAGGGGGACACCGGCCCCCTCTCTCCTTGTCCTATTCGGACTAGGGGGGGGGAGGGGCGCGCGGCCCAGCCCTGGCCACCTCTCCTCTCTTCCACTAAGGCCCACTAAGGCCCATATACCTCCCCGGGGGTTCCGGTAACCTCCCGGTACTCCAGTAAAATCCCGATTTCACCCGGAACACTTCCGATATCCAAATATAGGCTTCCAATATATCAATCTTTATGTCTCGACCATTTAGAGACTCCTCGTCATGTCCGTGATCACATCCGGGACACCGAACAAACTTCGGTACATCAAAACTCATAAACTCATAATACAACTGTCATCGAGACCTTAAGCGTGCGGACCCTACGGGTTCGAGAACAATGTAGACATGACCGAGACATGTCTCCGGTCAATAACCAATAGCAGAACCTGGATGCTCATATTGGCTCCTACATATTCTACGAAGATCTTTTATCGGTCAGACCGCATAACAACATACGTTGTTCCCTTTGTCATCGGTATGTTACTTGCCGAGATTCGATCGTCGGTATCTTAATACCTAGTTCAATCTCGTTACCGGCAAGTCTCTTTACTTGTTCCATAATACATCATCTCACAACTAACTCATTAGTTGCAATGCTTGCAAGGCTTATGTGATGTGTATTACCGAGAGGGCCCAGAGATACCTCTCCAACAATCGGAGTGACAAATCCTAATCTCGAAATACGCCAACCCAACATGTACCTTTGGAGACACCTGTAGAGCACCTTTATAATCACCCAGTTATGTTTTGACGTTTGGTAGCACACAAAGTGTTCCTCCGGTAAACGGGAGTTGCATAATCTCATAGTCATAGGAGCATGTATAAGTCATGAAGAAAGCAATAGCAACATACTAAACGATCGGGTGCTAAGCTAATGGAATGGGTCATGTCAATCATATCATTCACCTAATGATGTGATCCCGTTAATCAAATAACAACTCTTTGTCCATGGTTAGGAAACATAACCATCTTTGATTAACGAGCTAGTCTAGTAGAGGCATACTAGTGACACTCTGTTTGTCTATGTATTCACACATGTATTATGTTTCCGGTTAATACAATTCTAGCATGAATAACAAAAATTTATCATGAAATAAGGAAATAAATAATAACTTTATTATTGCCTCTAGGGCATATTTCCTTCAGCAGGTAGGTAGAAGGAAAAATCTCCGCGCGCACCCCAGCGTTCGAACCTCAAGGGTCTGCCGGAACCCGAAATCCAACATTTGGTGCGCCAGGTAGGGGTGCACCGGAATCCACCTTCTACCGCTTCGTGTCCCGTCGCGTCGTCATCACCATGTCCGTCGACCAGGCGGGCAACCCAGATCCATGGGCGGTGTGGCCGGCCGCGCAGAGCCACTCACCTCAGGCGACCCCGTGCCCCAGACAGCTCACGGTCCGCAGGGCGCTGCGGCCCGCGGGCGACGCGGATAGGCTTCGACAGCTCTCACACCGCGGCAGGCGCGGTTGGCAGCAAGGGCCTCCAATCACGCCGCGACCACGACACTGTACACCCGCCGGGAGCAGGCAAACTCGAGGGCCGCGCTCACGGTGGCCCGAGAGCTGCTGGAGTGCAGGCTGCTGGAGGGCGGCCACGACGTGCTGCTGGAGCGGGTGGCAGAGCTCCTGGGCTTCGCCGCCTCGGGGGCTCACCCCTTCTGCACCTAGCTCCCATCTCAAGCCCAGGGCAGCCCGCTCAGGGGCTTCGCACGCGCCCGTGGGCTCCAAGGCTACCCCAACACCGGCGAAGCTGTTGGCACCGGATCGGCGGCGGCGCTGCCCCCGTTCCCGGTCCGTGAAGAAGAAGGACTCGACGCGACCCACGGCCCCAGTGGACAGCCGCGCTACCACCCCACGGTGGGCACGTCAAGCAGGACTACATGGCACGTGGAGCACTACGGCGTGGCCTTCGGGATGACGGCGCCAGAAGAATATGTGCCCCTCATGATGGACCAAGGACACCCTCACGAGGGCGAACAAGGCTCGCTCCTCAGCCCAAGCTGGGGGGACGAGGCACCAGAAGCTGAGCCCTTCCAGGAGCCCTGGGACGGTCCCACTGGCCATGCTGGAGGCAACGATTATCAGGTACTGCTAATTCCTCAGGAGCAGGCATACGCTAATTATGGATCGCAGGAGGTGCAGGTCGCCACAGCGAGCAGCTGCCCCGCTCCCACAGTCTCCTACCCCTCGGGAGGAGGGCGCAGGGGGCTGCAGGAGAGGGGCCGAGATCCGACATCACCACCGCGGCGTTCGGAGCAAGGTGTTCTCAGGAGGTAGGCCCTCTGCTGGGGAGGTGCCTCTGGGCCTGCCCCTGGAGGAGGACCCGTGGTCGTCGGGGGAACCGCTGGCGACCGCTCTACCCCATCGGTGGCGTCCTGGTTTCCGGTCGTCGTTGATGGCACTAGAGTGTAGCGCAAGGCGGGGCCCTCGTCTGGCGATATGAAGCAAGGCCGGTACCTGTGAAGAAGGCCCAGTGCCTATGAAGCTCGCCGCCCCGTGACACTCTCACGTAATAATGAGTGGGGCTGTACACGCCCGGAGTCTCAGGGGTGCCGGCCTCAGGCCCTGGGGCTCCCTCCCACGCCCAGTGGCAGCACTTAGCTCCGCGCTGGTGAGAAGACGTCCAAGACTAGATTAGGTGCCGGACACGGCCTTTTGTCTGCTTTCGTTGCTTTTCCCTTTGGTTGTCACTTTCCCCCGCTGGATTCAAGTTGGATTCGAACTTGAGATTTGCGTGTGTTCGGGGAAGGGGTGCTTAGTCTCGTTCGAGCAATTTCTCACGTTTTGATTACCACTTCGCCTCAGCTGCCTCCCCTCGTGAGCCCCTCGCGAGCCGGGTCAGGCCTAGCTTGCGCGCAGCCCAGACTGCCGCCACCGCGTCCTCTCAGGAGGTTTTTTTTACTGCAGATCCTACGGATTCGATCAGGGAACACTCGGGACACCACAGCCTCACACAGGCTACCTCAGGGCCCGCACGGGACGAAGGTAAACTAGCAAACCAGCGCGTCACTTAGCCAACCACTTGGCGCGGGCGCATGTGCAATGTAACATCTACTAATACGATGAACACAAGTTTTACATGAGGGGCTCCCCCTCCCAAAATGCTCTCACAGCCATCAGGCCAAAACCTGAGTTCTATTCATGCAGGGTAAGGAAACAAGAATGATGCATGATCAGTTGGATAAATCCCCCAATGCGTCCTTAGGAGCACCACCCGAACCGTTGCTGGCGTCGCTGGACTCGCCATCGCTGTCTGCGTCGCCGCCAGCGGCATCAGGGCCGTTCACCACACCGCCCTCGTCGGCATCCATAATTATGCCATCGTCGTCTGAAGCGAAGGCCCTGACAAGAGCATCCACATTGTCTTCCACCCAGTGCGCTAGGTCGTCTCGGACGGCCTGGGGGACTGGGGCGATGGCGGCGTCGAAATCGAAGTGGGGATCCATGTTCCGGAGATGGCTGAAGACGCAAGAAAAGGCACATGCCCGAGCAGGGCGCGGCTCCTCCCCTCCACCAACCTGTCGGCCCTGACCGACCGCGCCTCCAGCTGCATCACCACGTCGGTGAAGAACTGAAGGTTGCCGGCGTAGTTGACTACGTGCGGCTCGCCAACAGCCGCCTCACAGATGTTGCTAAAAGTGCAACTATCCCTAGGTGGTTTTGGTAATTCATAACAACATATAGCTCATTGAGCTAATGCTATTCCAAGATGATTATTTCAGGAAAGCTCAATGATTGGCATGGCATGGATGTGAAAGTGGAACCCTCGAAATGCTAAGGACAAAGGATTGGCTCAAGCTCAAAAGCTCAAGACTCTTCATTTTATATTTTAGTGAACCAAGATCACATTGAGTCTTTAGGAAAAGCCAATACTATCAAGGAGGGATGAGGTGTTGCTTAATGAGCCTCTTGCTTCATGTGCTTAGTGATATGCTCCAAAACCCTCAACTACTTTCCCACTTCCACAAATGACCTAAACCCTAAGCCAAACTCAGTCCTACCGATTCTTCCTATCCGGCGCCACCGAGTTTCACTTGTCATAAGCCACTGCCAAACCCTAGCAATTCGGTTCTACCGATAGGGATCTCGGTCTCACCGAGATGGGATTGCAAACTCTCTGTTTCCCTTTCGTAACTTTTCGGTCTCACCGAAAGAGCGAATCGGTCCCACCGAGATTGCAATGTAAATTCAGTGTTTCCTTTTTGTAACTTTTTGGTCTCACCGAAAGAGCAAATCGGTCCCACCGAGTTTGCCTGACCAACTCTCTGGTTAGCTGATTACCAAATTCGGTCTCACCGAGTTTGTGTAATCGGTCTCACCGAGATTACGTTATGCCCAAACCCTAACCATATCGGTCCCACCGAGTTGCATGTCAGTCCCACCGAAAATCTCTAACGGTCACTAGGTTTACATTTTCGGTCCGACCGAGTTTATTGATTCGGTCCCACCGAGATTGGAAAACTGTGTCTAACGGTTGGATTTTGTGTGGAGGCTATATATACCCCTCCACCTACTCTTCATTCGAAGAGAGAGCCATCAGAACACATACACAATTCCAATTCATATGTTCTGAGAGAGAACCACCTACTCATGTGTTGAGACCAAGATATTCCATTCCTACCATATGAATCTTGATCTCTAGCCTTCCCCAAGTTGCTTTCCACTCAACTCTTCTTTCCACGAAATCCAAATCCTATGAGAGAGAGTTGAGTGTTGGGGAGACTATCATTTGAAGCACAAGAGCAAGGAATTCATTACCTACATACCATTTGTTACTTCTTGGAGAGTGGTGTCTCCTAGATTGGCTAGGTGTCACTTGGGAGCCTTCGACAAGATTGTGGAGTTGAACCAAGGAGTTTGTAAGGGCAAGGAGATCGCCTACTTCGTGAAGATCTATCGCTAGTGAGGCAAGTCCTGTGTGGGCGATGGCCATGGTGGGATAGACAAGGTTGCTTCTTCGTGGACCCTTTGTGGGTGGTTGCTTCTTCGTGGACCCTTCGTGGGTGGAGCCCTGTGTGGACTCGCGCAACCGTTACCCTTTGTGGGTGGAGCCCTCCGTGGACTCTCGCAACCGTTACCCTTTGTGGGTTGAAGTCTCCATCAACGTGGATGTAGGATAGCACCACCTATCCGAACCACGGGAAAAACATCCGTGTCTCCAATTGCGTTTGAATTCTCCAAACCCTTCCCTTTACATTCTTGCAAGTTGCATGCTTTACTTTCTGCTGCCAATATACTGTTTGCATGCTTGCTTGAATTGTGTGATGATTGCTTGACTTGTGCTACAATAGCTAAAATCTGCCAAGAATTAAAATTGGGAAAAGGTTAAGCTTTCATTTGGTCAAGTAGTCTAATCACCCCCCCTCTAGACATACTTTCGATCCTACAAGTGGTATCAGAGCTTTGGTCTCCATTTGCTTTGATCCCCATAGCTTTTGGTGGTCATAGCCTTGGTTTCACAACCTAGGAGAGTATGGCATCTAGCGAGGGAAATTATCACCGTAGAGGTCCTTACTTTGATGGTACAAATTTTGCTAGTTGGAAGCATAAAATGAAAATGCATATTCTTGGACATAACCCCGCCGTTTGGGCTATTGTGTGTGTTGGTTTGCAAGGTGACTTCTTTGATGGGAAAGAACCAAACCGTGAAGCTACCGTAGAAGAGTTGAAGATGTTGCAATACAATGCTCAAGCTTGTGATATTCTCTTCAATGGATTATGCCCCGAAGAATTCAACAAAATCAGCCGTCTTGAGAATGCAAAGGAAATTTGGGACACTTTGATTGATATGCATGAAGGTACCGACTCCGTCAAGGAATCCAAGTTGGATGTGCTTCAAAGTCAACTTGACAAGTTCAAAATGAAGGATGGTGAAGGTGTCACTGAAATGTACTCTAGGCTTGCTCTCATCACAAACGAGATTGCCGGCTTAGGAAGTGAAGAGATGACCGATAGATTCATCATCAAGAAGATTCTAAGAGCCTTGGATGGAAAATATGATACCGTGTGCACATTGATCCAAATGATGCCCAATTACAAAGATCTCAAGCCAACGGAGGTGATTGGAAGAATTGTTGCTCATGAGATGTCACTTAAGGATAAAGAGGAACTTCACAAAAAATCAAGTGGTGCCTACAAAGCCCATGTGAAGCCCCTACATCATCAAGTGAGAAACAAAACTTCAATGAAGAATTGAGCTTAATGGTGAAGAACTTCAACAAGTTCTACAAGAGTAGAAGCAAAGATAGAAGCTTCAAGTCAAGGTCCTACAATGACAAAACATCTTCTAGTCGAGAGCGAAACTGCTACAATTGTGGAAGACCTGGACACTATTCCAATGAGTGTCCGGCTCCCTACAAGAGAAGAGAAGATTCTCCAAAAAGAAGAAGCAAAGAATCACCACCAAGAGAGAGAAGGAGTAGAGATGATCGTTATGAACGAAGATACTCACGGAGAAGCAAGGATTCGGAAAGGAAGGAAAAATCATCAAGGAGCTACACAAAACAAAGACATCAAGCTCATGTTGGTGAATGGGTATCCGGCTCCGACTCCGACAGCCACTCCGAGAGAAGTTATCACTCCGACTCCGAAGATACTCAAGATGAAGGTGTTGCCAGTCTAGCACTTGTGTCAACTAACTCCTACGACATATTTGACTCACCAAATGAAGGAATTGGAAGATGCTTCATGGCCAAAGGTCCTAAGGTAACACACCCCGAGTATGTTGATTTCAATAGTGATGAAGATGACTTGTTAGGTGATGATTTGCTTGTTGACAACTCTAGTGATGAATACTATGATGAAACATCAATTAATCATGCTAATCAAGATAAAACGAATGACAATGATAAGGAGAAGATTGAGGCTCTAACTAAATAACTAAACACTCTTAAGTTAACTCATGAAACTATCTTTGAAGATCATCGAGAACTTTTAAGAGCTCATGAGAAATTATGCTTTGAAAAGCTCAATCTTGAGCAAGAGCATGAGTTCTTAAAAGCAATCAATGATGATCTCCGCAAGAAAATTTCTTCTTACATTGCCAAGCATTTACTCTTATCCACTTACATGCCTCAAGTCAAGTCTAGTAACAAGAACAAGAAAGATTCTTTCTCTAGAAGTAACAATAATCATGCTAAATCCAATATTGTTGCTTCTAGTAGTTCTCTTGATTCCACTAATGATTCTCTTATCCAAGTTACACTTGAGCAAGAAAATAGCTTATTGAAGGGAATTATAGAGAACGGAGTGTACAAAAGCCTTGCCGGGAGTAAGCAATTCGAGGAAATTATGCGCAAGCAAGGAATGCACCGGAAGAATCAAGGTGTTGGTTTTGAACGAAAGTTCAATGCCAATGGAGTTGAGTGGGAAGAAGATCAATACCCCAAGACAAAGCTTGTTCCTCAACAAGAGAAGTATGATACCTCTTTCAAAGGGAAACAAGCTCAAGATGATCTTCCACCACAAGACTACACGCAAAAAGGCAAGGACAAGCTTCAAGAGGAAATTGATGCATTTGAAGAAGCTCCTAAGACCTTAGTCAAGTGGATTCCCAAGACAACTTCAAGTTCCACTTCATCAAGTACGACTACAACTCCAAGGATTCCCATCAAGATGATGTGGATCCAAAAGAAGAAGAACTAGAGAGTTCTTGAGGGTGACTCCGCCAACATACTTCACTCTTATCATTTTGGCAAGAACAAGTGCAATCAACTTCCACATCTTGCACTAGTTCAAGGAGTCACAAACCCTCTTGTTGGTAAGACAAGGGACAAGGTAACCTAAAAGTTTCATGGACATCATCTTGTGTGTGCATCACTCTATGTCTATGGATATCCTTGTTTGTTCCTTGTGGGACTAACCCATGTAGGTATTGAAAGTGCAACTCACTCAAATGGATAGCTCCAAGTGATCTACATCAACATTGAGCATCCACATCTTCAACATCTACATGAAGTCATCATCGAAAAAACTCGAGGTTAGTTCATCCCTCTAAGGGGGGATATCACATCTAGGGGGAGCTTTACTCTAAGACTTGAGCTAAAGCAACTCTAACGATGTGAACACAGCAATGCTTTATGTAAAAGTGGTAACCCCACTTGAGCTTAAACGATGAGTATGACCTACGATCAAGTGTTCTCACTTGACTCCTAAGTCAATATACTCATATATAGATGACCTAGTCATCGCAAATTTCTTGATAGATGCTAGAATTGGTTGTGCATGCCTTGTCACATATTTCATTTGCCATCTTATTGTGTGAGCATGCTGGTTGCATATTTTACTCATTCGAGGACATCCACTTGTTGTTTTGATTGTTTGCTTTTATTTCCTTTTGCCAAGTGGATGGACAAGAGTGCCTAAGAACCTCCTCTAGCTATCTATGCTTTTCTCGTCTCAAACTCTATTCATGCTGCATCACAAAATTTGATCAAGTCAGATTCGAACCACTCTGTGTGAGGAGCGCTCGGAGTCCCCGATTCGTCATAGACTTAAACTTCCAAAACCTCTTTATGATTCTCGGTCTGACCGATACCCCACTTTCGGTCCTACCGAGATCATTAAGTTGATCTAGGTTTTCGATATCGGTGCAACCGATTTGAACCTTTCGGTCACACCGAGTTTCAGTAACTGCTTGCAGTTATGAATCTCGGTGCCACCGAGTTGTTCCACTCGGTCACACCGACAGGGTCGGGCTATATATAGTCACGGGCAAAAATTTGGAAATTTCTCCGAACCCCTTCGCCCGCGCGATAGCCTGCTCTGCCAACGTGGTCTCCGGATCGTCTTCTCGCCGCCAGCCACCTCCAGTCGCTGGTCTCCGTCGCCGTCAACGGGAATTCTACCCCGCCGTTGCCGCCGTAGCGAGTCTCCGCCGAACTAGGGTATGGACTCGATCTTTATGCTATTCTCCAATCTGATTCCTAGCACATTGTGATCATCATGACTCTTGCCACGATTGAAACACTCCTATCCAGTCAATGCGTTCGTAGATTAGGTTTGATTCGAAAATTTTAGGGTTAGGTTTCCGCCGAAACCATCTCGGACCCACCGAGTTGAAAAACTCGGTCCCACCGATTTGGCTTATGCCATTGCACAAGTGAGACTCGGTCTGACCGAGAATTACTTATCGGTGTGACCGATTTTGGAACTTTGTGAAACCCTAGCAATCTCGGTGCCACCGAACTGTGACTTGGTCTGACCGAGTTCACTAGTTTAGGTTCCAAAACTGCTTCGGTATCACCGAGTTTAAAAATCGGTAGATCCGAGATGATTTCAGTGGGAAACTAAAACTAAGTTTTTGGATCATTCTTTTACAAAAATGTCTGCATTTTGTGATGCTCATCTATTCTACCTCATCTATAAACTGTTCACAGGGTCAGCAGTCAGCTTGTTCATCATGTCAGACCAGAGTGACAGCCAGAATGTGTCAGAACAGCAAGTGCACATGAGTGAGGGCACTAGTCCCTCCAGCTCTTCAGATGATGGCAGCAGAAGTACCCCAAGAAATCTGCCAAAAGCTGCCACTAGACAAAGGAAGAAGAGAACTTCTGATTCTGAAGATGAAGATTATGTGGCAGAGGAAGAGGCCACATCAAAGAGAGTTGAGCCAGCTCAAGGCACAAAGCCAGGACTAAAGATCAAAAGGCCAGCAGGCAGGAAGCCTATGTCAAAGGCTAGAGCTTCAACTGAAAAGCCTGCACCCAAAGAGCCAGTTGCTGCTGAAGGCAAGAAGAGGAAGGAAAGGGTCAAGAAGACCGTAGCCAAAGTGCTTGGAAAGGCTTCCATTATGGAAGAGGAAGAGGAAGAAGAGGTTGCTGCACCAGCACCTAAGGCACCCAAGCTAATGGGTGATGCTATCAAATCAGGGGCTACTGCATCTAAGCCCAAGGCTGCATCAAAGGTCAAGACAGCACCAAAGAGAAATACAAGGAGCATACCTGCAACTGAAAAGAACAAGGCTCCAGTGCCTGAAGCTGCTGAACAAGAGGATGAAGAGCAAGTACTTAGAAAGCTCAAGCCCAAGATTCCAGACCACAATGATGCTTATCCTGTGGCTGAGGACATGAAGATTAGGAGAGACTCAGGGCTCAGGAAGTGGAGAGAAGTAGATCCGTATGCTTCAAGAAGAAGGACTGCTGTGGATTACTGATTTCACACCAAGGAACAGCAGGACTTCTATGAGACAGTGCTGCTTGATAAGAAGCCAATTGTTTGTGACATGAGATGGGTCGACTGGACCTACATGAAGGAAAATGAGGAACACTACCCTGGAGTGTATGACAGCTTTAGTGCATGTGGAGTTGCAGACTTTGTTGGGCAGAAGCTCATAAAGTGGAATGAGGAACTCATCATGCAGTTCTACTCCACAGCACATTTTTACCCAGATGGAAAGATTACATGGATGTCTGAAGGTACAAGGTACCAATCAACTGTTGAGGAATGGGCAAAGTTGATTAATGCCCCAGAGGAGCAAGCAGATGACTTGGACATTTATGCCAAGAAGAAGATGGACCACAACTCTATGTCCAACATGTACAAGGAGATTCCAAATGAAGCACTTGACACTTTCAAATTTGGCTCAGTGCATTATCTTCTGTCAGGGCTGCCAACCATCAATTGGATATTGAGGCACACCTTGTTGCCCAAGTCTGGAGATCACAAGATGATCAGAGGCCATACAATCAACTTGCTACATGTATTTGATGTACCTCAGAAGTTCAAGGTGATGAGCCTCATAGTAGAGACTATCAAGAGGACTGCAGCAGATCAGAAGAGGAGCTGTGGTTATGCCCCTCAAATTCAGGAGCTCATTAACTCCAAGATGGGCACGGGCATATACTTATTGGACAAGGAACACCTGCCCATCCGTGCAGATTTTGAGGACAATCAAGTTGTTATAACTGAAAATGAACCATCATCTGCCCAAGCACAAGCCAAGAAGGAGAAGGCAAGGAAGGAGAAAGCTGCCAAGATGCCAACTCAAGAGTAGGCATCTGAGTATTTCTTGAAGACCAAACAAGAGCAGCTTGGTTACCTGATTGCATCCACCCTGCGGATTGAGAAAGGACTAGCCACCCTAACTCAGAACCAGGCAAGCTTAGAGAGGATCATGGAACAAAAGTTCTATGACTTGGATGTCAAGGTGACAGAGATTCAGACTGCCGTGGAGCAGCTCCAGGATGACATGCAGGAGAGGAGAGGGAAGACAACCACTGATGCCTTTGCCAGAGTGCCACGAGGTCCGAGGTCGTCTACAGTGCCAGTTCCTGACACAAGAGCAACTGCCTCAGCTCCAGCCGTAGCACCAGCCCAACCAGCTCCAGCATCTACTTCAGCTCCAACTCCAGCGTCTACTTCAGCGTCTACAGAAGCCTTCGTCCTTGGAGTGATCCGGACATCACCACCACCAGAAGATCATGCCCGAGTGTCGATCTAGCACTATGCATTTTCTAGGAACTTTTTGGTAACTTGTTGCCAAAGGGGGAGAAAAATGTATAGATCATAGGCTTCGAGAGAGAGAGTGTTGCTTTTTTTCTCTCTTGCTTTGTTTGGTGGTTTTTCGAACTTTGTTTGCTTTTGAGTGCTTGAGATACTACGTCATTATCTATGAGACATTGATGATCATGTGTTTGATCATAAGCTACACTTAATGTTTGCTTAATGCTATTATCTTATCTATCTTATGTGATCATTCACTTTTCTTGGTGATGAGTGCATATATTTCATTCTTATCATTTTAAGCGCTCCACCAAGATGTATGTGACATGGAAGAGTAACCCATGACTCTAACTCCTTGTGCATTTGCAGTCCAAAGCAAATTTTAAATATGCACAAATTTAGGGGGAGCTCTTACTTGTCACATACTTCTCAAAGCGACGATATATTACATGCTTATTATCATTTGTCGAAGCTTTGATCTATATGTTGTCATCAATTACCAAAAAGGGGGAGATTGAAAGTGCAACTATCCCTAGGTGGTTTTGGTAATTCATAACAACATATAGCTCATTGAGCTAATGCTATTCCAAGATGATTATTTCAGGAAAGCTCAATGATTGGCATGGCATGGATGTGAAAGTGGAACCCTCAAAATGCTAATGACAAAGGATTGGCTCAAGCTCAAAAGCTCAATACTCTTCATTTTATATTTTAGTGATCCAAGATCACATTGAGTCTTTAGGAAAAGCCAATACTATCAACGAGGGATGAGGTGTTGCTTAATGAGCCTCTTGCTTCATGTGCTTAGTGATATGCTCCAAAACCCTCAACTACTTTCCCACTTCCACAAATAACCTAAACCCTAAGCCGAACTCGGTCCTTCCGATTCGTCCTATCCGGCGCCACCGAGTTTTACTTGTCATAAGCCACTGCCAAACCCTAGAAATTCGGTTCTACCGATAGGGATCTCAGTCTCACCGAGATGGGATTGCAAACTCTCTGTTTCCCTTTCGTAACTTTTCGGTCTCACCGAAAGAGCGAATTGGTCTCACCGAGATTGCAATGTAAATTCAGTGTTTCCTTTTTGTAACTTTTTGGTCTCACCGAAAGAGCAAATCGGTCCCACCGAGTTTGCCTTACCAACTCTCTGGTTAGCTGATTACCAAATTCGGTCTCACCGAGTTTGTGTAATCGGTATCACCGAGATTACGTTATGCCCAAACCCTAACCATATCGGTCCCACCGAGTTGCATGTCAGTCCCACCGAAAATCTCTAACGGTCACTAGGTTTACATTTTCGGTCTGACCGAGTTTATTAATTCGGTCCCACCGAGATTGGAAAACTGTGTGTAACGGTTGGATTTTGTGTGGAGGCTATATATACCCCTCCACCTCCTCTTCATTCAAAGAGAGAGCCATCAGAACACATACACAATTCCAATTCATATGTTCTGAAAGAGAACCACCTACTCATGTGTTGAGACCAAGATATTCCATTCCTACCATATGAATCTTGATCTCTAGCCTTCCCCAAGTTGCTTTCCACTCAAATCTTCTTTCCACGAAATCCAAATCCTATGAGAGAGAGTTGAGTGTTGGGGAGACTATCATTTGAAGCACAAGAGCAAGGAGTTCATTACCTACACACCATTTGTTACTTCTTGGAGAGTGGTGTCTCCTAGATTGGCTAGGTGTCACTTGGGAGCCTCCGACAAGATTGTGGAGTTGAACCAAGGAGTTTGTAAGGGCAAGGAGATCGCCCACTTCGTGAAGATCTACCGCTAGTGAGGCAAGTCCTGTGTGGGCGATGGCCATGGTGGGATAGACAAGGTTGCTTCTTCGTGGACCCTTTGTGGGTGGTTGCTTCTTCGTGGACCCTTCATGGGTGGAGCCCTGTGTGGACTCGCGCAACCGTTACCCTTTGTGGGTGGAGCCCTCCGTGGACTCTCGCAACCGTTACCCTTTGTGGGTTGAAGTCTCCATCAACGTGGATGTAGGATAGCACCACCTATCCGAACCACGGGAAAAACATCCGTGTCTCCAATTGCGTTTGAATTCTCCAAACCCTTCCCTTTACATTCTTGCAAGTTGCATGCTTTACTTTCCGCTGCCAATATACTGTTTGCATGCTTGCTTGAATTGTGTGATGATTTCTTGACTTGTCCTACAATAGCTAAAATCTGCCAAGAACTAAAATTGGGAAAAGGTTAAGCTTTTATTTGGTCAAGTAGTCTAATCACCCCCTCTAGACATACTTTCGATCTTACAGTTGCCCAAGGCTATGTTGGCTCTCTCTTGGAGCGTGGTGAGCATGGGGCCGTGCTCATGCTCCAGGATCCGCCGCTGACGTATCTCGTCCGCATTCTGGCGCGCGACGGCTTCAGCCTCGTCCACCCGATGGCGAAGAAGGAGCACCTCGGCCTGGGAGCTGGTTGAATCCCCTTGCGCTACTTCAAGGTCGTCCCGAAGAGCATCGGCCCGCCGCGTCGCTTCCTCCAGCTTGACCCTCAAGGCAGCAATCCTACCTTCAGCCTCGGCCCGGATCAACCCCAGCCTCTCCTCGGACTCGCGCTCGAGGTCCAAGCGTGCCATCGCCACCCGACGTCCGACCTCCTCCAGGACACGGGCTTCCCGTGCAGCGACATCATCCTCCGCCTGCGTCACCAAGCGCTCCCTCGTCTCCAGACGCTCGTACTCGTGGGTACGTTCGGCGGCTTCCAGCGTCAACGCCTCCTCACGCTTCTGGAGCTCTGCTGGGTCGCCAGAGGCCACCTTCATCGACGTGAGGGCTGCCTCGCACAGCTCCACTTGCTCCTCCAGTGAGTGGCACCAGGCCAGGAGCTCCCGAGCCTGCTCCTCGGCCGCCTCTCCCCGCCAGTCAGCTTCCCGGGCCTCCTCAGCGGACCAAGATCGGGCCTCCCGAGAGGCCACCGGCGATGCCTTGGCCTCTTCGTCGTCAAGATCACGCTGATGGCGCGCAAGGGCGATGGCGCCCTCCAGCTTGCGCCTCTCTGCAGCCAGGCGCAGGCCCTCGGCCTCAAGGCGCGCGTCTTCATAAGCAAGCTCCTCACCAAGCAGGCTCACCGCGTCAGCCGCCCTTCGAAGGAATCCTTGGCGAAGAGCGCGACGCTCCCGGGCGCGCTTGAGCATGTCTTCCACACCATCATCTGCCCCAAGCAAGCGCCGGGGGCCACAGATCAACACTACCCCTCCGGGCAGGGGGCTGGGGGCTGGCACCCTCACGGCGGCCGAGTACGCCACGCCAGAAGCCCGGCCTGGAGCCAGCCCGTCCCCAGATGAAGAGCGCAGGGAGCGCCTTAGCCAGTCGCAGTCCACAACCAGGCGAGAAGCCCACGGCAGGCTGGCTATGCCACGAGAAGGCCCGCGAAGGAGGATCGCGAGGTGCGCAGGGCCTCGATGCACCTCGGGACGGTTCACCTCTCCGATTGCCCTCACCACAAGGGCTGTGCTGCTCGGAGCACTTGAGAATGGTAGAGGGAGTGAAGCCAAGGGGGACGGCACCTCAGCTATCTCTGCGAGCTCGGCTGGAAGGGGCCTGCGGAGCAAGGATCAGTAAAAGTAGAAGGCTTACTCATCACTGGCGACAAGGGTAATCGTCGCCCAGGGCCTCCCTTCTCTTCTGGAGGGCCTCAAAGTCCATGCGGAAGCGGCCCAAGAGTTGAGCGCAGGGATCAACCTGCGATGAGGACGAAGCGTCAAGGCGATCCGCGTCAGGGGCGCCTGCCTGATGCGCATTGCCAGTCGCCTCGCCAAGAGAAGCAGCTGGAACCTCGGGGGCCTCGGCCGCAGGCGCTGAGGGCAGCTGCTTGCCGCCCTCAGTCTCAGCGACACGGGCCCCAAGAGCTGCTCCCTCATGAGCATCGCCAGGCGCTGTCACCCCACCGGGAGCCCCCTCGGCCTCTGGCGCCTCACACCTCCCTGCTCCGCCACCCGAGGAAGAGTCGCCTTGGCCGATTGGAAGGGCAGTCACCATCACTGGGTTCTCGCGAGGCCCCCGGAGGCCGGTGGGGAGCGGCCCCCACTAATCAAAGATAGGCATCTGATTCACAAAATCACCCCTGTTCTGGCAGAGGTACAGCAAGGCCCCTCCCTGTTGGATGCTGCCAGGGTTGGGGTCCCCAGTCAGGATCAAGAGCACTGTCCTCAGCACTTCAAGTGTCAGGTCCTCTTCCTGGAGCCTCATACGATCATCACGCCCGCTGAAGGCCCACATCCGGCGGGAATGGCGTTGGAGAGGAGCAATGCGGTGAATCAGGAACTCCTTCACCACCTTGGGCGCTGTCACGCCAAGCGACCTCAAGAACGCGAAGCGGTGCGAGACGAAGACGAGCCGGGGGCTCTCAAGTGTCTCCTGGCCCCAGCCCGAATTGGGGACAGCAGGCGAAGTTGGCTACGATAGCAGGGGGCTGGGCACCCCTGCATCCACATACAGCCACCGCTCGCGGAACCCAGCCGCGGGCAGAGGGAGCCTGAAGTCAATCCCTGAGGCCGCTGTCTCAGACGCGGCAACGAAGCTCACGCACGCCCAGCATTGGGTAGGGTCGACAAGGCGCAGAGAGAAGAAGTGGCGCAGCAAGGCAACCGAAGGAAGGATGCCCATCATTACCTCGCAAACAAAGGCGAAGACCGAAAGGAGGGTGATGGATTCAGGACCCAGATGCATCATGTGGATCTGATAGTGGGAAAGCACGGCATTGAAGAAATCAGAAAAGGGGGGAACCAGACCCGCCCACAGGGCGTCGGCAAAATACTGGACCTCGGTGACTATCCTGTCGATGGAGAAGTGGGACGCAGGCCGGGCCGTCGTCCTCCCGCATTCGTTGAAGATAGTGGCCAGGGCCGAGCTGACCTTGCCCAGGCCCTCGGCGGGGGCCGCCAACGGCGTCGAGCAAGGTGAGCAAGGCGGAGGCAAGGGGGGGGGAAGGTTCGAGATTGGGTTGAAAACAGAAGCTAGAGTTCGAGAGGAGGAAGCACAGAGGGCGCTCGAGCAACAGAAAGGGGAGCGGCTGTGTACGACTACGAGTCCGCCTAGCATGGCGCAAAATAAGGGGGCGTGGGGGAACAGTGCCGCCCACGTCCAATCAACCTCCACGCGGCGCCCAAGGCCGCAGGCTGTTAGGGCCCGCGGCGCTTCGCTCTTGCCCTTTCGCCTCCCTAGACGGCCAAGTCCGGGCGCGCCTTGGGCCCGGGGGCTACTGTCGGTGTTCTGGGAACGGGGGTCCCCAGACTTGCCTGCTTGCGGCCTGCGGCGTGGCTCAAAGGGGGGCCCAGCATGGCCCATCTTCATCAACACAGACCCAAGACCCTCGCGAGGGGCCAAGCCTGGCGGGGCGGACGACACGGAACTTCCTCAGGCACGGCCTCATCAGGCTGGCTCGCGAGGAGGCGGAGAGATCAAGGTGGGGTACCTCGCAAGGTGCCCGTGATGCAAGCCATGACGACCAAAGGCGCCAGGCGGGCGCAAGCCGCGCAGTGTCCTCCTCTCCTCTTTGGTGCAAAGGGAGCAAGCGCAGGCGAGAGCATCAAGCAAAGGCACCCATTTCGGTGCAACGAGACCAAGACCAGTCCAACGGCAGGGAGGAAGTCATTGTGGAGCCCAAGCCAGCGTCACCACCAGATCCTTTGGCAGGCGAGGAGCAACTTTAGTCAGGATAAGTGTACCAGATGTTCCCCTTCAAAATGGCCAATTATTGGCGCCCTTCCCGCTCAATATTTGGGAAGAGGTCCAGGGCCTTTGCCTATAAATAGGACTAGCCACCCCCAGGGTAGAGGGGCAATCAAGAAGAGAGAAACTAACTAGGATCAGATCGAGTAGCATCACACACAGAGAGAGAGAGAGAAGGGCGACTGAACTCCTCCTAGCAGTTCATCCCCCAGCCAAGAACGGACCCTCGCGAGGCTGTTCTTCCTTGTATTGCTCATCGTCATCATCCCAAGAGGCAATCCACCACACCACACACTGGAGTAGGGTATTACACCACAACGGTGGCCCGAACCAGTATAAACCCTGTGTCTCTTGTGCTGTTCTTTCCATAGCTTAGATCTTAGCGAGGCGGAGGGGTGCAGGTAGGTAGAAGGCGAAATCTCCGCGTGCACCCCAGCGTTCGAACCTCAAGGGTCTGCCGGAACCTGAAATCCGACACACACCCCGTGATCATGGGGAGTGGACGCCTTGAAGACCGCACCTCAGCCCCATTCAGTAAATGGGTCACGCCTCCAAGCCTCCCTCCGTTTATGGGGAAGGCACGAACCGCCCCTTTACTACGACGTGACGCATGCGTGCAGAGACCAACCCCACCCATGCTGCCCACGTCACGCCCACCTCCCCATGCCGCGCCACGCGCACGAGTCGTGGGAAGCGCAACGCGCGAAGAATCTTACCGTGGTAAAAACCGCCCCGCCTGCCCGCGCACCATTTTTGGGCCTAGCCCAACAACACATTGCGCTTATGTGTGGCCTAGGCCCAGGGGCTCCTGTCGGTGTACAAAAAGAGGGGTACACTTTTTTGTACCCCTATAACTGTGCACGGGCAGTCAGAGCCGCGGGCACCACCACACCAAGCAAGGCAAGGGAGGTGAGCCAGGGTAAGACCGAAGCTCAAGGGAACTAGGATGACGCCAAGGACAAAACCACGAAGAACAAAGGAGACAAAGCGGACTCCCCCGGCAAGATCCTTGCCAGGAGACAGTTTTAGCAACCCCGGCAAGACCCTTGCCGCGGCAACTCGCCCCATGCCTACGGAGCAAATCACCCTTGAGTCCACTGCCCCCATGGGGCAAGGATTCGGGAGACATCCCCGTGGTGGCATGCCGATCTTTGTGAAGACATTCAAGATCAGATACGTATAATAGAAGATGACAACCCTTGGCGGGATCCCAGCCGAGGAAGACCACAAGGCCCCTGGCAAGCGCCTTGCCGGGGATGACAGCAGGCGCCCCGACAAGGCCCTTGCCAAGAACATCCACAGGGCCACCATTAGGCCCACGCCGACTAAACCTCCACCACCATACGCATGCGGCTGCCGACCCAACCAGCTGGGCAGGCACCTACGTGGCAGCATGCAGATCTTCATGAAGACCCTCCACTGCGCCACCTCAGCTGCCTGCCTGCCTACATGGCATCACAGGCGTCGCTGGCCAGGGCGTGTGTCGACACAAGAAGGAGCGGCGACGGACGAGACAGGTTTCTCCCCCGTCCCCGATAAAGCAAGGACACCTAAGCAAGACGCATCAAATGCGCCTTGTCATGTAATGCAAGGGATAACCTCGCATCACTGTACCCTTTCCACCTCCTGCGTGCCACTGTGGCAACCCCTTTTTCTATAAAAGGAGGCCCGAGGCGACCAGGAGAAGGATTTGGCTTTTTGGAGCTCCTAATGCCCCAGAGCTAGCTCAAGAACATGAATATTTTTACGCATCCTCGCGGCCCGAACCTGGATAAACAAACCGTGTACTATATGTTTGATCCGCTCTTCTCACGACCCCGCGCCCCGCAAACCGTACTAGGGATTCTTGTGATCCCATAGGTGTCGTTCCCACCAACAGGTTGGTCAGGACCAGCCATGGCAGCGGTCCGGACGTGCGCAAACAAGAGATGATGTACGTTAATATTGCTACGTATATAATTAACAATGTAAATAATGTGCCAGTTGGACAAATATGATTGGAGATGGAGATGGAAATGGAATTTTACGTAAACACGGATATGCATGTCTATGTCTATGTGTGTGTGCGCGACGACTCTCGCAACCTGGAAGCGGGGGCGTGTTTTTGATCGAGTTTTCTTTCTTGGTATGTTAGAAAATCAGTTTGTCTATTTCACATCTAGATGTTATTTAAGGATATCACATCTATGCTCCCACAAGTATATAATGTAGCAACAAGAAACAAAAAAAACTAGGAAAAAAATAGACCACAAACAGAGTGGACATCAACTTAGATGTGACATTACTATGTCAATCTAGATGTGTCCTAGACAGACCCTTAAAAAATTGTCCACCAGTTTTTGTTTCTTTTTTCCGGGAACGCGTGTATTCTATTTAAAACCACTGCCATGGAGAGATTTTTTACTCCATTATAGCCTCTTGTTTGATAGAGTTTCTCGCGTCTCGCTCTCTCACCCTCTCCATATCAAAACAAGATGACAGTGTCCACTCTATCTCTCTCCTCACCGGTGGTCACAGATCCGGCCGAATCCCGTCTGCTGCGGAAGGTAAGGAGATGCAGCGTTGACGTTGTCGCCGTTGGCGACGGAGGAAGCCGATGTGCACCGTCCTCTCGGAGCCGGCGCTGGCGCGGACGAAGATCCTCCATGCCCTTGTTCGCTGCCGTCATGTGGGCAGATCCCGTCCGCCCGCCTAAACAACATCTCGCCCACCTGAGGTATAACTTCTTGTAATGGTCCAGCTCCCCAGGTTGCTGCGTGCGGGTTTTCCTCTATGCGACTACTCCCCAGCTCCCCATGCATAGTAGCTAGGGTTCGTCGGCTGGTCCAACATCACCTACTAGTACTATTATAGAGGAAATGCCACTCGAATAGTTGTCCTGATTTATGCCTCGGTGGAGGTATACATGTTGTTTCGACAAAAAGTACATGGTGGTTGTGCGGTCATTATCCATATGGTGGTAGTACTATCACTGGTTAAATGAAGAAATGCTGGTGCAGTGAAGGCATCGGAGCTCAGTCTGTACTACAGTAGTATATATATAAGTGGGTGCCTCAGCGCGTGTTCGCTAGGGTTTGCACTCTCCACACGCTCGCCGCACTACATATATGTTACATGCTGGAGGCCCAGCGTTCATTTGCTAGGGTTTGCTATATTCACAGTCTCTCACCCTCTCTTCACCAAATCTAAACAAGACTACATTGGCCTCTTGTCTCTCTCTCCCCCCTCATAGCTGGTGAAGGAGGCGTCCGTATCCCGTCACACCGGGAAGGGGAGGAGGTGCAACGTTCACTCTATCGCCTTCGGTGAGGGAGGCAATCCACTGCCGGCTGCGATGTTCTCTTTCACCCAGTGCCTCTGCGGGAGGGCCACCGACCCCTTCTTGCTGGCTGTTGTACGTAGTGTGAGAAGATCCGGCCTCCTGTCACACGCCTTGCCACATCCCGACAACCCTAAGGTATAAGTTTCTTTGAAACCGTTGTTGCTCTAGCTGCATGTGGATCTTTTTCAATCTGTAGTCGAATCTAGGTCTTGGTTCAAAGAGGAAAGAAGGGTGTGGTGGGCTGGAGCAAGAATCTAGGACGTGGTTCAATGAGGAAAGGAGGGGCGGAAAGTAGTATAGACTGGCTATCCAGCCGCTTTATAGGTCAAAAAGGGAAAAAGGGGGTAACCCAGTACACACATCTGTAAGGAACCGATCTCTTTGTTGAAAAGGGAAAGAAACTGGGGGGTCGGTAGTTTATGCAGGAGTAGATTTGCTGCCCTCACATAGGAAGAAGGTTCAAAGAGAACAAATATGGGACCAGCGCATATATGCCGCTTGGCTACATACTCTGCATCGCCCATTTATACGTGTGGACGCACATGTCCCATACAACTATTTTGCTGTTGTTAATCTAAGAATGCCACCGGAAAATTGAAGCAATGCCACTGTTAAAAGTAAATTACATTTTTTAACGAATGTTGTTTCAAGAGAATGTCTCTGTTAATACAAATCAATGCAACTGTTTTACAAATGCTACTGTCCTACTTTGTTTTCCATCCAAGATAAGTTAGATGCTTCTTTCTATCACTGTTTGTTTCATCCTCCTTTATTGGCAAGTAATTGTTTCCTTTTTTGCCTCTGTTAAAACAGGGGTATCGATTCAACTTGTTACTACTGTGACATTTTGCTTCGCTACTCGAAACACTTATGTTTTAAGAGTGTTTTGTGCAGTTCAACTTGAATGTCACACCGGTGACTTTGCTTAATTTTGGTGGAACTGCACAAAAGGAGATCGAGATTTGTTTCCAGTCTTCGTGGCGAGTTGTTTCAATTCTTGGTCTCAACCACATGATGTGCAGTGTGCTTTGAGATGTTGTGCTACTTGTTTTGGTACTGTTTTAAATAAATGTTGAATTGAAGTTATTATATTGCTGTCTTTTCCCATTAAGTAGTGAACAAAAATGGGACCAGCCCAGACATGATGCTTGTTGCTTTGTTACAACAAATTCAGCATCACCCCCTTTATAAGCCAGTAATTGATGCCACTCTCAGAATTAACTACTGAATCTTATTTCAAAACTGCAACACTTGTTAGGGATTGGCGGGATTACCATTTTTGTGGCCGCATGTTTCATCCTCCTTTATTAGCCAGTAACTGATTCCTTTTTTGCCTCTGTTTAAACAGGGATATCTATTCAACTTGTTGCTATTGCGACATTTTGCTTCGCTACACGAAACACTTTGCTTGATTTTAGTGCAACTGCACAAAACGAGATTGGATTTCGTATTCGTGTTGGCAGATTCATATTTTATCTTGTCCGTCTCATGAAAGGTCAGTACAGGCCTTCATCCACATGATTGTGCAGTGTGCTCTGAGATGTTGTGCTACTTGTATTGGTACTGTTTTAAATAAATGTTGAATTGAAGCTATTGTATTGCTGTCTTTTCCCATTAAGTAGTGAACAAAAATGGGACCAACCCAGACATGATGCTTGTTGCTTTGTTACAACAAACTCTGCATCACCCCCTTTATAAGTAGATGGAAGCACATACTGTTGTTGCGCCCACTCTCCCCTGGAACTGTTTATGCTTTTCATTAATCTAATGCCGCTGGTAAAATTAAGCAATGCCACTCTCAGAATTAATTAAGTACTGAATCTTAGTTCAAAACTGCAACACTTGTTAGGAATGGTACTATCCTGCTTTGTAGTTCTTTCTCCATGTTTAACCAAGGTATTGTTAAGATAATGTCTATATTAAAATGAATCAGTTGCATTGTTTTAGGAATGACTTTTCTGCTTTGTCGTTCTTTATACATGTTGAAACAAGTCATTGTTAAGATAATGTCTCAGTCAATATGAATGAATCACACTGATGGACAATTGCTACTCTCCTGCTTTGTTTCCCATTAAGATAAAGTAGATCAGTAGATGCTTTTCTTTTGGGAGTACAAGTCATCAACCGTTATTTCTCAGTAATTGTTTCCCTTATACCTATTTTTGCTTACAGGGATATGAAAATTAAAGCTCGGTTTTATTTTGACTTCGATTTTAGTTGAACTGCACAAAAGGAGCCAATGTGTAAGGGAAATTGCTGCATTACTGGGTCCAGTTGGTCGTTCCACTTTGCAGAAAGAAGCAGTCACTGTTTGCGCTACATTACAGAAGGAATGACCGAGAAGCTTTACAGAGTATTATTAGACACCGGTGACATGACTAGTCTGCAGAGACCATTGGCAATTTAACAACACGTGGAGTGCCCTGGGCAAAAAGTGCCCAAACAAGTACAAGAAGCTACGACAGGAGTCCACGGTCATAGGCATTACATATTTTGAATGGGAAAAGCTTGTCAAAGTTTAATCATTGATGTTAGCAAGAAGACGTTAGTTTAATATATTGGAATTGGAAAACCTTGTCAAAATTTGCTCATTGATGTTAGCCAGAAGACATGCATTTTATATTTTTGAGTGGGACGCCCTAGTTGTGAGCAGCGTCGAGTGTTTTTCCTATTCATGTGTTCAGTTTAGAAGTAAATAGTTACTCTGCTGAGATATTCCTGTGTTAAGAGTTTGTTCTGAATATTTTCTATGTAATGTCAGGCCTTGTGTTTGATTGCAAAGTTGAGCTTGGAATGTTGTGGCATGCGGCATCACGAGCTGTTCACCGTGCCTCCTGAGAATAATGTTTCGTATTGTTTTGCATGTCGATCTAATGCCAGTGATTTGCTTGTTAAGAAGATCATCCTCTTCTGTTGTTTCCGTGCTTAAGAAGTTCATCGTTTGATGTTTCATACATAGCCTATACGACAAGTCGGGTAGGTTAGATGTGAAACCATATGATATTCCGACCAACTCATGATATTAGGCCGTGATTGGATCGTCGTTTTCCAACCAAAACCGCTTGTAAAACTGACGCTTGTAAATTAAAGCAGATGGTCTTGGGCGAAGGCGCTTGGTTGGTCGATTTCGACTAGTAAAATATCGGAAGTACTTCACACACGATAAAAACGCTGAACGACACTCGGACGATTGCTAATCCAGCCGTTAGCTGCTGTTTCAGCCTTGCCCATGGATGGCATGATACGCACGTCGTGCATGTATCGTCTGGTAATGTCGTCCATATAGCAGTGCTCGTAAAATATACACTAGTCTCTCAAATTACACGCGTAACCCGCCGGTTTTACTTACAGACCTCGGGCCCTCGGTTTCATTACGCCTATATTTTATGTGTTGTTTCTGATGACGAGTAAATTACACTTGTATGTTAATACAGGTTTGAAATAAACCAGAGCTCCCAAGTGCGGCCTTACCGTTTCATGTCGTCTCAGTTTCCTGAATGAGCAGCGGGCGCTGTATCAGACCATCCGTAGGGCCCGCGAGGCCCTCTCCGTTCTCCTTTGAGTTGTTGCGCTCGCCGTGGCGCTGAGCATTGTTAACATCGTCAATGAACATGAGGATTCAGGAGATGACTTTATTTTGACTGGATGACACTAGGGACACACTAGGGCCATAGTCGTACGTACGCAAGTGCCTCCTTATTATGTACAACTATATTTTTTTGCTTTCTCCTGGTTTCCTGACATCACGGTCCCACACCATTGTCAACCTATGTAGTCAATATAAACAAGAGAATTTCACAAGGTGCGGCCGACAGCTGGGACCAGGCAGCTCGAGCAGTATTTGTGTTTTTTGAGGTGTGAGCACTGCAGAGTTTTTCTTGGCGATGATTACGTTGTTGTTCAGAGGAGAGCAGGGTATTAACTGGGCGGGCTATGGCCCGTCTAGCCCAGGCCAGATATCTAGCCCAGATACTAATTTTTTCGAGATGAAAATGGCTAGCCCAGCTATATGTCTTTTGAGGAATACCCAGGCAAGGTCAACTTGTTATTCTCCGCTCCGCTGGGCTGCAAATCTTTCCTAGGAGGGATGCATTAGGCTTAACAGGAAAATGGGCTTTAAAAATAATAAATGGAACGTAATTATAAAAACTGGGCGGTAACTATAAAAAATGCACCAAACACGAAATTAGTTTATAAAATATTATTTATGGATTTTGAAAATCTTAAATTTTCATTGTTGCGCGCGCAATGTTTCGTTGGATTTTTACGTAATACAAATTTACATTTAATCTGACTAGAAATTTCGGGATAAAAATATTTCGGATCCCATCAAAATGTGGGAAATTTTATTGAATTCTGTCTTCAACGGTTGGTTGAAATTATTAATCGTTGTCCTAGCTAGAAAATGGGCTGTACTTTTAACAAACTGTAAATGGGCCGTTGTAAATTCCATTAGAATTCAAAAATGGGCTGTACATTCTTACAAAACGCAAATGGACTATAAGTTCTCTGCCACACACTTGTGGGCCTACTAAGTGACGCGTCCCCTAAAAAAATAAGTTGACGCGTATGCAAGGCTTTGTCAACTTAATAGTCAACACACGGTTCTAGTAGAAGTGGCCGTTGGATGTCTATCCCACGGATGTCGTGCTTCTTCTTCATTCTCGGATATTCTTAGCTTCGGCCGCCCAAAAAATGATTCCTCCCCCTGACATCTGGGGCGCACCATTTCGGAGGCTGACCTGTGGGCCTACTAAGTTGGAGCGTACCAAGGGCTTTGTCAACTTAGTCAATATAAACGATTCTAGCTTCAGTGACCGTACGATGTCCATCCAACGGTCGTAGTGCTTCTTCAACCTCTGGTCTTCTTGGTTCAGCCGCCCAAAGCAGCGCCGGTCGTGCCACCTACTCCTGCCTCCCATGGCCGGCTGTGCTTCCACAGAGGCCTCACCGCCCCCATACTACTCCCACCGCTGGCCAGGCCATCCCTCCACTCACCCACACCCCCTGTTATTCTGCGGCGACGACAACCTCACACCGCAGCCGAACCAGTGAACCCTCATACTCCTCTCCGCGCGGGCTTCCACTGCTGTGTCTTCCCCGGCTCCGCATCGTCCCCTTCCTAGGCCTCGCCGTCGTCCACCGCCCTTGTGCTCTCGGCACGCTTGGTCAACATGGTCAACGACCAACTTCCATTGGAAGAGTACTGTACGTGGAGAGGCTGACAGCTGGGTCCACGGCGGCCACAAGGAAGTGCCTCCTTATTATGCGCAAAATAATTATTCCTCCACCTGACAGCGGGGACCCACCGGACGGGCCACCTTATTTCGTGAAAAAAACGTTTCCCCCCTGACTGCTGGGACCCATCGGACGGGCCACCGTATTTCACAAGAAAAAAACGTTCCCCCCGCTGTCAGCTCGGACCCACCGGAAGTGCCTCCTTATTATGCACAAAAAAAATGAATACTCCCCTGATAGCTGGGACCCACCTTGGTGGGAGGCTGACTTGTGGGCCTACTAAGTTGACGGGGATGGAGGGCTTTGTCAACTTAGTCAATATGAACGATTCTAGCTCCTGTGACCGTACGATGTCCATCCAACGGCCGTAGTGCTTCTTCAACCTCTGGTCTTCTTGCTCCAGCCGCCCAAAGCAGCGCCGGTCGTGCTGCCTGCTCCTGCCTCCCGTGGCCGGCTGTGCTGCCATGGAGGCCTCACTGCCTCCTACTATTCCCACTGTTGGCCAGGCCCTGCGGCGATGGCAGCCTTACACCGCAGCCGAACGAGTGAACCCTCATACTCCTCTCCGCGTGGGCATCCACTGCCGCGTCTTCACCGGCTCCGTGTCGTCCCCTTCCTAGGCCTCGCCGTCGTATACCGCCCTGGTGCTCTCGGCGCGGCGTGGTCAAGGAATGACTTCCATCGGACGTGGACTGTACATGGAGAGGCTGACAGCTGGGTCCATGGCGGCAGTAAGGAAGTGCCTCCTTATTATGCGGAAAATAATGATTCCTCCACCTGACAGCAGGGACCCACCGGACGGGCCACCGTATTTCGCGAAAAAAACGTTTCCCCCCTGACTGCTGGGACCCACCAGCTACACCTTCGCACGCAAGGAAGTGCGTCCGGGCAAAAAAAAACGATTCGCCCCCTGACTGCTGGGACCCACCAGCTACATCATCGCACGCAAGGAAGTGCGTCCGGGCAAAAAAATGATTCGCCCCCCTAACTGCTGGGACCCACCAGCTACATCTTCGCAGGCAAGGAAGTGGCTAACAGTCAGGACCCACCTGGTCGAAGCATACGTAGCGTTGTCATTCTGGTCGCGAACATGTTCGTATATATATACTGGTCGATGTAGAGGCGCGCACGTGTCGTAGTAGAGGCGCGTACGTGTCGTAGTAGAGGCGCGCACGTAGCATGTACACCTACGTACAGCGGACAGGGTGCAAGAAAGAAATACAGCCACGTACGTACATACGGGCAGGGTCTCGAACGCCTACTCGCACATACGTGCGACAAGGGCTCGTGTACATGGCCGGGTCGGAACGGAGAAACATCGTCATCGTCGTGTTCATGGGGAGGCAACGGAATGCATCGTGTTCATGGGGAGGCAACGGAATGCGTTGGGTTCATGGGGAGGGGTGTGGCGTACCGCAAAATGGAGGAAACGGACCTCCTACGGTCGAAACGGGGTCCTATTGATCGGGAGGAGTGCGGCGTACCGCAAAACGGAGGAAACAGGCCTCCTACGGTCGAAATGGGGGTCCTGTTGATCGGGAGGGATGGGGCGTACCGCAAAACGGAGGAAACGGACCTCCTACGGTCGAAACGGGGGTCCTGTTGATTGGGAGGGGTGTGGCGTACCAGAAAACGGACGAAACGGACCTCCTACGGTCGAAACGGGGGTCATGTTGATCGGGAGGGGTGTGGCGTACCGCAAAACGGACGAAACGGACCTCCTATGGTTGAAACGGGGGTCCTGTTCATCGGGAGGGGTGTGGCGTATCGGAAAACGGGACTCCACGGGATACTGTTCATCTCCACCGTCGACCTCCTTCAGCCTCCACGGGCTCCTGTTCATCCAGCCTCCACCGCGCGCTACTCCACCGACTACTATTCAACCACCCCTCCACCGTCTACTGTTCATCCAGCCCTCCACAGCATGAGGTCCTATTCAACCACCCCTCCACGGGCACCCCTCCATCATCTACTGTTCATCCAGCCCTCCACACCACGGGGTCCAGTTCATCCAGAGGCAACGCCACCGCTCACTGTTCATCCAACCCCCCCCCCCCCCGCAACGCTCACTGTTCATCCAATCGATCGGCTTCAGTTAGCAGCAGTAGCGAAGGAATCGCTCGATCGGGTTCAGTTAACAGCCATCGATCGCTCAGGTTCAGTAACGCGTAGCCTGCAGTGCAATCGCTCGGGTTCAGTTAGAGCCCAACGCCTTGCTCGGGTTCAGTTAGAGCCAACGCCTCGCACACATGCACGTACGTGTATGAGAGAAACACGCATCGCTCGGCCCCCGACCTCCCACCGTAACCGGGAACTCCCCGAAATTTTCCTCTCCCTCGCTTCTACCACGGTTTTTTCCGTCATGGACGGCCCAAAGAATGTCATGCAGCTGCGTCTCCGGCCCACCCAGGACGAAAAGTCCATTTTCTTTCATGATTTTTAGTCATAGAAGTAGGAGCCCACCACATCTATGATGATACTAGGTTTTGTCACAATTATCATCATAGAAGTGTCATATGTATGACAGAAAAAAAAATTCGTTCGGCCCAAAATGTCACGGATGTGTCTTTTTTTGTAGTGTGAAGTGTTCGAAGATCGAGGAGGTCTCAATGTGAGGAGAAGGAGGACAAGCAAGAGCTCAAGCTTGGGGATGCCCAAGGCACCCCAAGTAAATATTCAAGGAGACTCAAGCGTCTAAGCTTGGGGATGCCCCGGAAGGCATCCCATATTTCTTCAACAAGTATCGGTATGTTTTCGGATTCATTTAGTTCATGCGATATGTGCAAATCTTGGAGCGTCTTTTGCATTTAGTTTTCACTTTCCTTTGATGCACCATGCTGGTATGAGATAGTACATGGTTGATTTATAGAATGCTCATTGCACTTCACTTATATCTTTTGAGTATGGCTTTATAGAATGCTTCATGTGCTTCACTTATATGATTTGAAGTTTGGATTGCATGTTTCTCTTCACATATAAAACCGCCATTTGTAGAATGCTCTTTTGATTCACTTATATTTGTCAGAGCGTGGGCATATCTTTTGTAGAAAGAATTAACTCTCTTGCTTCACTTATATCTATGTAGAGAGATGACATGAATTGATCATTCACATGGTTAGTCATTAAATCCTACATAAAACTTGTAGATCACTCAATATGATATGTTTGATTCCTTGCAATAGTTTTCTGATATAAAGATGGTGATATTAGAGTCATGCTAGTGGGTAGTTGTGGATTGTAGAAATACTTGTGTTGAAGTTTGTGATTACCGTAGCATGCACGTATGGTGAACCGTTATGTAACGAAGTTGGAGCATGAGGTATTTATTGCTTGTCTTCCTTATGAGTGGCGGTCGGGGACGAGCGATGGTCTTTTCCTACCAATCTATCCCCTAGGAGCATGCGCGTAGTACTTTGTTTTGATGACTAATAGATTTTTCCAATAAGTATGTTAGTTCTTTATGACTAATGTTGAGTCAATATACGCACTCTGACCCTTCCATATTGCTAGCCTCTTCGGTACCGTGCATTGCCCTTTCTCACTTTGAGAGTCGGTGCAAACTTCGCCTGCGCATCCAAACATTGTGATATGATACGCTATATCACAAATAAGCCTCCTTATATCTTCCTCAAAACAGCCACCATACCTACCTATCATGGCATTTCCATAGCCATTCTGAGATATATTGCCATGCAACTTCCATCATCTTCATATAAATGAGTTGAGCATCATTGTCATATTGCTTTGCATGACCGTAAGATAGCTAGCATGACGTTTTCATGGCTTGTCCCTTTTTTATGTAATTGCTACGCTAGATCATTGCACATCCCGGTACACCGCCGATGGCATTCATATATAGTCATATTTTGTTCTAGTATCGAGTTGTAATATTGAGTTGTAAGTAAATAAAAGTGTGATGATCATAATTATTAGAACATTGTCCCATGTGAGGTTATCAAAATAAAAGTGGCCAGAGAAGCCCAAAAAAAAGAGAGAGAAGCCAAAGAATCCTACAAAAAAATAAAAAAATAAAAAAGGAGAAAAAATGAAAAAAAATGAGAGAAAAGAGAGAAGGGACAATGTTACTATCCCTTTACCACACTTGTGATTCAGAGTAGCACCATGTTCTTGATACAGAGAGTCTCTTGAGTTATCACTTTCATATACTAGTATTTCATTATAGAACTTGGCTTGTATATTCCAACGATGGGCTTCCTCAAGTGCCCTAGGTCTTCACAAGCAAGCAAGTTGGATGCACACCCACTTAGTTTCAGTACTTATAGCTCTTAGTGCATCCGTTGCATGGCAATCCCAACTCCTCGCATTGACATCAATTGATGGGCATCTCCATAGCCCGTTGATTAGCCGCGTCGATGTGAGACTTTCTCCCTTTTTTGTCTTCTCCACACAACCTCCATCATCATATTCTATTCCACCTATAGTGCTATATCCATGGCTCACGCTCATGTATTGCGTGAAAGTTGAAGAGGTTTGAGAACGTCAAAAGTATTTAACAATAGCTTGGCTTGTCATCGGGGTTGTGCATGATTTAAATATTTTGTGTGGTGAAGATGGAGCATAGCCAGACCATATGATTTGTAGGGATAACTTTCTTTGGCCATGTTATTTTGAAAAGACATGATTGCTTTATTAGTATGCTTGAAGTATTATTATCTTAATTTCAAATGACAGACTATTGCTTTGAATCACTCGTGTCTTAATATTCATGCCATGATTAGATTACATGATCAAGATTATGCTAGGTAGCATTCCACATAAAAAATTATATTTTTTTATCATTTACCTACTCGAGGACGAGCAAGAATTGAGCTTGGGGATGCTGAAACGTCTCCATCATATCTATAATTTTTAATTGTTCCATGCCAATATTCTACAACTTTTATATACTTTTTACAACTTTTTATACTATTTTTGGGACTAACATATTGATCCAGTGCCCAGTGCCAGTTCCTGTTTGTTGCATGTTTTTTTCGCAGAAAATTCATATCAAACGGAGTCCAAACGGGATAAAAACTGACGGAGATTTTTTTGGAATATATGTGATTTTTTTTGAATATTTACTGTAGGGTAAAAACCCCACAGCCCTTTATTCCAGTCACCCAAAAAACAAACTGTACAGAAAGGGAAGAAAAGATTACAAACCTAAACTAAAGGGAAGAAGAACTTACAATTACATAAGGGAGTTGACCCAATCTACAAGCCGAGACTTATAGCTATCCTTAAACCTATGTGACAGAAGTAGAATATCATGTACAAAACTGCCCCTCCAGGCAGCAAAAGTAGCCTGGACGCCCCTGAAAGTTCTCCCATTTCTTAGAATCCAGATATTCCAAGCAGTTGTGAGCATAACTTCAAAGAAGAAAGGATGCCCAAATCTCTGCCTTGCTTGGGATATACTTTGCTGAATAGTAGAACCGTGTGACCAATCAACCTGCAGGTAGTTCCAAACCCTGACACTGAAGTTACATCCAAAAAAAGATGAGCTCTGTCTTCCCAAACATAGGCATTACAGATGACACAGAGATTATCAGCCGTAGGGGACCTCCAGTGCCTGCGTACTAGCATGTCCTTAGTGTTGAGCCTGTCAAAAAAGAGAAGCCAGCCAAAAACCTTGATTTTCATAGTACATCTGCTTTGCCAAAGCCACTTGCAAGGCTGAATAGTTGGTAGGTGTGTGCGCATGATGTCATAGAAGCTCGTTGCAGAGTACTGACCAGATTTACTAGGCCAAATCCAAACATCAGGCAATGTTGGATCGCGCTGGAGATGCAACAACCATGCTTCCAAGGTTTCAAGTTCTGTAGCTGCCTATTGAGAAACTGGCAGATAGAACATGGAAAACAAATCCTGAGTTTGTAAGAACTCCCGGACAGAAACCTTATCATCCAAAACAAATGAAAAAAGCCTTGGCAATCTGAGGCGAAGTGGTCTTGAAGAACCCCCTACATGCCAAGCATCCAGCCAAAAGAGAGCAGAATCACCCATATTGACTTGTATCGAAGCAATGGACGTATATGTGTCAGCAAGCTTTAGAATGTCTTTCCACCAAAAAGAGCCAGTTAGGACTGTTGCATGGGGCACTACTCCATCATAATAGCTATCCCAAATCAGTTGCACCCAAGGGACCTGGTGTTTTTTGTAGAACTTATGCATGTGTTTGAGGAGCAGACCTTGATTTTGGACATTGAGGTTTAAAATGCCAAGACCTCCCTTATCCTTCGGCCTACACACTAAATCCCAGGTAGCAAGTGATTGCTTAGGCGCCTCAGAATTTCCTCTCCACAGGCACTGCCTGAAAATCCTATCCAACTGTTTGATAATACCAAGTGGAATATTCAAACTACAGAGGAAATAGATGGGCATGGAAGTAAGTACAGATGTGAGCAATTGCAACCTGGATCCTTGGTTGAGCATGGCAGAACTGACAGATAATCTCCTTTCAACACTATCCACTAGGGGCATGAAATCAATGATTCTAGGTCGTGTAGTGCCAAGTGGCAAACCCAGATATGTGAAAGGTAAGTGCTCTAGCTTACATCCCAGAATGGAAGATAATCTCTGTGCCTCAGTTGGATCAACATTAAGTGGCACCATTGATGATTTAGCAAAATTAACCTTTAGACCCGTGGACTGTTGAAAGATGTGAAGCATATTCTGAAGAGCTATCAACTGTTCCTCAACTGCAGAAAGTATAATTATTGTGTCATCTGCGTACTGAATGATGGGAAAAATCTGAGTCCTGAGATGGGATGGGTGGTGTTAGAACTCCCTTAACCAGCATGTCATTGACCACGGATTGCAGTAAGTCAGCAGCAATAACAAATAATAGGGGGGATAATGGATCCCCCTGTCTGACCCCACATTTACATTGAAACTGCTTTCCAGGTACCCCATTAAGCAAAACAGATGAGGATCCGGAGGAGAGAATCTCTTTAATCCAAGAAATCCATTTGGCATCAAAACCTTTGTGCTGGAGAACTTGTAAGATGAGCTCATGTTCCACTGTGTCAAAAGCTTTAGCAAAATCCAATTTCAGAATTATAATTGGCCTTTTTGATTGGTTGCATTGATGTATATATTCAAAAGCCCAAGCGAGACAATCCTGGATAGCTCTGTTCTTTAGAAATCCATATTGATTCTTATGGATGCATTGCAGAATGACTTTCTGAAGCCTATTGGCTAAGAGCTTAGTGAGAAACTTGAGGCATGTGTTAGTGAGAGAGATGGGTCTAAAATCCTCAGGTCCCTCGGGAGATAGCATCTTTGGAATTAAGGTAATAAGGGATCCTTTAATATTTTCCAAAGAAAGCCTTCCATCATAAAAACCCTGAATGAGAGCCAGGAAATCCTTCTCAATGATGGGCCAGCACTTCTTAACAAAAATACCATTAAAACCATCCGGCCCAGGAGCTCGATCAGTCGGCAACTCCTTAAGGACAGTGTTGATTTCCTCAGTAGAAAACGGTTCGGACAGAATGCTAAGGCCGCCAACAGGTTGCATAAGAGCTGGTAAATTAAAGCCCATAGTAATACCTTGGGCCTGGCCCATTCTGCTTTTAAAAGAAGACCAAAGTATTCCCGCAATTTGAGAATGATCAGAAACTGGGTCCGCTCCTGCAACCGAGAGGCTGGCAATCGTGTTCCTGTGAAGGCGTTCTGAAGCCATTGCATGAAAGAACTTAGAGTTCTCCTCTCCCACCTTAATATAATGGATTGTACACCTCTGCTTCCAATAAATGTAATGAATGCAAAGCAGATTCTCATGGTGCAATTTGACGATCTTCCGAAAGTTAAATTCAGGTGTGGTGAGGGGCCGTAATTCTTCGAGGTTATCAAAGAAAAGAATTACACGAGAGCAGTCCATTGTCAGTTGCTTTAGGGCCGACAGGTTTTTGCTCCAAGCCTTTAGGGCAGAATGCAGGCGCTTAAACTTGGTTGTCAGGACGGCAGAGGGGGATAGATCAGCAAACACTGGCTGGTTCCACGAAAGCGTGACACAGTGCATAAACCCTGGCATATCCACCCAATAATTCTCAAACCTGAAGACCCTGGATTTAGGTATATTGGTGTCAATTGAAACCACGCAGGGGACATGATCAGATGACGTTTTTGCCAGGGGTAGAACAACAGTGTTTGGGTAGATAGAAATCCAGTCAGAGGTGGTAAAAAACCAATCAAGCTATTCGAGCAATGGCTGTTCCTGCATATTGGACCAAGTAAAACTCCGGCCCTTTAGAGGCAATTCTAGCAGACCCAAGTGGCCAATAATATCATTAAAGAGGAAGATGTCATTAACATCACCTCCTGGCCTGTTCCTATTCTCAAAGGAATGAATGAAGTTGAAATCCCCCAGAAGCAACCAGTTCTCGTCAGTGGGGATATTAAGATGATAGAGCCAACTAACAAAATTATCCCTTGGGGGGCCATCACAAGGCCCATAAACGGACACTAGGGTCCATTTCTCAGAATTATGAACTGACTGAAAAGAGACTACAATGCCGAAGTTCTGAATTTGAACAAGCGTCCCTTCGAAGATGGACGAGTTCCAAACCACAAGGATGCCACCAGAAGCACCAATGGCCGGGGCAAACACAAAAGTATCAAAACGCCGAGGGCAGAAAGATCTAATTTTCCGAATATCAAAATCAGCATACTTTGTTTCTTGCAAGCAAACTATGGAGCATTGGCTCTCTTCAATCTTTGCTCTCACATCCCGCTGACGGGCCTCTGAATTCAGGCCACGGACATTCCAACAAAGCACACGCCAATTATGATAAGTTGTACTATCCATAAAGAGCGCGCAACGATAAGATAAGTACTGTCAGGCATAACCTAGCAGTTTCACAGACCACAGGCGCACAATCCAAAAGCGCATACAGTGCAACAAGTTCAGATAAAGTATAACAGAAACAAAGCCCATGCCAGGAAAGACCCCCCTGGCGCCAATATGGAGACCTAGGTTTACTCATCATCGGACACCGGGGCAGAAGAGGAGTTCTTAGGAGGAGCCATAAGCTTCTCCATAGTCAGATGTTCCGCTGAAATACCCAGACGAGCGCCGACTGCCTGCAGATCAGCGATGGGTGTTGGTGGAGGTACCGCCTGTGCTGCGTCTTCATGAACATCTGAGTCCTCCACTGATGTCTTGGTCTTCTTGGCCCTCGGGCGGCGTAATGTAGAGGATTTTGCAGGGATGGCTGAACTTGGTTTGTAACCAGAAGCCTTAGCAGCGCTGCGCGTCATGCGCCTGACAGAAAAGTCCGGAATTGGAGCAACAGTCACGAGCGACTGACGACCTCGTCTGGCCTCACGGCTACGCTTGCCAAGCACTGGAGTAAGAACGGACGTGAACTGGAAGTCATCATCTTTCTGTGGCACATCATCACTGGTATGCTGCACAGGATCAGCCTGCTCATGGGAAGAGACAGGATCAATCTCCTCAATAACCACAGACGAGCGAGGCGCGGGAGGATTGCAATGCGTCATCAAAAGCTCAAAAGAAGAAGCATAATGCTCAGGCAAAACACAGGTGTTGAGTTGAGACTGCCATTGTTGATGTGCTGATAATGAAAAAGGCAGTTCCCTGATGAAAAATTCGGGCAGCAGTGAACGAAAAGACCTCTCCCAGATAAGTTGCGGAGGAAGTACAGGACCATAAACCACACAAACAAGTCCCAGTTGAATTGGATCAAGAGGAACCACTGGGTGCTGTGGCACAACATGATGGACAGGCTGATTTTTGGGAAGAAGAATCAACGTGAGACGATGCCCGAGGGGGCCACGAGGCAGGGGCGCGCCCCAGGGGGTCAGGCGCGCCCTAGGCCCTCGTGGCCACCTCGTAAGGCGGTCGGTGCCCTTCATTCTCCGCAAGAAAGACAATATCTGGATAAAAATCGTGTCCAAATTTCAGCCCAATCGGAGTTACAGATCTCCAGGAATATAAGAAACGGTGAAAGGGCAGAATCTAGAATGCAGAAACAAAGAGAGACAGAGAGACAGATCCAATCTCGGAGGGGCTCTCGCCCCTCCGCCGCCATGGAGGCCACGGACCAGAGGGGAAACCCTTCTCCCATCTAGGGAGAAGGTCAAGGAAGAAGAATAAGAAGGAGGGGGGCTCTCTCCCCCTCTCTCCCGGTGGTGTCGGAGCGCAGCCGGGGCCATCATCGTGTGACGGCGATCTACACCAACACCTCCGTCATCTTCACCAACATCTTCGTCACCTTCCCCCATCTATCTACAGCGGTCCACTCTGCCGCAACCCGCTGTACCCTCTACTTGAACATGGTGCTTTATGCTTCATATTATTATCCAATGATGTGTTGCCATCCTATGATGTCTCGGTAGATTTTCGTTGTCCTATCGGTAATTGGTGAGTTGCTATGATTGGTTTAATTTTCTTGTGGTTATGTTGCTTTCCTTTGGTGCCCATCATATGAGCGCGCGTGTGGATCACACCATAGGGTTAGTTGTATGTTGATAGGACTATGTATTGGAGGGCAAGAGTGATAGAAGCTTCAACCTAGCATATAAATTGATGCATACAGGATTGAAGGGGGACCAATATATCTCAATGCTATGGTTGGGTTTTACCTTAATAAACGTTAGTAGTTGCGGATGCTTGCTAATAGTTCCAATCATAAGTGCATAGAATTCCAAGTTAGGGATGATATGCTAGTAGTGGCCTCTCCCACATAAAACTTGATATCGGTCTAGTAACATAGTCAATTGCTTAGGGACAATTTCGCAACTCCTACCACCACTTTACACTCGCTATACTAACTTTATTGCTTCTTTACCTAAAACAGCCCCTAGTTTTTATTTACGTTCTATTTATATTCTTGCAAACCTATCCCGTTACACCTACAAAGTACTTCTAGTTTTATACTTGTTCTTGGTAAAGCGAACGTCAAGCTTGTGTAGAGTTGTATCGGTGGTCGATGAAACTTGAGGGAATATTTGTTCTACCTTTAGCTCCTCGTTGGGTTCGACACTCTTACTTATCGAAAGAGGGTACAATTGATCCCCTATACTTGTGGGTTATCATTAATACAATTCTAGCGTGAATAATAAACATTTATCATGATATAAGGAAATATAAATAACAACTTTATTATTGCCTCTAGGGCATATTTCCTTCAATAATGAACTAGCGAGCAATAATAATAAACCTCGGTTGACAACACTTTCTCAAAACAATCACGATATGATATAACAAGATGGTATCTCACTAGCCCTTTCTGAGCACGCAAAACATAAATGCAGAGCACCCCTGAGGATGAAGGACTGACTAGACATTGTAATTCATGGTAAAAGAGATCCAGTCACAGTCATACTCAATATAAATTAATAAAAATGCATACAAATGATAGTGGTGCTCTCTAACTGGTTCTTTTTATAAGAGGATGATGACTCAACAATAAAAGTAAATAGATAGGCCCTTCATAGAGGGAAGTAGGGATTTGTAGAGATGCCAGAGGTCGAGTTTTGAAATAGAGCGGAATAATATTTTGAGCGGTATGCTTTCATTGTCAACATAACAACCAAGAGATCTCGGTATCTTCCGTGCTACATACATTATAGGCGGTTCCCAAACAGAATGGTAGAGTTTATACTTCCCCACCACCAACAAGCACACTCCACGGCTGGTCTGAAACGACGGGTACCATCCAACTAACAACAATCCCGGGGGAGTTTTGTTTGCAATTATTTTTATTTGATTTTCTTTAAGCAAGGGACTGGGCATCCCGGTTACCGACCATTTTCTCGTGAATAATGAGTGGAGTCCACTCATCGTGAGAATAACCCACCTAGCGTGGAAGATATTTACAGCCCTAGTTGATACATGAGCTATTCGAGCATACAAAACAAATTACTATTTGAAGGTTTAGAATTTGGCACATGTAATTTTACTTGGAACGATAGGTAAATACCATATATAGGTAGGTATGGTGGACTCATATGGAATAACTTCGGGGTTTATGGAAGTGGATGCACAAGCAGTATTCCCGCTTAGTACAAGTGAAGGCTAGAAAGAGACTGGGAAGCGACCAAGTAGAGAGCGACATCAGTCATAAACAAGCAGTGAGATTAACCAACATTGAATGCAAGTATGAGGAGGATATAAATCACCATGAACATAAATATCATAGAGGTTATGTTGATTTTGTTTCAACTACATGCGTGAACATGTGCAAAGTCAAGCCAGTCGAATCATTAAAAGGAGGATACCATCCTATCATACAACATCACAACCATTTTAATTTCCAAGTTGGCACGCAAGGTAAACCATTATAAACTCCTAGCCAATTAAGCATGGCATGAGTAACTATAATCTCAAATTGTCATTGCAAAAATGTTTCATTCATAATAGGCTGAATCAAGAACGATGAACTAATCATATTTACAAAAACAAGATAGCTCGAGTTCATACCAGCTTTTCCTCATCTCAATCATTTCATCATATATGGTCATTATTTCCTTTCACTTACACGACCGAACGATGTGGATAAATGATAATAGTGCACGTGCATCGGACTAAGCTGGAATCTGCAAACATTTATTTAAAGGAGAAGACAAGGTAATATGGGCTCTCTGTTAGATCAACAACAATGCATATGAGAGCCGAGGGAGTCCTGGATTAAGGGGTACTCGGGCGTCCGGCCTGTGTGACATGGGACGGACAATTTGGCCATGAAGATACAAGATAGAAGACTTCCCCCCGTGTCCGGATGGGACTTTCCTTTGCGTGGGAGGCAAGCTAGGCATCCGGATGTATTATTTCCTTTCTCTGTAACCGACCTTGTATAACCCTAGGCCCCTCCGGTGTCTATATAAACTGGAGGGTTTAGTCCGTAGAGACAATCACAATCATACAGGCTAGACTTATAGGGTTTAGCCACAACGATCTTGTGGTAGATCAATTCTTGTAATCCTCATACTCATCAAGATCAATCAAGCAGGATGTAGGGTATTACCTCCATCAAGAGGGCCCGAACCTGGGTAAAACATCATGTCCCCTGCCTCCTGTTACCATCGACCTTAGACGCACAGTTCGGGACCCCCTACCAGAGATCCGCCGGTGTTGACACCGACATTGGTGCTTTCATTGAGAGTTCCACTATGACGTCGAAGTTAGGGTTGACGGCTCGCCTTGTTATCAAAGACAGTATCACCTCCAGAGGAGCTCTGGCCTCAGGCCAAACCCTCTGGCTGGGTGGCTTTACCATGACCGCCCGTTCGGCCGTTAAGCTGACGATGACTTCTCGGGTCATCGAAAATCGCCTCCATGTTGACTCCGAATACTCCAAACAGATGGATCTGGCAGAGTGGTCGTCTTTAAATGAACTCCTGGATCGCATCGCCGCCATGGGGGTCGCTACTAACTATGATCAGATTGGGCTTAAACCTGATCATAGAGAAATCAAATCTCCGCCGATCACCCATCAGATAGCGGTCGTAGAAGAGCAAAACAATAATTCTTCCCCTATGCTGAAGATGAACTATGTTCGGATTTCTGAGCTTGATACCTATCTATGGAATGACACTCCAAGCCATCCAAATCAAGAATCGGGCGTGGGGCCCGGAAAATCATTGGACATCCCGGAACCCGAACTAATAAGCTCGGAAGCCTCTCAAACTCCAGGCTCCAAATTGGGTTAGGGTTCGGATTTAAACCACCCACCCACCACATGCAATATTCAACAAGAAATTCCGGTCATCCGGATATATGCGACCTCACGTGCATACGACAGCCATCTCAGGAAACAGTCCATCACTTTTGGGCCAGGTTCCTCCTTGTCAAAGGCAAGATTAAAGATTGTCGCGATGAGGACACGATTTCAGTATTCTACAATAATTGCATGGAAGAAGGAATCCTCAACGTCATCATCCTCCGTCGCGTATTACACTTCATGGACTAGGCAACTATAGTTCAGATGTACCGCGCAATGGAAAGCACCTTGAAAACTCAAACAGCTCGCTGGGAGCCACCGGTCTCCACCCAACCCCTCGGGCGAGAAAAACGGATGCTCGCGGGGCACCTGAACCCATAGTAAAGAAAACTAAACCCATTACGGGATGCGGAACCGTTCTGGAGGAATGGCTCGATAGGCCATGCAAAATACACACGGCACCCGATACCATACCAACCCACAACCTTAGAGCATGTTGGATACTCCGGCAAGTGGCCAATAGCGGTGAGGATATCCTCACCAAAAACACCGCGGAGCAACTCCCCCTGGAATACGACGACCACAGAGTATTGACAGTCTTCGATACTTTCGCTCCAAACAATCGGTGCAAGAGGGCACTCCGCGACCTCGCTGAAGTCTGCCAAGTCACAACAATAAATCCCTGGAACGATATGGCCATAACTTTCAACGCCAGTGACGAACCAAAAATCCGGTTAGTCCGGGCACCAGCCGCCTTGGTCCTCAACCCAATTGTGGATGGCTTTCGGCTCACTAAAGTACTCATGGATGGCGGCAGCGGACTAAACCTCATCTACGAGGACACACTGAATAAAATGGAAATAGACAAGAGCCGCATCGAGCATAGTAATACGACTTTCCGAGGGATCATTCCCAGCCGGGAGGCACGATGCGCGGGGAAAATTACACTCGACGTGGTATTCGGCACGCCGGAGAACTATCGGTCCGAAGAGATAACCTTCCAAGTGGCCCCTTTCAACAATGGATATCACGCCCTGTTGGGGCGAGATGCATTCACACGCTTTCAAGATATACCTCATTACGGGTATATGAAGCTCAAGATGCCCGGGCCCAACGGTATTATCACTCTTGCTAGTGACCCGGACATAGCCCTCCGTGCCGAAAACAAAACAACATCCCTATCCCTCGAGGCACTGTCTGAGGCCCTCGCGGCCGAAGAGTTAACCGCACTACGCTATGGTGGATAGGGACGACTTAATCCTTGATAAGCGTCCCAAATCCACCTCCTTCAAACTAGCAGACGAAATAGTGAAATTTCAAGTCCACCTGATGAACCCCAAGAAGACAGCTTCCTGATACGTCTCCAACGTATCTATAATTTTTGATTGCTCCATGCTATATTATCTACTGTTTTGAATGTTTATGGGCTTTATTATACACTTCTATATCATTTTTGGGACTAACCTATTAACCCAGAGCCTAGTGCCAGCTTCTGTTTTTACCCTGTTTTTGGGTTTCGAAGAAAAGGAAAATCAAACGGAGTCCAATTCACCTGAAACTTCACGGAACTCATTTTTGGAAGCAAAGAAGCCCAGAAGACTTGGAGTGCACGTCGGGGGATCTTTGAGGAGGCCACGAGGCAGGGGGGAGCACCCACCCCCTGGGCGCGCCCTCCACCCTCGTGGGCCCCTCGTGCCCCCCTGACGTACTTCTTCCGCCTATATATCTCCATATACCCTAAAAACATCCGAGAGCACAATAGATCGGGAGTTCCACCGCCAGAAGCCTCCGTAGCCACCAAAAGCCAATCTAGACCCGTTCCGGCACCCTGCCGGAGGGGGCAATCCCTCTCCGGTGGCCATCTTCATCATCTCGGCGCTCTCCATGACGAGGAGGGAGTAGTTCTCCCTCGGGGCTGAGGGTATGGACCAATAGATATGTGTTTGATCTCTCTCTCTCGTGTTCTTGATTTGTCACGATCTTGATGTATCGCGAGCTCTGCTATTATAGTTGGATCTTATGTTTCTCCTCCCCCTCTTCTCTCTTGTAATGAATCGAGTTTCGCCTTTGAAGTAATCTTATCGGATTGAGTCTTTAAAGATTTGAGAACACTTGATGTCTGTCTTGCCGTGGATATCTGTGGTGACAATGGGATATCACATGATTCACTTGATGTATGTTTTGGTGATCAACTTGCGGGTTCCACCCATGAACCTATGCATAGGGGTTGGCACATGTTTTCGTCGTGATTCTCTGGTAGGAACTTTGGGGCACTCTTTGAGGTTCTATGTGTTGGTTGAATAGATGAATCTGAGATTGTGTGACGCATATCGTATAATCATACCCACGGATACTTGAGGTGACATTGGAGTATCTAGGTGACATTAGGGTTTTGGTTGATCTGTAGCTTAAGGTGTTATTCTAGTACGAACTCTAGGGCTGTTTGTGACACTTATAGGAATAGCCCAACGGATTGATTGGAAATAATAACTTTGAGGTGGTTTCGTACCCTACCATAATCTCTTCGTTCGTTCTCCGCTATTAGTGACTTTGGAGTGACTCTTTGGTGCATGTTGAGGGATAGTTATGTGATCCAATTATGCTATTATTGTTGAGAGGACTTGCACTAGTGAAAGTTTGAACCCTAGGCCTTATTTCCTAGCATTGCAATACCGTTTACGCTCACTTTTATCATTAGTTACCTTGATGTTTTTATAATTTTAGATTATAAATACCTTTTATCTACTATCCATATACCACTTGTATCACCATCTCTTCGCCTAACTAATGCACCTATACAATTTACCATTGTATTGGGTGTGTTGGGGACACAAGAGACTCTTTGTTATTTGGTTGCAGGGTTGCTTGAGAGAGACCATCTTCATCCTATGCCTCCTACGGATTGATAAACCTTAGGTCATCCACTTGAGGGAAATTTGCTACTGTCCTACAAACCTCTGCACTTGGAGGCCCAACAACGTCTACAAGAAGAAGGTTGTGTAGTAGACATCAAGCTCTTTTCTGGCGCTGTTGCCAGGGAGGTTAGCGCTTGAAGGTATATCTTTAGATCTTGCAATTGAGTCTTTTAGTTTCTTGTTTTATCACTAGTTTAGTCTATAAAAGAAAATTACAAAAAAATGGAATTAAGTTTGTCTCATACACTTCACCTTTTTAATATCTTTCGTGAGTATGATGGAAAGGATAATTGTGCTCAAGTGCTAGAAGAAGAAATCTATAAAATGTTTGGCACTAAATATTTGAATGATGAGCATGATTGCAAGGATGTTAGTATGAATTCCTTGAATATCTATGATGCTAATGATATGCAAAGCCACAAGCTTGGGGAAGCTATGTTTGATGAAGATGATATTTTTTGTCCCCCAAGTTTTGATGAGAAAATTTATTATGATGAAAGCATGCCTCCTATCTATGATGATTATTGTGATGCACGTATGCTTTAAATAATAATGATAACCATGAGAGGAATTAAGGAGACACAAAATCTCAAGCTTGGGGATTCCCAAGGCATTCCAAGATAATATTTCAATAAGTCTCAAGCTTCTAAGCTTGGGGATGCCTCGGCTGGCATCCCACCTTTCTTCTTCAACAACTATCGGTTAGTTTCGGTTGATCCTAAGTTTTTGCTTCTTCACATGATGTTTGCCATTATTAGAATGTCATTTTATTTTGCTTTTCTTGCTATTTGAATAAAATACCAAGATCTGAAATTCTTAAATGTTAGAGAGTCTTCACATAGTTGCATAATTATTCAACTACTCATTGATCTTCACTTATATCTTTCGGAGTAGTTTGTCATTTGCTCTAGTGCTTCACTTATATCTTTTTAGAGCACGGTGGTGGTTTTATTTTGAAGAAATAGATGAACTCTCATGCTTCACTTAGATTATTTTGAGAGTCTTAAATAGCATGGTAATTTTCTTAAAATCCCAATATGCTTGGTATGCAAGATTAATAATAATAAAAATTCTCTTATGAGTGTGTTGAATACTATGAGAAGTTTGATACTTGATGATTGTTTTGAGATATGGAGATGGTGATATTAGAGTCATGCTAGTTGAGTAGTTGTGAGTTTGAGAAATACTTTTGTCGAAGTTTGTGATTCCCGTAGCATGCACGTATGGTGAACCATTATGTGATGAAGTCGGAGCATGATTTATTTATCGATTGTCTTCCTTATGAGTGGCGGTCGGGGACGAGCGATGGTCTTTTCCTACCAATCTATCCCCCTAGGAGCATGCGCGTAATACTTTGCTTTGATAACTTGTAGATTTTTGCATTAAGTATATTTTTTCTTTATGACTAATGTTGAGTCCATGGATTATACGCACTCTCACCCTTCCACCTTTGCTAGCCTCTCTAGTACCACGCACCTTTCGCCGGTATCATACACCCACCATATACCTTCCTCAAAATAGCCACCATACCTACCTATTATGGCATTTCCATAGCCATTCCGAGATATATTGCCATGCAACTTTCCACCATTCCATTTATTATGACACGCTTCATCATTGTCATATTGCTTAGCATGATCATGTAGTTGACATTGTATTTGTGGAAAAGCCGCTGTTCATAATTCTTTCATACATGTCACTCATGCATCATTGCACATCCCGGTACACCGCCGGAGACATTCATATAGAGTCATATCTTGTTCTAAGTATCGAGTTGTGAGTAAATAAAAGTGTGATGATCATCATTATTAGAGCATTGTCCCAGTGAGGAAAGGATGATGGAGACTATGATTCCCCCATAAGCCGGGATGAGACTCCGAACGAAAATAAATAAAAGAGGCCAAAGAGCCCAAATAAAAAAAAGAAGAGAAAGGCCATCAAAAAGAAAGGCTAAATAAAAAATGAGACAAAAAGAGAGAAGGGACAATGCTACTATCCTTTTACCACACTTGTGCTTCAAAGTAGCACCATGATCTTCATGATAGAGAGTCTCCTATGTTGTCACTTTCATATACTAGTGGGAATCTTTCATTATAGAACTTGGCTTGTATATTCCAATGATGGGCTTCCTCAAAATGCCCTAGGTCTTCGTGGCAAGCAAGTTGGATGCACACCCACTAGTTTCTTTTGTTGAGCTTTCATACACTTACAGCTCTAGTGCATCCGTTGCATGGCAATCCCTACTCACTCACATTGATATCTATTGATGGGCATCTCCATAGCCCGTTGATACGCCTAGTCGATGTGAGACTATCTTCTCCCTTTTTGTCTTCTCCAGAGCCACCATTCTATTCCACCTATAGTGCTATGTCCGTGGCTCACGCTCATGTATTGCGTGAAGATTGAAAAAGTTTGAGAACATCAAGTATGAAACAATTGCTTGGCTTGTCATCGGGGTTGTGCATGATTTAAATATTTTGTGTGGTGAAGATAGAGCATAGCCAGACTATATGATTTTGTAGGGATAGCTTTCTTTGGGCATGTTATTTTGAGAAGACATAATTGCTTAGTTAGTATGCTTGAAGTATTATTATTTTTATGTGAATATGAACTTTTGTCTTGAATCTTATGGATCTGAATATTCATACAACAATTAAGAAGAATCACATTGAAATTATTCCAAGTAGCACTCCACATCAAAAATTCTGTTTTTATCATTTACCTACTCGAGGACGAGCAGGAATTAAGCTTGGGGATGCTGATACGTCTCCAATGTATCTATAATTTTTGATTGCTCCATGCTATATTGTCTACTATTTTGAATGTTTATGGGCTTTATTATACACTTTTATATCATTTTTGGGACTAACCTATTAACCCAGAGCCTAGTGCCAGTTTCTGTTTTTACCCTGTTTTAGGGTTTCGAAGAAAAGGAAAATCAAACGGAGTCCAATTCACCTGAAACTTCACGGAACTCATTTTTGGAAGGAAAGAAGCCCAGAAGACTTGGAGTGCACATCGGGGAATCTGCGAGGAGGCCACAAGGCAGGGGGGCGTGCCCACCCCCCTGGGCGCGCCCTCCACCCTCGTGGGCCCCTCGTGGCCCCCCTGACGTACTTCTTCCGCCTATATATCTCCATATACCCTAAAAACATCCGAGAGCACAATAGATCGGGAGTTCCGCCGCCAGAAGCCTCCGTAGCCACCAAAAGCCAATCTAGACCCATTCCGGCACCCTGCCGGAGGGGGCAATCCCTCTCCGGTGGCCATCTTCATCATTCAGGTGCTCTCCATGACGAGGAGGGAGTAGTTCTCCCTCGGGGCAGAGGGTATGTATCAGTAGCTATGTGTTTGATCTCTCTCTCTCTCTCTCTCTCGTGTTCTTGATTTGGCACGATCTTGATGTATCGCGAGCTTTGCTATTATAGTTGGGTCTTATGTTTCTCCTTCCCCTCTTGTCTCTTATAATGAATTGAGTTTCCCCTTTGAAGTAATATTATCGGATTGAGTCTTTAAAGATTTGAGAACACTTGATGTATGTCTTGCCGTGGATATTTGTGGTGACAATGGGATATCACGTGATTCACTTGATGTATGTTTTGGTGATCAACTTGCGGCTTCCGCCCATGAACCTATGCATAGGGGTTGGCACATGCTTTCGTCGTGATTCTCCGGTAGGAACTTTGGGGCACTCTTTGAGGTTCTATGTGTTGGTTGAATAGATGAATCTGAGATTGTGTGAAGCATATCGTATAATCATACCCACGGATACTTGAGGTGACATTGGAGTATCTAGGTGACATTAGGGTTTTGGTTGATTTGTGTCTTAAGGTGTTATTCTAGTACGAACTCTAGGGCTGTTTGTGACACTTATAGGAATAGCCCAACGGATTGATTGGAAAGAATAACTTTGAGGTGGTTTCGTACCGTACCATAATCTCTTCGTTCGTTCTCCGCTATTAGTGACTTTGGAGTGACTCTTTGTTGCATGTTGAGGGATAGTTATGTGATCCAATTATGCTATTATTGTTGAGAGGACTTGCACTAGTGAATGTATGAACCCTAGGCCTTATTTCCTAGCATTGCAATACCGTTCGCTCACTTTTATCATTAGTTACCTTGCTGTTTTTATAATTTCAGATTACAAATACCTTTTATCTACTATCCATATACCACTTGTATCACCATCTCTTCGCCGAACTAGTGCATCTATACAATTTACCATAGTATTGGGTGTGTTGGGGACACCAGAGACTCTTTGTTATTTGGTTGCAGGGTTGCTTGAGAGAGACCATCTTCATCCTACGCCTCCTACAGATTGATAAACCTTAGGTCATCCACTTGAGGGAAATTTGCTACTGTCCTACAAACCTCTGCACTTGGAGGCCCAACAACGTCTACAAGAAGAAGGTTGTGTAGTAGACATCACTTCCATCGGGGCACAGCTAGACCCAATGGTTGACGCCGCACTACGAACGTTCCTGCGCGAGAACTGGGACATATTCGCCTGGCACCCTTCTGATATGCCAGGAATCCCACGCAGGCTAGCCGAACACAGCTTCAATATATTGAAGGGATATAAGCCGGTCAAGCAAACACTGCGGCGCTTTTCCGAACCTAAACGACAAGCCATGGGGGAGGAGGTAGCCAAGTTAATCGAGGCCAGATTCATCAGAGAGATAAAACACCCGGACTGGCTAGCAAACCTGGTGATGGTGCCAAAGAAGGACAAATCCTGGCACCTATGCGTCAATTTCAAAGACCTCAATAAGGCTTGCCCTAAGGATCCCTTCCCCCTCCCCCGCATCGATCAGATTATTGATGCTACTCCAGGACACGACTCACTGTGTTTCCTCGACGCATACTCCGGATACTATCAAATCAAAATGAAGGAGTCTGATCAAGCCGCAATGACATTCATCACCCCATACGGGCCTTTCTTCTTCAACACTATGCCCTTTGGGCTTAAAAATGCTGGGCCACCTACCAACACATGATTCAAACATGTCTGGAGAAACACATCGGCAAGACAGTTGAAGCATATGCGGATGACGTCGTCATCAAGACTAAGCACGTCAAGTCGTTAATAGACGACCTGCGTCTCACATTCGACAACCTCCGGACATATGAAATCAAGCTCAATCCGGAAAAGTGTGTTTTCGGCGTCCTTGCCAGAAAACTGCTGGGCTTCATCGTTTTCACTAGAGGAATTGAGGCAAATCCAGCCAAAATCCGAGCTTTATCACAATTGGCTACACCAACAGACCTTAAACAGGTCCAAAAACTAGCCGGATGCGTGGCAGCTTTAAGCCGCTTTATCTCCAGACTAGGAAAAAAAGCATTGCTAGTTTATTGCCTTCTCCGACGTACTGACCACTTCGAGTGCACAGAAGTGGCAACGGTCGGGCTAGAGGAAATAAAGGCTCTTTTAGCGAGCAACCCAATCCTGGCCGCACCAAACGTTGGTGAATCGATGTTATTATACATCTCTGCAACACACCAGGTGGTGAGCGCAGTGCTCGTCGTTGAGCGAGAGGAGGACGGACACAAGCTCCCACTTCAGAAACCGGTATACTACGTATCCACTGTCCTCACACCATGCAAATCCCGGTACCCTCATTACCAAAAGATAGCATATGTGGTCTTCATGGCATCCCAGAAGCTACGACACTACTTCCAAGAGTGTTCGATCACGGTGGCTTCCGAAGTACCACTCAATGATACAATAAATAACTGCGACGCTACGGGTCGGATTGCCAAGTGGGCTATTCAGATCCTACCATTTGACATAACATACAAACCACGCCAAGCCATTAAAACCCAAGTATTGGCCGACTTCGTCATCGAATGGACAAAGGTTGAACTCCCTAAAGACTACGGTACATATTCCAACTGGGTCATGCACTTCAATGGCTCTAAAATGCTGGCCGGCTTAGAAGTGGGCGTCGTTTTAATGTCCCCCACTGGAGACATAGTCCAGTACGTACTCCAAATATTATACACAGACTCCAACAATGCAGTCGAATACGAGGCCTTGTTGCACGGTCTTAGGATGGCTACCACCAGGACAAACAACGCCTGGAGGTGCGCGGGGATTCAAATCTCGCAATATCCCAAATAAATGGAGACTTCGACGCCAAGGATCCGAAGATGGCGGCCTATCGCAACGACGTACTCAAAATATTAGCTCGGTTTGTGGTACTCGAGTTTCATCATGTGGCTCGAGAAAGCAATCAAGCGGCGGATGTCCTTGCTCGCATGGGCGCCAAGCGTGACCCCGTCCCGCCTAACATCTTGTTGGAAAGGCTCTTCAAGCCATCCGTCGTGTGGCAGGATGAGAGCGACAACACTAGTCCGGATCTGATCATACCACCAGATTCCGAACACAATACCGATATCGTCGGGGGCTCAGCCAGCGAGATAACACCATCGGCCCATCTAATAATGGCAGTAATTGCCCCATGGACTGAACCCTTATTGGCCTACCTTAATAGGCGAGAGCTCCCTGAGGATCAGAATGAGGCTTGCTGCATTGTTCGGTGTTCGAAAGCCTATAAGGTCCATGAAGGAGAGCTCTACAAGAAAAGGGCTACCGGAGTCCTTCAAAGATGTATCTCCAAAGAAGATGGACGGCAGCTCCTGGCAGAAATCCATGCTGGTCTCGGCAGTCACCATGCCGCGGCTCGGGCCCTTGTAAGTAAAGCCTTCCGTACATGTTTCTTTTGGCCGACGGCCTGAACAGATGCACAGGACCTTGTCCAACACTGTGTTGGACGCTAGCTTTTCGCCAATCAAAGCCATATGCCGCCTACTGCTTTACAAACAGTCCCCATTACTTGGCCTTTTGCGGTCTGGGGGCTTGATATGGTAGGACCCCTTTGCTACCTCTTGAGCACTGCGTTGGTTTTCCCTTCAAGAGGAAAGGGTGATGCAGTAAAGTAGCGTAAGTATTTCCCTTAGTTTTTGAGAACCAAGTTATCAATCCAGTAGGAGATCATGCTCAAGTCCCACGCACCTACACAAAAAAATAAGAACCTCGCAACCAACGCGATAAAGGGGTTGTCAATCCCTTCATGGTCACTTACGAGAGTGAGATCTGATAGATATGATAAGATAATATTTTTGGTATTTTTATGATAAAGATAAGTAAAGATGCAAAGTAAAATAAATGGCAATGGAAATAACTAAGTATTGGAAGATTAATATGATGGAAGATAGACCTGGGGGCCGTAGGTTTCACTAGTGGCTTCTCTCAAGAGCATAAGTATTATGGTTGGTAAACGAATTACTGTCAAGCAATTGATAGATTGAGCATAGTTATGAGAATATCTAGGTATGATCATGTATATAGGCATCACGTCCCAGACAAGTAGACCGAAATGATTCTACATTTACTACTATTACTCCACACATCGACCGCTATCCAGCATGCATCTAGAGTATTAAGTTCATAAGAACATAGTAATGCTTTAAGTAAGATGACATGATGTGGAGGGATAAACTCATGCAATATGATATAAACCCCATCTTTTTATCCTCGATGGCAACAATATAATACGTGTCAGTTCCCTTTCTGTCACTGGGATCGAGCAACACAAGATTGAACCCAAAGCTAAGCACTCCTCCCATTGCAAGAAAGATCAATCTAGTAGGACAAACCAAATTGATAATTCGAAGAGACTTGCAAAGATAAACCAATCATACATAAAAGAATTCAAAGGAGAATCAAATATTGTTCATAGATAATCTGGATCATAAACCCACAATTCATCGGATCTCGACAACACACCGCAAAAGAAGATTACATCAAATAGATCTCCAAGAAGATTGAGGAGAACTATGTATTGAGATCCAAAGAGAGAGAAGAAGCCATCTAGCTAATAACTATGGACCCGTAGGTCTGAAATAAACTACTCACACATCACCGGAGAGGCCATGGAGTTCATGTAGAGGCCCTCATTGATCGGTGCCCCCTCCGGTGGAGCTCCGGAAAAGGCCCCAAGATGGGATCTCTCGGGTACAGAAGGTTGCGGTGGTGGAATTAGGTTTTCATGGTGCCCCTGGATGTTTGGGGGGTACGTGGATATATATAGGAGGAAGAAGTACGCCGGTCGAGCAACAAGGGGCCCACGAGGGTGGAGGGCATGCCTAGGGGGGTAGGCACGCCCCCCTTCCTCGTGGCTTCCTCTGTTGTTTCTTGACGCACACTCCAAGTCTCCTGGATCACATTCGTTGAGAAAATCACGTTCCCGAAGGTTTCATTCCGTTTGGACTCCGTTTGATATTCCTTTTCTTCGAAACCCTAAAATAGGCAAAAAAACATCAATTTGGGTTGGGCCTCCGATTAGTAGGTTAGTCCCAAAAATGATGTAAAAGTGTAAAATAAAGCCCATTAACATCCAAAATAGATAGTATAATAGCATGGAGCAATCAAAAATTATAGATACGTTGGAGACGTATCACCCTTAATGGAGGAAGCCATAAGAAAAAATATCTGCTAGTCATGGTAGATAAATTCACCAAATGGATAGAGGCCAAACTAGTGAAAACAGCCAAAGCTGGACCGGTGATAGACTTTATATCCGGTGTCGTGCACCGTTATGGTGTCCCACACAGCATCATCACCGATAACGGCTCCAATTTCACAGCCGATGAAGTGAAATCCTGGTGCGCTAAACTGGGCATTAAGCTTGATTACGCCTTGGTCTATCATCCACAAGCAAACGGTCAAGTCGAACGAGCTAATGGTCTTATTATGAGAGGCATTAAGCCTAGGCTAGTGTGGTCGCTGAAAGAACTAGACAAGTACTGGGTTTAGGAGCTCGACTTCGTACTCTGGGTGCTGCGGACCACGCCCAATCGCACTACCGGATACACACCATTCTTCATGGTGTACAGCGCAGATGCCGTTTTGCCCTGCGACATCATTCATGACTCACCTAGAGTGCGCATGTATGAAGAGAGAGAAGCCAAGTTGGATCGGCAGGACAGTCTAGATGCGTTGGAGGAGGAGCGCGATGTTGCAAAGGCCCATTCTGCATTCTATCAACAACAGGCTCGCAAATATCAAGCAAAGAGGTGCGGGCCAAGACTTATAATGTTCATGAACTCGTGATGCATCTCACAATCGCCTAGAGCTGAACCCGTGGAATGCTGCAAGAGTTCGAAGATTATATGCCTAGAGCCGTACTCTTTGTTCGTCTTCTTCTCCCTTTGTTTTCATTTTTTACCCTCTTTAATTTTTCTCTAGCTCTTTAGCTCGTGCGTGGCCAAACCACACACCTATGATGTGCACATCCTTAAGTGTATACACTCATAATACCTGGGGGCTTCTTTTATAGAAGCTTATTATTATTTTCCGAGCATCAAGCTCAACACATATGTGTCCTCTTCCGCATATGTACCTTTTCTTTGCCATTATATGCATCGTTATGACTTAAGTTTTTGCCAAGCTGGCTCGCCTGGCTCCTGTGCTTATGCCCTATGTTCCCGTTTGTTTGGCTAGGGCAAAAAGGGATCACCTCTGCGATTGTTACAGCCGGGTCATCCGGACTTGTACCTCAGACTGGGTGAAGCCGAAAGCTAGCGTTCTTAAGGGAATATTCGGTCGGAGAACTAAAGACGTTTTACCTTCATCACACCATGAACCCCCAGATGTTATGTATACTGCGATTTTTCAATCACAGTTCGGACATGCATACTAACGCATATCCGCCCAAGGAAAGGAACCCTTAACAGAACTATTCTCCCTGGAAGATGTTTCTTACAATCAACATGTAATATAACATAGCTAGCCGGATACAACTTGTCTGTTCAAGCAACTATGACCCCTACGCCTGGTTTCCACGCATGCCCGGTCTATATTACCGAGCGGGTATTCAGAAACACTCCGAGCCTTCGGGTCCAGAGGTTGAAGCGAAAAGCTCTGCCATGACAATCGTTTTACAATCCGGCTAGGGACAAATTTGTCAATTGAAGTACATAGTCACTTGGACTCAAAAACTTCTTCCTCTATGCCATCCAACAGGTTATCTAGCTTACAATCCTGTTGGGAATACTTGGCGGCTATCTTTACTTGGTCATATACCAGACTAACTGGAACTTCTTTTCCATCTAACCCCCGAGGTCTGACCTGGGCCGTATGATTCGGATCAAGCTTGGTGTACCGTGTTTTTACCATGGCCCAGGCCTCTCGCGCACCTTCTCGGCTGGCCAATATCTACCATAATCGGAAGCGCCGCTGAGCTCCTTGGAATAGCTTCACAAGCTACTCCATACTTCCTGGAGGAGAGGCGGATGGCCACAAAGCTTTGGCAATGCTCCGCATTGCTTGCCGAGCTCGCTCGTGCAGTTGGGAGAGCTCTTGCAGAAGGTCACCTTGAGAGCCAGACATTTCCTCTTCGGGACGGCCAGTCAGCGTACCCGCAGACATAAATCTGTCAGACCATTTCTTCACTGAATTACATAAAGGTAAGGTCAAAAGCATACTGAATATGCCACCTCGTAGCCTCCTATTCTCCTTGACGGCGTCAGCTAGCTGGGCTCATACATCTTTTAGCTCTTCGCCCATCAGGATGTTGGAATCATGCAGCTTGTTCTTGTCGTCCATGACCCGCGTGAGCACATGTTCACCTGCTGCATGTTGCCTTTTGGCCTCCTGTTCACTAGCCTGGGCGATTTTCAGTTTCTCTCTCAGTTGATATACTGATCCTGCCAGCGGAAACACAACAGAATTAATATTACTGGTATATGATTATACTTTTTCTGATGGGGGGAAACATTACCAGGCAGTGCCTCCTTGGATTTCTCCAATTCGGTAGTAGCCGTAGCTAACTGGGTCTGACACATTTCCAACTCTTGAGATAGTAGGTTGTTTTTATCTGTAAGTGTCTGATTATACAATGATCCTTAAATCAGTTGTATCAACTGCTTGAAGTCTCGGGGGCTACTGGTATATGATTACAAAGGTTGTACAATGCGTACTTACCCGCATATCTTTCAAATGTTGGTCCGTGGCTCTGGTAAGCCCGTCCCGAGAGCCTCGGATGTATGCATCAATCGAGCTAAAGGCATTAAATGCCTCTTTTGTAAAACCGGGGTCGTGAAGAGCGGCCCTCCGGCGCCGATGATTCATGGCGCTCTCCACTTCAGAGTTTGTGAAGGACATATCATCCGAATCCTCTGCGAAAGGACAATCCAGCGTCACTCCCGTGTCAGCCCCCGTCCTTAGGGCAGGTTCTGGAATTTGACTAGTGGAGGCGCGACCGGCAGGATCCCCGGACATAGTCCGGCGAACGCTCTTACTGATAAAATGCAGCGGATAATGTCACAGTTCGATGTGACGACCAGGAGGCATATTTAAAATAGCCATACCTCTTCGATGAAGGTTCTGCCATGTTATCGTCTGCCTTCCTTTTCGACGACTTGTTCGGCGCGGGCGCCGCGTTCTTACGAAGTGCCTATGGTGTAGCATGGCGCGACGAGCGCCTCCCCTTTGAAGCACGAGACAGTGCGGTGGGTAAGGTACAGTGAGGAAGCCCTTTCAGAGGAGATGTCTCCTGATTACTTACATGTGAGGCAGGAAGGAGGCCGTGATAGTCGGCCACGATTGGAACTACCGTGCCATCATAGCTCGCATGGTAGAATACTCCCTCCTCAAGCTCTACAAATATGCCCGGATCCTCTTCGTATCCGGGGTCAAGGTCCCGGTTGTGGTTCTCCGACTGCAGAGCGGGGCTATAGATCCCCGCTATAACCTTCTGCCATTCCTGTTACAAATGGAAGGGTTAATGCCAATTAAAAATGACATAGGGTGAGGATTGAGTAGAGTGATGGGATTAAAACTCACCCAGCTAGGAGGATTGTACATAGAAAATCCTTCCCGGAGCGTAAGACGAGTGAACTCCTCTTTCTCCCCTTTATACAGATCGGCCAGTATTGCGGCCAGGGCGGTCCGCACCCTTTCATCCACAGTGCGAGGCGTCATCTTCCCCATTGTAGTGCCACATGGGAAGCCCCCTGAATTGGAGCAGCTGAACACCTCGCACTATGGAAGTGGCCATTACCTCAATTATTGATAATCCAGACTGGGTGAGTGTCCTTATCTTGCCCATTAATTGTTGGACTTCCACACTATCTTCCTCCTCGAAGCTCCAAGGGTGCCAGCTGTGGCGTTTCTTCAATGGAGCACTGGTAAATTCGGGAAGGCCCATTCGGACTGGCTCAGGGAGAGTGACGTCCTCAATATAGAACCACTCTGAGGGGCCACTCTTCGGATGCCTTCTTAGGTGTGCCGGATAAGTATCCGGTCCCGGCTATGCGCCATATTTCGGCACCGTCCACCTCAAATATAGATCCCTTCTCGAAGCAAGGGACAAGGTAGAACAGTTTCCTCCATAGCTCAAAATGGGCCTCGCAGCCCAGGAATAGCTCGCAAAGAGCAACGTAGCCCGCGATGTGCAGAATGGAGCCTGACGTGAGATTGTGCAGTTGGAGCCCGTAGTACTCCAGAAGAACTCGGAGGAAGGGGTGGATTGGAAACCCGACGCCTCTTATTAAGAAGGATGTAAAGCACACTCACTCCTCCCTGGCTGGATTGGGGAAATTTTACGCTAGGGCTTCGCCCGTAAAAGAGGTTAATCCTGCCCGGACAAGGACTAGATCCGCGGGGGGGGGGGGGGGCAGGAATCCTTGCATTTGAAGCTTACTTAGCTGGCCATGGGATACTAAGCATTTCCCCCAATCGCCTTTTCCGTAGCCATGGGGGTGGGAGGAAGAACTGGGAACGCTAGCCATGCTGGAATGGTTTCTCCTAGCAAGCTCTAAGGATTTTTCCGCTCGATCTGGAATGGGATCTGAGATCCAGTCCCTTTAAATAGACGCCCTTCTTACATGGCCAGGGTGGTATGTGCAAAAAGTACTCTGACGTTTCGTGTTCGCTTGACATGTGGAAGCCGAAGTGGTGGAGGCGCTGAAGCCAATGGGTACGCCATTAAATGGAAAGCCCAGTATGACTGAGGGAGTCCTGGATTAGGGGGTGTTCAGATAGCTGGACTATACCTTCAGCCGGACTCCTGGACTATGAAGATACAAGATTGAAGACTTCGTCCCATGTTCGGATGGGACTTTCCTTGCCGTGGAAGGCAAGCTTGGCGATGCGGATATTCAAGATCTCCTACCATTGTAACCGACTCTGTGTAACCCTGACCCTATCCGGTGTCTATATAAAACGGAGGGTTGTAGTCTGTAGGCAATCAACTCCATATACAACAATCATACTGTAGGCTAGCTTCTAGGGTTTAGCCTCCTTGATCTCGTGGTAGATCTACTCTTGTACTACCCATATCATCAATACTAATCAAGCAGGATGTAGGGTTTTACCTCCATCAAGAGGGCCCGAACCTGGGTAAAACATCGTGATCCCTGCCTCCTGTTACCATCCGGCCTAGACGCACAGTTCGGGACCCACTACCCGAGATCCGCCGGTTTTGACACCGACATTCCTCTGTGTCGTCGCCTTTAGGCCCGATGGCTCCTTTGATCATCAACAACGATGCGGTCCAGGGTGAGACTTTGCTCCCTAGACAGATCTTCGTCTTTGGCGGCTTCGCTCTGCGGGCCAATTTGCTTGGCCACCTGGAGCAGATCGAAAGCTACGCCCCTGGCCATCAAGTCAGGTTTGGAAGCTTAAACTACACGGCTGACATCCGCGGAGACTTGATCTTCGACGGACTCGAGCCACGGCCAAGCGCGCCGCACTATCTCGAGAGGCATGATCTAGCTCTGCCCCGGATAGTGTCCTGGAGGCCGCACACGCATCAGTTCTGACCCCTAACTCGGTGCCTATTGCGCCAATCGAGGATGAGCGATTGGACGTCACCTTGGGGGCTGCGATCCCGAAAGCGATCGAGCCGAACGCTAGCCCCGCACTCTGCATGACCCGTGACTCCGAGGATCCGGACTCCTCCCCGGACTCCGAACCCCCCACGCCCCTGCCAATCGAATCCGATTGGGCGCCGATAATGGAGTTCACCACGGCAGACATCTTTCAGCATTTGCCTTTTGGCGACATCCTGAATTCTCTTAAGTCTCTCTCTTTATCAGGAGAGCCCTGGCCGGACTACGGTCAGCGAGGGTGGGATACGGACGATGAGGAAATTCAAAGCCCACCCACCACCCACTTTGTAGCCACTGTCAACGATCTAACCGACATGCTTGACTTCAGCTCCGAAGACATCGACGGCATGGACGACGATGTAGGAGACGAACAGGAACCAGCACCTGTAGGGCGCTGGAAGGCTACCTCGTCATATGACATATATATGGTGGATACTCCAAAAGATGGAGATGGCGATGGAACAGTGGCGGATGACGCCCCCAAGAAACAGCCAAAGCATCGGCGTCAGCGGCGCCGCTCTAAATCCCGCCAAAGCAAAAACGGTGATTCCAGCATGGGAGATAATACTGCCCCGGATAGCGCCGAAGAACACCCACCTCAGCAAGATTCGGCACAGGAAAATGGAGAAGCCAGCCCTCATGAGAGAGCGGCAGACCGAGAGGTCGAGGATGATAACTATACGCCTCCCTCCAAAGACGAGGCAAGCCTCGATGATGATGAATACGTCATACCATCAGACTCCGCCGAACAAGAGCGTTTTAAATGCAGGCTTTTAGCCACGGCAAGCAGCCTCAAGAAAAAGCAGCAATAGCTTAGAGCTGCCCAAGATTTGCTAGCTGACAGATGGACTGAAGTCCTTGCGGCCGAAGAGTATGAACTCGAACGCCCCTCCCAGAATTACCCGAAGCGCAGGCCGCTACCCCGATCAGAGGAGGAAGCACCTACATCACCAGCGCATGACATGACAGACCGGCCACCTCGCGGCCGCGACAGAGAGGCCTCTCGGCCCTCCACCCAAGCCATGCCCCGACGCCACTCAACTAAGGCACGGAAAAATGCGCCCGACCTGCGAGACATACTGGAGGATAAGGCAAGACAAACAAGATCGATCTACGGATCACGCAGGCGCCCTACGGCATGTGACAATGATCTTCACGCCGGATACAACAAATCCGGCCGGGCCAAACACAACAGACATAGCTCTTCCGAGCTGCATCGTGATATAGCCCAGTACAGAGGCGCCGCACACCCGCTATGCTTCACGAATGAAGTAATGGATCATAAAATCCCAGAGGGTTTCAAACCCGTAAACATCGAATCATACGATGGCACAACAGATCCGGCGGTATGGATCGAGGATTATCTCCTTCACATCCACATGGCACGCGGCGATGATCTACACGCCATCAAATACCTCCCGCTCAAACTTAAAGGACCGGCCCAGCATTGGCTTAACAGCTTGTCAGCAGACTCAATCGGTTCTTGGGAGGACCTGGAAGCCGCATTCCTCGACAACTTCCAGGGCACTTACGTGCGACCGCCGGATGCCGACGACTTAAGCCACATAATTCAGCAGCCAGAGGAATCGGCCAGACAATTCTGGACACGGTTCCTAACAAAGAAAAACCAGATAGTCGACTGTCCGGACGCAGAGGCCCTAGCAGCCTTCAAGCATAACATCCGCGACGAGTGGCTTGCCCGGCACCTGGGACAGGAAAAGCCGAAATCCATGGCAGCCCTCACGACACTCATGACCTGCTTTTGCGCGGGAGAAGATAGCTGGCTAGCTCGTAGTAACAACTTATCAAAGAACCCTGGTAATTCGGATACCAAGGACAAAAGTGGCAGGACACGTCGGAATAAGCAAAAACGCCGCGTTAACAGCGGCAGCAATGAAGACACGGTAGTAAATGCCGGATTCAAAGGCTATAAATCCGATCAGCGGCAAAAGCCATCCAACAAGAATACTCAGGGCCCGTCCAGTTTGGACCAAATACTCGATCGCTTGTGCCAGATACATGGCACCCCCGAAAGGCCAGCCAATCACACTAACAGGGATTGTTGGGTGTTCAAGCAGGCAGGCAAGTTAAGGGCCGAAAACAGAGACAAGGGGCTACACAGCGACGTCGAGGAGCCCAAGCCGCCGAACAACAATGGACAGAAGGGCTTTCCCCCACAAGTGCGGACGGTGAACATGATATACGCAACCCACATTCCCAAGTGGGAGCGGAAGCGTGTGCTACGGGACGTATACGTGATGGAGCCGGTCGCCCCAAAGTTCAACCCATGGTCCTCCTGCCCGATCACTTTTGATCGAAGGGACCATCCCACTAGCATCCGTCATGGCGGCTTCGCCGCATTGGTTCTCAACCCAATCATCGACGGATTTCATCTCACAAGAGTCCTCATGGACGGCGGCAGTAGCCTGAACCTACTTTATCAGGATACAGTGCAGAAAATGGGCATAGATCCCTCAAGGATTAAGCCCACAAGAACGACCTTTAAAGGCGTTATACCAGGTGTAGAAGCCAACTGTACAGGCTCAGTAACACTTGACGTGGTCTTCGGATCCCCGGACAATTTCCGAAGCGAAGAGTTAATCTTCGATATAGTCCCGTTTCGCAGTGGCTATCACGCCCTGTCGGACGAACCGCATTCGCAAAGTTCAGTGCCGCACTACGCATATCTCAAGCTCAAGATGCCAGGCCCTCGAGGAGTAATTACGGTCAACGGAAACACCGAACGCTCCCTTCGTACGGAGGAGCATACGGCGGCTCCTGCAGCGGAGGTACAAAGTAGCCTTCTTAGGCAATTCTCCAGTCCGGCCATTGAAAAGCCAGACACTGCCAAGCGCGCCCGGAGTAACCCACAGCAGGACCACCTGGCACACTCTGAGCAAGCGTAGCAATGCGGCCCCAACCCCAGCTTTCGCAACATAGCGAAACCAGTACCTCGCGTACATAACTACGCCCTTGAAATACCATGGGCATAGGGGAAGGGGCACAATAACGGCACACCCAAAATATGGCTTAAAACGTACTAGGGGCTGCCGAATTCTTTTTTTAATTTTTTTTTCTTATTTTCAGGACTCCATATTTCGGACGACCTGTTCGGCAATTCGACTACCGCACAAACGATGCAAGATCCAGGGAGGCAGACAAGCCATGCCGCATTATGGAACTCCCAGGTGGTCTCTGTTACGAGCGGTATACCTGTTTTAAATACAATTCCGCGGCCTGCCCCTGGTTAGGACATACTGAGTAGTCCAATATCTTTTTCTTACCACACTATTTGTATCGTTCGGCTTTGATAAATAGCCTCTCTATAAACAATGCTTAGCTTCTTGTCTATTTTTTGCATTATCTTCTTTTCACATTTATGTTTATTAAATGACATGATTGCACCCGTACACCATGGTACGGCAAACATGCCAGGGGCTTCAGTACCCCTCATAATGGTGTGAGAAGCCCGTACACTTTCACAAGTGCGGCACCCCGAACTTATAGCACTATATGCATCGGCTCCGAATCATGATTTGGGTCAATAGTTGGGTTTGCCCGGCTCCTATGTTTTGGTGCCTTACATTCCGCTCTATCGGCTAAGGTAGCACTAGGAGAACCACTGCGATTGTGCCCCGGTTCAGCTGGGTTAAGCACCTCAGTGGAGAAAGCTAAAACTGACTGTCATGATGAGGCGAGAGACCGGTCGCTGTTCGAGAGGTTTTTCGAGTCCCTAAAGACTTATGCCGCTTCGAGCGAGGAGCTGGCTTTATCCGGCCAAGGCGTGGATAGCGCCCCGAACTCGGTCTTCCGAACTAGGGGCTTCGCCGAAATTTAAAATTATAGAGTTATATGGCTAAGTGAGAGTGTTCAAGCATTATAGTCCGATTGCCTGGTTCATTGTGCTGAGCGCCTCCCTCGAAGGACCCAACTATGGGAAAAAGAGCACTCAGGTTTATCCCGAACACCCCAGCACTAGTGGCATGGGGGCAGAAGCCGACGACTGGCCATCTCTCAATTTTTTGATAAACGGCCGGACAGAAAGTAATATTTTAAATTCAATAAGCATTGCTTAGCGCATATGAACAAGTTTTCAGCGCACAGGATAAACACGAGCGAGTTCATTCAAAAATCACATCCTTGGTACATTCATCCGCCACAAGGCGGGCACCTGCAAGAACATCCTTGTAGTAGTTCTCGGGCTTGCGATGCTCCTTCCCCGGCGGCGGCCCGTCCTTCACAAGCTTCTCACCGTCCAGCTTACCCCAGTGCACCTTTGCACGGGCAAGGGCCTGACGGGCACCTTCGATGCAGACGGAGCGCTTGATGACCTCGAGCCTCGGACAGGCCTCCACCAGCCGCCGCACCAGCCCAAAATAGCTCCCAGGCAGGGCCTCTCCGGGCCACAGTCGAACTATGAAGCCCTTCATGGCCTGTTCGGCCGCCTTGTGGAGCTCGACCAGCTGTTTCAGCTGGTCGCTCAAAGGCACAGGGTGTCCGGCCTCAGAATACTGAGACCAGAACACCTTCTTCATCGAGCTGCCCTCTTCAGCTCGGTAGAATGCGGCGGTGTCGGATACGCTGCGGGGAAGATCTGCGAATGCCCCTGGAGAGCTCCGGATTCGGGTAAGTAACAAGTAGTTTACTTTTATATTTCTGCTTTGCATGAAGAATGCCTTACCCGCTGCTATCTTCCTCATCTCCTCCAACTCTTGGAGGGCCTTTTGGGCTTCGGCCTTGGCAGACTTGGCAGTCTCAAGGGCCGTCGCGAGCTCGGATGCTTGTGCCTTTGACTCAAGCTCCAAACTCTCATGTTTTTTCATGAGAGCCTGAAGCTCTTGCTGCACCTCGCCGACTTGAGCCCCAAGTCTGTCTTGCTCGGTGCACTCCGTGGCCATTTTCTTTTCGGCCTCAGACAGCGCCTGCTTAAGGGTCGCCACCTCAGTCGTGGCCCCTACAATAAGCAGTACAATCCTATTTTTTTTGCAATCACGCCTTTTTATAGGCACTTTTTCTGTAAGGTATTTCTTACCTTCTTTCTCCTTGAGCTGCTGCTTGGCAAGGCCGAGCTCTTGTTCGGTCCGCTCGAGGTCCTGCTTCAGGACACCCACCTCCGCAGTCAGCGCGGCGGTGGATAGCAGCGAAGCCTGCATAAGCATATTGACTCTTTTTGTTAGACTCCTGCGAAATTTAATAGATCCTCTATTCGGCTTTTCTTTCCGAACGCCAAACAGAGCATCAGGGGATATTGTCTATGCGGTAATATTTTTACATATTTTTACTTACCTCGAAGCCTGTTAGAAGTCTAGCGCAAGCTTCAGTCAGTCCGCTCTTGGCGGACTGAACCTTCTGGATCACCGTACTCATAGTAGTACGGTGCCCCTCGTCAATGGAGGTGCCGTCAAGCACCTCCAGCAGATTGTCCGGCACCTCCGGTTGGATGGAGGCCGCCGGCTCAGAAGGCTTGCTCCTCTTGGAAGGAGTTCGCCTACCGCGGTCCGGAACTGTAGAAGATTCCGGCGCGGTGTCCGGCACAAAGCCGGACTTGGAGCCCTGGGGGGCCTTATCCCCTTCACTCCCGGAGTCCGGGAGGTTGCCTTGCGGCTCCTCCGGGACCACATCCTCCTGCCCCGGAGCTTGTCGCGACGCCACTTCGGCGTCGTCTGCAGTGCGGGGGGAGACAGCGGGCGGAACTGAGTTCACGTCCGATGAGTCCAGGGAGCCGCCCGACGATTCGTTGAATTCGGCCTGGGGCGGGCTGCATAATTACGTTCGACATTAGGGATAGCTATGCAACAAAGGAACATCATGAGTTACTTCGATGACCGAACTTACGATTTCGCCGGACGCTTGGCCCTGTTTGGCCACTCCTCTTCGCCCTCTTCGGCATCGGGGGAGTAGTCCGGCGGAGGGGTCTTCCTTTTCCTAGACCCCTCGGCCTCCCCCGTTGGGGCAGCCTTCCTCTTCTCTCCTCCCTCCACTGGGGGGGAGAGTTTTCTTCTTCCTCCTCCTCGTTTTCACGGGAAGAGGGCGTCTCGAACTCGTCGGATGACGAGTCCGACACCACCACGTTACGGGCACTCCTTCGAGTCCCCGTGGTCTTCTTCTTCTTGGCCTTCTTCTCCGGCACCACATAAGGCGCCGGAACCAGCAGCTTCACTAGTAGAGCTGGGGCTGGGTCTTCGGGCAGCAGAGCCGGACAGTTAATCGGTCCGGATATCGCCCGCCAAGCCTGTCAAAGGTAAGGGAGTTTAGATCCCGCATAGAGTCAAACTATGAAGAAAGCTTAACATCCTATAAAAGGTGAAGATAGCTTACCTCGCTAGCGTGACGGTGCGAGCTGTATCCGCGGTCCTCAGAAGCGGATGCGGGAGCCTCGGCACCCTTGAATAGCACCTTCCAGGCATCTTCGTACGTCGTGTCGAAGAGCCTGCTAAGGGTTTGGTGCTGCGCCGGGTCGAACTCCCACAGATTAAAATCCCGTTGTTGGCACGGGAGGATCCGGCGGACGAGCATAACCTAGATTACATTAACAAGCCGGATTGGCTTGTTCACCAGGGACTGGATGCATGTTTGCAATCCGGTCACCTCTTTTTCATCACCCCACGACAGGCCCGTCTCTTTCCAGGACATAAGCCGCGTGGGGGGTCCGGATCAGAACTCGGGGGCTGCGGTCCATTTCGGATCGCCTGGCTCGGTGATGTAAAACCACCCGGATTGCCAACCCTTTAGGGTCTCCACAAAAGAGCCCTCGAACCATAGGACGTTGGCCATCTTGCCCGCCATGGCGCCTCCGCACTCCGCCTGGCTGCCGCGCACCACCTTGGGCTTGACGTTGAAGGTCTTGAGCCAGAGGCTGAAATGAGGGCGGACGCGGAGGAAAGCCTCGCACACGATGATAAACGCCGAGATGTTGAGGATGAAGTTCAGGGCCAGATCGTGGAAATCCAGGCCGTAATAGAACATGAGCCCTCGGACAAATGGGTGGAGTGGAAAACCCAGTCCGCGGAGGAAGTGGGGGAGAAATACTACCCTCTCATGGGGCCTTGGGGTGGGGAGAAGCTGCCCCTTTCCGGGAAGCCGGTGCGCGGTGTCCTTGGACAGGTATCCGGCCTTCCTTAGCTTCTTGACTTGGCCCTCCGTAGCAGAGGAGACCATCCACTTGCCTCCCACTCCGGACATTGCTGGAGAAGGTTGAGGTGGGAAGTGCGGGCTTGGGCGCTGGAGCTCGAGTGCGCAGGAGATGGATAGGCAAAGGAAGAAGAAGGCGTAGGTAAAAAGGTGGATCCTTATCCCCTTATATGGGCGGATGCGGTTGTGCGTCCCCACCAGCCTAGTAAAACTCGCTTGCCTCCCAAGCGCCGTGATAAATGGCGCGGTTGGGTTACCCACGTTCGTATTGATGAGAATCCCGTAAAGGGGGTACACGATCTCTGCTTTGACAATACATGCCAAGGAAACCGCCTCGCAAAACATGATGAGGTGGAAAAGTAAAAACGATTCGAGTAAAGGACTTGGCCGTAGTGTGATGACACACTGCGGAATACGTCAGCAGTTCTAATTTGTGTTAATATTATTCTCTCCATGGAGATATGTGGAAGCTTATTTTGCAGAGCTGGACATTACTCTTGGTGTTTACAATCTTCTATGAAGGACTTGGAGGAGGAACCCGCCTTGCAATGCTGAAGACAATTTGCGCGCCGGACTCGTCGTCATTGAAGCCTGGTTCAGGGGCTACTGAGGGAGTCCTGGATTAGGGGGTGTTCGGGTAGCCGGACTATACCTTCAGCCGGACTCCTGGACTATGAAGATACAAGATTGAAGACTTCGTCCCATGTCCGGATGGGACTTTCCTTGGCATGGAAGGCAAGCTTGGCGATGCGGATATTCAAGATCTCCTACCATTGTAACCGACTCTGTGTAACCCTGACCCTATCCGGTGTCTATATAAACCGGAGGGTTGTAGTCCGTAGGCAATCAACTCCATATACAACAATCATACCGTAGGCTAGCTTCTAGGGTTTAGCCTCCTTGATCTCATGGTAGATCTACTCTTGTACTACCCATATCATCAATATTAATCAAGCAGGACGTAGGGTTTTACCTCCATCAAGAGGGCCCGAACCTGGGTAAAACATCGTGTTCCCTGCCTCCTGTTACCATCCGGCCTAGACGCACAATTCGGGACCCACTACCCGAGATCCGCCGGTTTTGACACCGACAATGACTCTTTAGATCAAACGCTTTGAAGTGTTCGGAGGAAGAACCCGCCTCGCAATGCCGAAGACTATCAGCGTGCCGGACACATCGTCATTGAAGCCTGGTTCAGGGGCTACTGAGGGAGCCCTGGATTAAGGGGTACTCGGGCGTCCGACCTGTGTGACATGGGTCGGACTATTGGGCCATGGAGATACAAGATAGAAGACTTCCTCTCGTGTCCAGATGGGACTCTCCTTTGCGTGGGAGGCAAGATAGGCATCCGGATGTATTATTTCCTTTCTTTGTAACCGACCTTGTATAACCCTAGGCCCCTCTGGTGTCTATACAAACAGAAGGGTTTAGTCCATAGAGACAATCACAATCATATAGGCTGGACTTCTAGCGTTTAGCCACAACGAACTCGTGGTAGATCAACTCTTGTAATCCTCATACTCATCAAGATCAATCAAGCAGGATATAGGGTATTACCTCCATCAAGAGGGCCTAAAACTAGGTAAAACATCATGTCCCCTGCCTCCTGTTACCATCGACCTTAGACGCATAGGTCGGGACCCCCTACCCGAGATCCGCCAGTTTTGACACCGACAAGAGCCACTCAACATTTTCATCGTGGTCTTCTCCTCTCGACCCCCAAAGAAAAGAAAATAAATTCAAAGAAACACACTGAAATATTTTTGGAGTTCTTGTTTTTCTAAAGAAAGAGAACAATAATGAGAAAAACTATTTACACGGGGAAGCTCCCAACAAACAAAAGAAGAACGAGAAATCTTTTTGGGTTTTCTATTAATACTACTACTAAGCATGCATAGAAAGTAAACTAACTACACTATTTTTTTCTCAAGGTTTATCAAACACACAAGAAGAAAGTGGAAAAAGAAAATAAACTAGCATGAATATTACAATGTCGGTGAGAAATACGTACTAGAATAAGTGTGTGAACATGAATTTAATGTCGGTGAGAAATATGTACTCCCCCAAGCTTAGACTTTTGGCCTAAGTTGGTCTAAGGCCACTGGCCTGGTGGATATCCAAAGTTGTAGTTGGGGTTGTACTGAGACGCATCAACTACTGCCTGAAGGGCTGCAGCATGGAGACGAGCAGCCTCTGCTGTTCTCTCATACTCGTTTGCCTCCTCTCTCTCCATGACCAATTAAACATCTCCCAACAAATAATGAGTAATAGCATATATAAAACAGGGAAATGAATACTAGAAACTCTCGCCCCCGACACTCCTCTGCCTTCCCCTACGGTAATTTCATGAATAAGGCCTTCCACATCACTAGGATGTGGTTCCTCGATGCTACCTTCATAAGGAAATTTACAAACCTCAATAAAGTCATAAAGCGTCATTTCTTTGTACTCATCATATAAGTGAAAATCTACAATGGGTGGTGATCTCCTACCATGAAAATGAAAATTTTGGACGAAAGTATTGGTGAGTAGGAGATACTCATTACACCGGTCGAGGAGGAAGTCGGTTATGCTAGCATTCCCAGCCAAATAATAGAAATCATCATAAATCCCAGCTGCTTGTAATAATGCATCACATGGCCATTCACACGGCCAAATTTCTGCGGCGCGAGGAAGATTATACTTGGGATATTCCTTCTCCTCATTTTCTTTTTCCTTCGAACCACGGCTCGGGGAACCTATCAACAATTTCCTCAACATTTTCTTCCACTAAAAATTTCTGAAATTTTTAGTGACTCAAAATAAAAATGAAACAAACTCAACAAGATTGACAGCAACTACTCCTACAAGTGCCTAGAAGCTATATCATGCATCAAAACTACTTTGGACCATATAAATTTGACATGCAAGCTCAAGAACAGGGTCCACAAAGTAGCAAAAATTTGCAATAAATAAAGCACTAGAACAAAAACTAATTGGACCATTAGAGGAGTCACATACCAAAGATCAATTCCCCAACGCAGTTTTGTGAATGGAGCTTTGAGCAAGGAGATCGAAAATGGCAACAAGATGAGAAAGAACACGAGTTTGAGCAATGGAGTGATTTTTTCTAGAGGAAGAAGGAGTGGATGGGTGCTGGAATAAGTGGAGGGGAGCCACGTGGGTCCCACAAGGTCAGGGGCGCACCCTCCACCCTTGTGGCCACCAAAAATTCTTAAATATTATATAAAAATCATATCAAATTTCCAGGGCATTTGGAGAACTTTTAGTTTCAAGACAGTTATTATTGCATGGATAATTTAGAAAACAGACAGAAAATACTATTTTTGCTTTATTTAAACTAAATAAAAGAAAGTAAAAGATGGGTGCAGAGAGTTGTGCCTTATAAATTCATCAATCTCATGCCCATCAAAAGGAACCCATTAACAAGGTTTATCAAGTCTTATTAACAAACTTCTTCTGAATGACATGAAACCTGAGAACTTTTGAATAACGCTAGGTTACCTCAACGGGGATATGCATTTCCCCAACAATAAGAATATCATATTTCTTTTTGACAGTAGGAAGAGGAAATTCAAAACCTCCAATAGTGGTAGTTGAAATTTTTCCAATAGAATTGATACTATGAACTTGAGGTTGTTTCTTCGGAAAGTGTACCGTATGCTCATTGCCATTAACATGAAAAGTGACATTGCCTTTGTTGCAGTCAATAACAGCCCCTGCAGTATTCAAAAAGGGTCTACCAAGGATGATCGATATACTGTCGTACTTGAGAATATCAAGAATAACAAAATCTGTTAAGATAGTAATGTTTGCAACCACAACACGCACATCCTCACAAATACCGATGGGTATAGTAGTTGATTTATCAGCCATTTGCTAAGAGATTTTAGTAGGTGTCAACTTATTCAAATCAAGTCTATGATACAATGAGAAAGGCATAACACTAACACCGGCTCCAAGATCACATAAAACAGTTTTAACATAGTTTCTTTTAATGGAGCATGGTATAGTCGGTACTCCTGGATCTCCAAGTTTCTTTGGTATTCCACCCTTAAAAGTATAATTAGCAAGCATGGTGGAAATCTCAGCTTCAGGTATCTTTCATAACCCTAAAAACATTATCATTATTCTTACTATTCAACTCATTAAGCAAATCATCCTGAGCTTTAAGTACTTGTTCTACTTGAGTTGTAACCATGGAGGCATGTTTACTGATAAGCTTAAGATCATTAACAGTTCTACTCATATGATCACCCAAGTGGTCAAGCATGCAAACATTACTTTTCAATTGTCTACTAACATAAGCATTAAAGTTTTCTTGTTTAATAATAAAATTATCAAACTCATCCAAGCATTGACTAGCATACTTATTATGAGGAATATCACCTTCATCAAATCTACGGAGAGAGTTTACCTCTACTACCTATGTCGGGTTATCAAGACCATGTATTTCTTTAATAGGCTGTAAATTTTTAACATCTTCAGCTTTAATACCCTTTTCTTTCATAGATTTATTTGCCTCTTGCATGTCTTCAGGACTGAGAAATAGAATACCCCTTTTCTTCGGAGTTGGCTTCGAAATTGGTTCAGGAATTGTCCAATCATTTTCATTACTCAATATATTATTAAATAGCAATTCATCTTGCTCAACAGTTCTTTCCCTGAAAACACAACCAGCACAACTATCCAGGTGGTCTCTGGAAGCACCGGTTAGTCCATTATAAAAGATATCAAGTATTTCATTTTTCTTGAGAGGATGATCAGGAAAAGAATTAAGTAATTGGAGAAGCCTCCCCCAAGCTTGTGGGAGACTCTCTTCTTTAATTTGCATAAAATTAAATAGTTCCTTTAAAGTAGCTTGTTTCTTATGAGCAGGGAAATATTTTGCAGAAAAGTAGCAAATCATATCCTGGGGACTACGCACACAACCAGGAGCAAGAGAATTAAACCATATCTTAGCATCACCCTTTACTGAGAAAGGAAACAACTTGAGAATATAGTAATAGCGGGTTTTTCCTCATGAGCAAATAGGGTGGCTATATCATTAAATTTAGTAAGATGTGCCACAACAGTTTCAGATTCATAACCATGAAAATGATCAAATTCAACCAAAGTAATTAACTCAGGATCGACAGAGAATTCATAATCCTTATCAGTAACAAGGATAGGTGAAGTAGCAAAAGCAGGCCCATATTTCATTCTAGCCTTCAAGGATTTTTCTTTCAGCTTAGCTAACAGTTTCTTAAGATCTTCTCTATCATTGCAAGCAAAGAAGTCTCTAGCATTTTCTTCATCCATAACATAACCCTCAGGAACAACAGGCAGTTCATATCTATGGGGAGAATCATAATCATCATTTTCAATAATATCATCAGTTTCAGTAATTTCGTTCTCTCTTACCCTAGCAAGTTGTTCATCAAGAAATTCACCTAATGGCACAGTATTATCAAGTAGAGAAGTAGTTTCATCATAAGCATCATGCATAGCATAAGTGGCATCATCAATAACATGTGACATATCAGAATCAATAGCAAGTGTAGGTGTCACGAGTTTACTCAAAACAGAAGGAGAATCAAGTGTAGAGCTAGATGGCAGTTCCTTACCTCCCCTCGTAGTTGAGGGAAAAATCTTAGTTCTTTGTTCTTTCAAATTCCTCATAGTGATCAACACATATAAATCCCAAGTGACTCAGAGAATAGATCTATGCTCCCCGGCAACGGCGCCAGAGAAAGGTCTTGATAACCCACAAGTATAGGGGATCGCAATAGTTTTCGAGGGTAGAGTATTCAACCCAAATTTATTGATTCGACACAAGGGGAGCCAAAGAATATTCTCGAGTATTAGTAGCTGAGTTGTCAATTCAACCACACCTGAAAGACTTAATGTCTCCAGCAAAGTATTCAGTAGCAAAGTAGTATGCAAGTAGCAATAACGATGGCAAAAGTAACAGTAGTAGTTTTGTAGCAATCGTAACAGTGGCAACGGAAAAGTAATTAAGCAAAGATCAATATGTGAAAAGCTCGTAGGCAATGGATCCATGATGGATAATTATGTCGGATGTCATTCATCTTGCAATGGTTATAAAATATGGTGGCATAGAACTAGCTCCAGTTCATCAAGATAATGTAGGCATGTATTCTGAATATAGTTATACGTGCTTATGGAAAAGAACTTGCATGACATCTTTTGTCCTACCCTGCAGTGGCAGCAGGGTCCTATTGGAAACTAAGGGATATTAAGGCCTCCTTTTAATAATGTACCGGACCAAAGCATTAGCACTTAGTGAATACATGAACTCCTCAAACTACGGTTGTCGGTGTCAAAACCGGCGGATCTCGGGTAGGGGGTCCCAAACTGTGCGTCTAGGCGGATGGTAACAGGAGACGGGGGACACGATGTTTTTACCCAGGTTTGGGCCCTCTCGATGGAGGTAAAACCCTACTCCTGCTTGATTGATCTTGATGATATGAGTATTACAAGAGTTGATCTACCATGAGATCGAAGAGGCTAAACCCTAGAAGCTAGCCTATGGTATGATTGTTGTTCTTGGTCCTACGGACTAAACTCTCCGGTCTATATAGACACCGGAGGGGGCTAGGGTTACACAGAGTCGGTTACAAGGAAGGAGATCTACATATCCGTACTGCCAAGCTTGCCTTCCACGCCAAGGAGAGTCCCATCCGGACACGGGACGAGGTCTTCAATATTGTATCTTCATAGTCCAACAGTCCGGCCAAAGGATATAATCCGGCTGTCCGGATACCCCTAATCTAGGACTCCCTCAGTAGCCGAACCAGGCTTCAATGACGATGAGTCCGGCGCGCAGATTGTCTTCGGCATTGCAAGTCAGGTTCCTCCTCCGAATACTTCATAGAAGATTTTGAACACGAGGATCGTGTCCGACTCTGCAAAACAAGCTCCACATACAACCGTAGAGAGAATAATATTTTCACAAATCTAATCTGTCGACGCATTCCGCAGTGTGACATCACGCCACAGCCAGGTCACCATTCGAATAGTTTTTCACAACCAACCTCAGCGTGTTTCGCGAGGCGGTTTCCTTGGCACGTCTTGTCGAAGCAGAGATCGTGTCCCCTTATTACGGGATTCCTCATCAATACGGACGTGGGTAACCCAACCGCACCATCAATTATGGCGCTTGGGGGATAAGCGAGTTTTACCAGGCTGGTGGGGGCACATAGTTTCGTGCACCATTATAAAGGGATAAGGGTTCACCTTTTTCTATCCACGCCTTCTTCCTCCTTGCTCATCCATTCTCACGCACTCGAGCTCTAGCGCCCAAGTCCACATCCTTCTCCTCAACCCTCTCCAAACATGTCCAGAGCGGGAGGCAAGTGGATGGTCTCCTCCGTTACGGAGGGAGACATCAAAAAGCTGCATGGGGCCGATACTTAGCCACGGATATTACGCACCGGCTGCCAGCCGCGGGGCAGATCGTCCCTACCCCGGAACCTTACGAAAGGGTGGTTTTCCTCACCCACTTCGTCCGCGGACTGGGGTTTCCCCTCCATCCATTTGTCTGTGGCCTTATGTTCTATTATGGGCTGGACTTCCATGATCTAGCTCCGAATTTCATCCTCAACATCTTGGCGTTCATCATCGTGTGCGAGGCTTTCCTCCGTGTCCGGCCCCACTTCGGCCTGTGGCTGAAGACCTTCAATGTCAAACCGAAGATAGTAGGCGGCCAACAAGCGGAATGCGGCGGAGCCATGGTGGGCAAAATGCCCAACGTTACATGGCTCGAGGGCTCCTACGTGGAGACCATAAAGGGGTGGCAATCGGGGTGGTTCTACATCACCGAGCCGCGCGACACCAACTGGGTGGCGGCCCCCGAGTTTCGATCCGGAATGCCCACGCGGCTCACTTCCTGGAAGGAGAAGGGCCTGTCCTGGGGCTCATCGGTGGAGCTGGACGGATTCCAGAAGTGTATCCGAAACATGATAGGCAAGAAACTCAAGCTTGTCAACATGGTCCAGGTCATGCTCTTCCACCGGATCCTCCCGTGTCAACAACGGGCTTTCAACTTATGGGAGTTCGACCCGGCCCAGCACCAGACTCTACGCGAGCTCTTCGACACGACGCATAAGGACGTCTGGAAGGTGCTGTTCAAGGGCGCTGAGGTCCCCCCTTCCCTTACCGAGGACCGCGGGCTAAGCGCGACGCGCCCTGCGAATCCGGTAAGTTCTATACATCTTGTAGGGTATTTATTTTCCATAGTTTAACCATGTGCGGGGTCTGAGCTCCCATGCCTTTGACAGGACTGGGTGGAGACATCGGAGCAGATTGACTGTCCGGCCCCTCTGCCCGAAGACCCTGCAGACGCTCTCTTGACAGAGATGCAGACTCCGGCTCCTAATGAGGTGCCGGAGAAGAAGATCAAGAAGAAGGCCACGGGAACCTGAAGGAGTTCCCGGCGCCAGGTGGTATCGGACTCCGGCAGGCGGCCCCCTTCCAAGAGGGGCAAGCCACCCGTGCCGGTGACCTCTGTCAATCCAGAGGCACCGGACAACCTGCTGGGAGCACTTCGCGGCGCTTCCATCGACGAAGAGCACCGCACTATTATGAGTGCGGTGACCAAGAAGGTTCAGTCCGCCAAGAGCGGACTGACTGAAGCCTGTGCCAGCCTTCTAACAGGCTTTGAGGTAAGAATTTAAAATATAGGAAAATATTACCGCATAGACAGTAGCCCCTGATGCTCTATTTGGTGTTCACAAAGAAAAGACAAATAGAGTATCAAATAATATCTACAGGAGTCTAATACAAGTATGTCTATATGCGTATGCAGGCTTCGCTGCTGACCTCTGCCGCACTGACTGCGGAGGTCGCCGCACTGAAGCAGAACTTCGAGCAGTCCGAGAAAGAACTCGGCCTTGCCAAGAGGCATCTCGAGGAGAACAAAGGTAAGTAATACCTTGTCTATATATATAAAAAAGATGTGGTTGCGAAATGATAGGATCATCATGGATGTGCCAGGGGCCATGACCGAAGTGGCGACCCTGAAGAGAGCACTATCTGAGGCCGAAAACAAAGCGGCCGAGGAGCACACCGAGCGGGAGAAACAAGAGGCACGGGTGGGCGAGGTGCAGCAAGAGCTCCAGGCTCTCATGAAGAAGCACGAGACTTTGGAGCTTGACTCGAAGACGCGAGAGTCCGAGCTTGCCGTGGCCCTCGAGAGCACAAAGCATGCCAAGGCTGAAGCCCAAAAGGCCCTCCAGGAAATTGAGGCGATGAGGAAGATAGCAGCGGGTAAGGCATTCATTATGCAAAGCAAGCATGTGAAAGTAAATTACTTGTTACTTACCCGAGTCCGGAGCTCTCCAGGAGCATTCGCAGATTTGCCCCGCAGCATGTCAGATGCCGCAAAGTACTACCAGGCCGAGGAGGGAAGCTCAACGGAGAAGTTGTTCTGGTCTCAGTATACTGGGACCGAACACCCAATGCCTGTGAGCGACCAGCTGAAGCAACTGGTCAAGCTGCACAAGGCGGCCGAACAGGCCATGAGGGGCCTTATAGTCCGGATGTGGCCTAGCGACTCCCTTCCCAATAGCTACTTTGGCCTGGTGGGGCGGCTTGTGGATGCCTGCCCACGGCTGGAAGTCATAAAGTGGTCCGTCTGCATCGAAGGTGCACACCGGGCTTTTGCCCGTGTGAAGGTGCACTGGGCCAAGATGGATGCCGAGAAGCTGGTGAAGGAGGGGCCGCCGCAAGGCAAGAAGCATCGCCACCCTGAAATGTATTATGAGGGTGTCCTGAAGGGTGTCCATCTTGTGGCGGATGAATGTGCGAAGGATGTAATTTTTGAATGAACTTGCTCATGTGATCCTGTATTATGAAAACGTGTTCATGTGCGCTATGCAACGCTTGTTTGAATTTAAAATATTACCTTCTGTGCGGCTGTTTATCAAATCTGAGAGATGGCCAGTCATCGGCTTCTGCCCCCATGCCACGAGTGCTGGGGTGTTCGGGATAAATCTGAGCACTCTTTTTCCCATTGTTGGGTCCTTCGAGGGAGGTGCTCAGCACAACGAACAAGGCAATCGGACTATAATGCTTTATCACTCTCACTTAGCCATAGAAGTCTACAATTTTAAATTTTGGCCAAGCCCCTAGTATTCGGAAGGCCGAATTCGGGGTGCTATACACGCCTAAGCCGGACAAAGCCGACTCCTCGCCCTAAGCGGCATAAGTCTTTAGGGACTCAAGACCTCTCGAACAGCGACCAGCTCTCGCCTTATCATGACAGTCAGTTTTAGCTTTCTCTACTGAGGTGCTTGCCCAGATGAACCGGGGCACAATCGCAGTAGTTCTCCCAGTGCTACCTTAGCCGATACAGCGGAATGTAAGGTACCAAAACATGGGAGCCGGGCAAACCCAACTATTGACCCAAGATATGATTTGGAGCTGATGCATATAATACTATAAGTTCAGGGTGCCGCACTATCGAAAGTGTTTGGACTTCTCATGCCGTATTATGGGGTACGCTTAAGCCCCTGGCGTATTGGCCGTACCAGAGTGTACGGGTGTTGAATGTCATGAATGAACATATATATATATGTAAGAATAGAGAATGCAGTAATAGTCTAGTGCTATGCATTGTTTATTCAAAAAGGTGCATCGAAGCAGAATGATACAAGTAGTGCGATAAGCAAAAAGTAGGACTATTTGACATGTCCCCTCCAATGGAAAGCTGAGGAATGGTATTTAAAGTAGGTATTTCACTCATTATCAGAGACCACCTGGGAGTTCCATGGTGCGACGTAGCTTTCTGCCTCCTTGGTTGTTGTATCGTGTGTCCGGCAATCGTACTGCCGGACGGGGTTTCCAGAGAGTAAAGTTCTGAAAGAGAGAAAAAATAACAAAGCAGGAAGCCCCTAGTGCGGTTGAGCCGCGTTTTGGGGCGTGCCGTAGTCGTGCCCCCCACCTATGCCCATTGTATTTTCAATGCGTAATTATGTACGCGTGGCACGGATTTCGCCGTTTGGCTGGGACTGGGGTGGGGACCGCATTGCTATGCGAGCTCGGAACGTGCCAGGCGGTCTTGTTGCAGATTACTCCGGGCGTGCTTGACGGTGTTCGGGTGTTTAATCACCGAACTGGTGGATTGCCTGAAGAGGCTGCTTTGTGCTTCTGGTGCGAGGGCCGTGGTGTGCTCCTCCGTGCGGAGAGAGCGCTCTGTGTTTCCATTGACTGTGATGACCCCCGAGGTCCTGGCATCTTGAGCTTGAGGTATGCATAATGCGGTACCGCATTGAATCTCGCAAATGCGGTTCGCCCGAGCAGTGCATGATAGCCGCTGCGGAACGGGACTAAATCAAAGATTAACTCCTCGCTTCGGAAGTTATCCAGGGATCCGAAGACCACTTCCAGTGTGACTGAGCCTGTGCAATGGGCCTCTACACCTGGTATGACGCCTTTGAAGGTTGTTTTTGTGGGTTTGATCCTTGAGGGGTCTATACCCATTTTGTGCACTGTGTCCTGATAAAGCAGGTTCAGGCTGCTGCCGCCGTCCATAAGGACTCGAGTGAGGTGAAATCTGTCGATGATTGGGTCTAGGACCAGTGCGGCGAATCCGCCATGACGGATACTAGTGGGGTGGTCCCTGCGATCGAAGGTGATCGGACAGGAGGACTATGGGTTGAACTTTGGGGCGACTGGCTCCAACGCATATACGTCCCTTAGCGCACGCTTCCGCTCCCTCTTGGGGATGTGGGTTGCGTATATCATGTTCACCGTCCGCACTTGTGGGGGGAACCTATTCTGTCCTCCGGTGTTCGGCGGCCGGGGCTCCTCCTTGTTATCGCTATGTAACCCCTTATCTTGGTTTTCGGCATTTAACTTGCCGGCCTGCTTGAACACCCAACATTCCCTGTTGGTGTGGTTGGCTGGCTTGTCGGGGGTGCCGTGTATTTGACACGAGCGATCGAGTATACGGACCAAACTGGACGAGCCCGGAGTGCTTCTTTTGAATGGCTTTTTCCGCTGACCGGGTTTAGAGCCTATGAATCCGGCATTGACTGCCGTATCCTCGGTATTGTCGCTGTTGATGCGGCGCTTGTGTTTGTTGCGACGTGACCTGCCATTGCTTTCCTTGGTACCCGAAGTACCATGGTTCTTTGATATGTTATTGCTTCGAGCCAGCCAGCTGTCCTCTCCCGCGCAAAAGCGGGTCATGAGTGTCGTGAGGGCTGCCATAGATTTCGGCTTTTCCTGGCCAAGGTGCCGAGCGAGCCACTCGTCGCGGATGTTGTGCTTAAAAGCTGCTAGGGCCTCTTCATCCAGACAGTCGATGATTTGATTTTTCTTTGTCAGGAACCGTGTCCAGAATTGCCTGGCCGATTCCTCTGGCTGCTGAATTATGTGGCTCAAGTCATCGGCATCTGGTAGTCGCACATAAGTGCCCTGGAAGTTGTCGAGGAATGCGGCTTCTAGATCTTCCCAACAGCCAATGGATTCTGCTGGCAGGTTGTTGAGCCAATGCCGAGCTAGTCCTTTGAGTTTGAGTGGGAGGTATTTGATGGCGTGTAGATCATCACCGCGGGCCATGTGGATGTGCAGGAGGAAGTCCTCAATCCATACCGCAGGATCTGTTGTACCATCGTATTATTCGATATTTACGGGTTTGAAACCCTCTGGGATTTGGTGATCCATTACTTCGTCTGTGAAGCATAGGGGGAGTGCGGCGCCTCTGTACTGGGCTATATCGTGACGCAGCTCAAATGTGTCTTGTCCTCCGTGTTCGGCCCGGCCGGATTTACTTTTACTGTATCCGGCGTGATGGTTATCGTCTCACATAGTGGAGCGCCCTCGTGATCCGTACATCGATCTTGCGTGTTTTTCTTTGTCCGCCAATACGTCTCGCAGGTCTAGCGTGTTTCCCTGTGCCTTGACATTTTTATTTGAGTGGCATCGGGGTGCGGGCTGAGCTTTTGGCTGAAATGCCTCTCTGTCGCGGCCACGAGGTGGCCGATCAGCCGCGTCATACGCTAGAGATGTAGGTTTTAATGCTTCCTCCTCCTGTTGGGGTAGCAACCTGCGCTTTGGGTAACTGTTGGAGGGGCGTTCGAGTTCATATTCCTCGGCCGCAAGGACTTCAGTCCGTCTGTCAGCTAGCAAATCTTGATCAGCTCGAAGCTGCTATTGCTTTTTCTTAAGGCTATTTGCCGTGGCTATAAGCCGGCGCTTGAAGAGCTCTTGCTCGACGGGATCCTCAGGCATGACAAATTCGTCATCGTCGAGGCTTGCCTCGTCTTCAGAGAGAGGCATGTAATTATCATCCTCCGCCTCTCCATCCGCCGCTCTCTCGGGAGGGTTGGCTTCTCCATCCTCCTACTCTAAATCTTGCTGGAGGGGATTATCATCATCTTCAGCACTATCCGGGGTGCTATGATCTCTTGTGCCGGTATCACCACTTTTGCCTTGGCGAGACTTAGAGCGGTGCCGCTGATGTCGGCGCTTGGGTTGCTTCTTGGAGGGGTCATCCTCCGCTGTCCCGTCGCCATTGCCTTCTTTGGGTGTGTCCACCATATATATATATCATATGATGAGGTGGCTGTCCAGTGCCCTGTTGGCAGTGGTTCTTGTTCGTCTCCTACATCGTCGTCCATACCGTCGATGTCTTCGGAGTCGAAGTCGAGCATGTCGGTCAAATTGTCGACAGTGGCTACTAACTGGGTGGTGGTGGGCGGCGAATTTCTTCATCATCCGCATCCCAATCCTGCCGGACATAGTTCGGCCAGGACTCTCCTGACAAGGAGAGAGACCTTAATGAGTTCAGTATGTCTCCGAAGGGAGAGTGCTGAAAGATATCCGCGGAGGTGAACTCCATGATCGATGCCCAGTCGCATTCGATAGGCACGGGCGCAGGCGGTTCGGAGTCCGTGGCAAGGGACGAATCCGGCAGTTTGGCGTCACGGCTCTCGTGAAGGGTAAGGTCGATACTCGGCTCGATTGCCGCTGAGAATGCGGCCTCCATGGCGGGGTCTACCCACCCGTCCATGGATGGCTCAATTGGCTCCAAATTGAGGGTCGGAGCGGTTGCCGGTGCGGTCTCCTGAACACTGTCCGATGGTAGAGCTAAATCATGCTCATCGTGACCGTGCGGCGCACTCGGCAGGGGCTCGAATCCGTCGAAGATCGAGTCTCCGCGGATGTCGGCCCTGTAGTTTAAGCTTCCAAACCTGACTTGGTGGCCAGGGGCATAACTCTCGATCTGCTCCAGATGGCCAAGCGAGTTGGCCCGCAGTGCGAAGCCGCCGAATACGAAGATCTATCCGGGGAGGAAAGTCTCACCCTGGACTGCATTGCTATCGATGATCGAAGGAGCCATCAATCCTGATGATGACGACATAGAGGAACTCCCAATGAAAGCACCAATGTCGGTGTCAAAACCGGCGGATCTCGGGTAGGGGGTCCCGAACTGTGCGTCTAGGCGGATGGTAACAGGAGACGGGGGACACGATGTTTTTACCCAGGTTCGGGCCCTCTCGATGGAGGTAAAACCCTACTCCTACTTGATTGATCTTGATGATATGAGTATTACAAGAGTTGACCTACCAAAAGATCGAAGAGGCTAAACCCTAGAAGCTAGCCTATGGTATGATTGTTGTTCTTGGTCCTACGGACTAAACCCTCGGGTTTATATAGACACCGGAGGGGGCTAGGGTTACATAGAGTCGGTTACAAGGAAAGAGATCTACATATCCGTATTGCCAAGCTTGCCTTCCACGCCAAGGAGAGTCCCATCCGGACACGGGACGAAGTCTTCAAACTTGTATCTTCATAGTCCAACAGTCTGGCCAAAGGATATAATCCAGCTATCCGGATACCCCCTAATCCAGGACTCCCTCAACGGTCATCACCGAGAGTGGTCCCGACTATTGTCACTCCAGGGTTGCCGGATCATAACACGTAGTACGTTACTCTAACTTGCAATATCGGATCAAGAACACAAATATATTCATGAAAACATAATAGGTTCAGATCTGAAATCATGGCACTCGGGCCCTAGTGACAAGCATTAGGCATAGCAAAGTCATGGCAACATCAATCTTAGAACATAATGGATACTAGGGATCAAACCCTTAACAAAACTAACTTGATTACATGGTAAATCTCATCTAACCCATCATGGTCTAGCAAGCCTACGATGGAATTACTCACGCGTGGTGGTGAGCATCATGAAATTGGTGATGGAGGATGGTTGATGATGACGATGGCGGCGGATTCCCCTCTCCGGAGCCAAAAACGGACTCCAAATCTGCCCTGCCAAGGAAGAACAAGGCTTGGTAGCGGCTCCGTATCGTAAAACGCGATGAATCCTTCTCTCTTATTTTTTTCTCCCCGAAAGGGAATATATGAAGTTGGAGTTGAGGTCGGTGGAGGTCCAGGGGGACCACAAGGTCGGAGGGCGCGCCCAAGGGGGGTGGGTGCGCCCCCACCCTTGTGGCTAGGGTGTGGGCCCCCTGCTGCTGATTCTTTCGCCGATATATTTTATTAATTCCAAAACTTGGCTCTATGAAGTTTTAGGTCATTCCGAGAACTTTTTATTCTGCACAAAAATAATACCATGGCAATTCTGCTGAAAATAGCGTCAATCCGGGTTAGTTCCATTCAAATCATGCAAGTTAGAGTCCAAAACAAGGGCAAAAGAGTTTGGAAAAGTAGATACAACGGAGACGTATCAAGCCTCGAGGGTGAACTACTCCCTCCTCATTATGGTTGTAACATCCCAAATTTTCAATTTGGAATGTTATACACTAGATCATATGCATATCATATTTTCTTGCATTTTGGTTGATCCTAGAAATTTCACGCAACTCAAGGACCCTCGGAGAGAGTTGGAGATTTCGTTATTTTCATATTTGAGAGTTCTCTCGAATTTTGAAAATAGGATCATTTGATTTCTTTATTTTATCTTCAATAATTTTTCCGGTGTCAAAATATATGAGAGAGGGAATAATATGACTTTCCCAAATTTAGGAAAAATGAAGATATAATAAATAGATCAATTTTGCTTTCCGGTGTTTATTTGCATTTTATTGGATAGGGAAAAATGCGCGTTTTCGAAAATTGCATTTTAGGTCCGGAGAAAAGTTCATTTTGTTTGGCTCATTTTTAGGAGTCGGGGAAAATTTACTTTAGATTTTTTGGAGTTCGTTTAGATCCCTTTTTGTTTTTTTTCTGCGCGAGGAAACTATTTAAAAAAAATTGAGCAGCGCCTTGGGCCAAAGGCCCAAGCCAAGCCACCTACCGCCGCGCTCCCAGGCGCCAGGCGCCGAGCCAGGAGCCGGTCGGCCGCCACCGCCTCTAGCTAGGACCGAATCCTTTTAGGATTCTAGGGCGCCCCCTTGTCCCTTTCCTTATTCCGTTTATTTTCTAGATCTTTCCTACTCCTATTCTAATTCCTTGTCCTCTACCCCAAGTAAACCCCCTCCCCTCCCCAATATAAATACCCAAGCACCCCCCCCCCTCTAAACACATCAAATCAAAGCCCTCCTCCACACCGCGCCTTGCACCGCCGCCGCGCCGCATCACACCGCGCCCTGCGTCACCGCCGCCGCGCCGCCGCACCTTGCCGCCGCCACCCCACACCCGCGCCGCCGCCGCACCTTGCCGCCGCCGTCCCACACCCCGCGCCGCCGCCGCACCTTGCCGCCGCCGCCCCACACCCGCGCCGCCGCCGCACCTTGCCCACGCCACCGCCCTACGCCGACGCTGCCGGAGCCCCTCACCGGAGACCTCGCCAAGGTTGCCCCGCGCTACATCTATTCTTTTCCTCGGATCGTTCTCTTCTAATCGTTCCGATTCTTTTCTTCTCTAAACCATTCCGGTTTTCTAGATCGGTTTTTTGATCGGTTTTCTTCTCCGAAACCCTAGATCGGATTCGTTTTCTTCTCCGATTTAGTTGCCTTTGGACCGTTCGCCGGACCGTTCGTCCTAACGAACGTGATCACCGGATTCTTCTAGGTTAACGACGTCCGTTCGTTTAACCGTTCTTCTTTTTCTTTTCGTCGGATTTATTCCGCGATCGCGATCTCAGATCCGATCTTCTTTCTAGTCTATCTTTTCGCTCGTTTATCGGAATCAGGTGATTCAAGCGCCTGGAGTTTCGTCTCGAAACCGCCGTTCCGTCTAATCAACTTGAACAAGATTTTGTTACAGTAAAATTTTAACCTAGATTCAACTTGCTAGAACCGAGTTGTTTTCTTCCGCCGTTTGTTTTTCGTTCTTTCTTTGCAACCGGAGTTCTTAAATTGAACTTTCTGGTTCGATCTCTTGTTCGAGTTTTACCTGTGCATTAGATGAGTACTTATTGTATGCTTGTTGTTTGTCTGCGATAGATTACCCGGATTGCGCCGCTTGTTACTTCGAAACCCTAGGACTCGCGGATCATCAGCAAGGCAAGTAACACTTTGATCATACCTTTTCTACAACCCATGTTTTATTGCATTAGATCAATCCTCTCACACTGCATGATTAGGATCTAATTAAATTGTGGGATGGGAAGTAGATGAGGTAGTACCTATTACCTGTATTATTATGAAACCTTTGGGAGTTACTTCTACGTTTGCTTATTATGCCATGCTTTGCTAGTAGACGTGGATTGGGTGAGTGATATCCATGACAGATGTGAGATTGATAATTTTAATGGTTTATCTAAGGTGGCAACTTAAACACACATCTGGGTGGATTGAGGCACCTGATGTCTATCAGGACTTGCCTGTTTTTTTTGGACCGCCACCCAGGCTCAAAGGGATCATAAGATAATTCATGCTAGAAACTTCCGTGTGCAGCCACATGCTACTATGGGCTCTAGCATAGTTGACTAAGTTGTGCGAACTCTTACGGGGTGGACTAGCAGATGTAGGGGATGTAGGTGTACCGGTCTACCCCACATGTAAGGTGCTAGTGCTTCTGAAAGACTATGTCTTGGTCATCCGTTTCTCAAACACCATGTAGTGCGAGAAAACAAACGGAGGCGATCGAGTCATGTGGGGAAAAGTGCGCAACCTCTGCAGAGTAACAAACTAATCATGATTAGCCGTGTCCCCGGTTATGGACAACATGAGTATCTAGTACTTGAATATCGAGTGAATCTCAACATGTTACTTCTAATTAATGTTATTGGGTTTTAATTACTTTTAATTGGGATTGAGAATGCTGTCAACCATTCTCAATGTTTCACAACCACCATGATAGTAAATAAAATTTATTCCTTTGCAGTAGGGAAAAACTGGCTTTACGCAAAACTGTAACCATAGAGCTTTCCACCAGCCATATATGCATGTAGTATAGCTGTTTCATTCCATTACTCTCTATGTGTTACTTTGCCAGCATATTCCATGTGCTGAACCATTTTCGGGCTGCAACGTTAATGTTGCAGACTTTTCAGACGACGATTGAGGTGCGTTTAGGTCGTGGTTCTATACTCAGTGATGCCGCTGGAGTTGATGGACCCATTTATCTTCCAAGTCTTCCGCTGTTATCTTTAAAATATGGCCTTAAGCCATATTTATTGTAATAAGTTCTTTTTGAGCCATCGATGTAATAAGTGTGTGATTGCAACTCTGCTATAAAACCTCGATGTACTGTGTGGTGTCAGCATTACTGATCCAGGGATGACACCGTAGCACAGTAGATGTGATCCATTCGGGTCAGGTCGCTACAGAGATGGTATCAGAGCACACGCTGACTGTAGGACACGACCACTAAGTTAAAGCCATAGATCACCCTTCTCTTCTCATTTTCTAACTCCTCATCTTTTCTACTCTTTTAGGATGACGCACGCAAAGATTAAGTACGCTCAACCGGATGAAGGCACACCATTTGGATTTCACCTGAAGGAAGTCACCAAGTACCTGAACATTGGATTACCAAGCTTCACGGGAACCTTCAACGCCACTCTGCCTGAAGAGGAGCGCTGGAAGATTCAAGCTCACGTTCCGGGAAGAACATTCGCGCCAATCACGAAGCCCATAGATAGCGTTTTCAATGCACCAACCTGGAATCTAGGAAGGAGCATGGCAGCTCATATCACCATAGGACGCATTGGAGAAGTTTATCAAGAAGACCTCAAGGACACTATCTACCAGATTTGCGGATGCCGAGATGAACAATGGGAGTTAGTCAGCACCAAGAAGGATAGATCCATTGCATCTTTCATCCAGGAGTTAAACCAGCACATTCGACGCCACGAGAACCAGATGTGCAATGATATGGTAGAGTTGAAGAATGCGAAGGCAAGGATCATCGAGCTAGAAGGAGAACTAAAGTCTACACGCAAGAACTACATGGACGAGATCGTAGCTCTAGCAAGGCACAATGGCGATCTTAAGCAGGAGATTGAAGAACTCAAGAGGAAGTTAGCAACCAAGGAAGAAGACAAGTACGTCGCATGTCCGGACAACTACATCATCATCGACGACACCGATTCGGATCCAAGTGAACCCGACTTTGAAGACGAAGCTGGAGTAGATATCATGGAGTCTTCCACCGGTTCAAATTTCTAGATGACCACCAGATAGTAGTAGTATTCCCCCATGTAAACACATTATAGTCGAGCACTTTTGCGATAGTTAGACCGTTTGTAAGCCCTTGTTTGATTGATTGAAGTGAATTGTGTGCTTTTGCCTCATGTGCATATGGGTAGTGTTTTCCCTTTAGACCCCCTCTATTCTCAATTCTTGTCTTTTCTAAACCCTCAGATGCCTCCGAGACGTGACAATGGATTTCCACCGGAGCTCACTCAGTTGATCCAGCAGCAGAATCAATTGATGCAGATGTTAGTTCAGAATCAGCAGAACAACAACAACAACCCACCACCACCACCTGTTGACCACTTAGCCCGTTTCCTTAGGCTGAATCCACCAGTGTTTTCTAGTAGCACCGAGCCGATAGTAGCAGACGATTGGCTCCGCAAGATAGGAAGGGAGTTGACCACTGCAGGATGCACGGATGGTGAGAAAGTGAAGTTTGCCGCACACCAGCTTGACGGACCCGCGGCAGCATGGTGGGAGAATTTCACAGCCACTTACCCAGTTGACACTGTCACATGGGATCAGTTTCAGCAAGCTTTCCGCACTGCCCATGTTTCAGCAGGAGCTATGGCCATAAAGAAGCGTGAGTTTCGCAACTTACGCCAAGGAGGAAGGACTGTTGGCCAGTATGTGGAAGAGTTTAGTAAGCTAGCCCGTTATGCCCCAGATGACGTTGCTACGGATGCAGCCAAGCAGGAGAAGTTTCTGGAAGGATTGAATGATGAACTAAGCATGCAGTTGATGGTAGCAAGTTTCAACAACTACCAGGAGTTGGTAGATCGTGCCATCATGATTGAAGGGAAGCAACAGCAGATTGAGAACCGTAAGAGGAAGTATGGACAGGGGAAGTATAACTCTGGAGCCCAGCAGAAGCCCCGTTTTACCCCTAAACCGGGATTTAAGTTTCAGCACACCCATGGAGGAGGTAGCTCGCACAACCATAATGGCCACAAGAATGGTAATGGGAATGGAGGAAGCAACGGCCAGAACCGAACAACCCCATCGACCCCAACCAAGAGAGACCTGAGTCAAGTCACCTGTTTCAAGTGTTCGAAGACCGGACATTATGCCAATGAATTTCCTGAAGGCCAGAATGGAAATGGCAATGGAAGCTCTGGGAAGAAGCCGAACCCTTTCAATAGGGGACAGGTGAACCACGTTAATGTGGAGGAGATTGAAGATCAGCCCGATGCAGTAATCGGTAAGTTTTTGGTTAAGTCATTTACTGCACTCATTCTTTTTGATACTGGTGCATCGCATTCATACATATCAAGGGGATTTGTGGAAAAGTATAGCCTGCCCACTAGGATTCTTAAAACACCTATGCTAGTAAGCTCGCCAGGAGCAGAATACATGGCAAGACAAGGATGTTTTCAAGTACCATTGAGTATAGGAAGGCATGTATTCCCAACGGATTTAATTATTCTGGAATCCCAAGGTCTGGATGTGATTCTTTGGTATGGATTGGCTGTCGATGTATGGAGGAAATATCGATTGCGCCAGTAAGACAATTTTTCTTACCACACCAGAAGGAAGAAGGATCAAGTATGTATCCCGGCATGTGCCAAACAGGACACAAGTGAATTGCTTATCAGGAGTTGTGCAGGAGGAAGTACCAGTGGTAAAGGATTTTCCTGATGTATTTCCTGAGGAATTACCAGGCATGCCACCGGATAGAGACATTGAGTTTTTGATTGAGTTATTGCCAGGTACAGGCCCAATATCGAAGCGACCGTACCGGATGCCAGCAAAGGATTTGGTGGAAATTAAGAATCAGATTAAGGAGTTATTGGATAAAGGTTACATTCGCCCAAGTTCTTCACCTTGGGGATCACCCGTACTTCTAGTGGAAAAGAAGGATGGATCATTAAGGATGGTTGTAGATTATCGGGGATTGAATGAAGTAACCATCAAGAATAAGTACCCACTGCCAATGATCAACGATCTGTTTGATCGATTGCAAGGAGCTAAAGTGTTTTCCAAGATCGATTTGCGATCAGGGTACCATCAGTTGAATATTCGAGAGCAGGACATACCTAAGACAGCATTCACCACAAGATATGGACTGTATGAGTATACCGTTATGTCATTTGGATTGACTAACGCACCTGCCTATTTTATGAACCTAATGAACAAAGTGTTTATGGAGTTTTTGGATAAGTTCGTCGTAGTGTTCATTGATGACATCCTAGTTTATTCAAAGAATGAAGAGGAGCATAAGGAACATTTGCGTTTGGTTTTGGAGAAATTAAGGGAACATCAGTTATATGCCAAATTCAGCAAATGTGAGTTTTGGTTGAAGGAAGTTGGATTCCTCGGACACGTTATATCCGGAGAAGGTATAGCAGTTGACCCCACAAAGGTTGAGACCGTAACCGAATGGGAAGCACCAACAACAGTTGGAGAGATCCGGAGTTTTCTTGGACTCGCAGGATACTACCGGAGATTTATTGAGAATTTCTCAAAAATTGCGAAGCCTATGACGGAGTTGTTGAAGAAGGATACTAAGTTCAAATGGACTGAGGAGTGTGAGGCTAGTTTCCAGGAGTTGAAGAAACGATTGGTTACCTCACCAGTGTTGATATTGCCAGATCAGACCAAGGATTATGAGGTGTATTGCAACGCTTCACGTCGAGGACTTGGAGCAGTGCTTATGCAGGAAGGGAGAGTTGTTTCGTATGCATCACGACAACTGAAGCCTCATGAGTTGAATTATGCCACGCATGATTTGGAGTTAGCAGCCGTAGTGCATGCGTTGAAAACGTGGAGACATTTCCTCATTGGAAATCATTGTGAGGTGTACACGGATCACAAGAGTTTGAAGTACATTTTCGCGTAGAAGGAGTTGAACCTCCGACAAAGGAGATGGTTGGAGCTCATCAAGGATTATGACATGAGATTGCATTACCATCCCGGAAAGGCTAATGTAGTAGCTGACGCATTGAGCCGTAAGAGCCATGTCAATACGATAGTGACGGGGAAAATACCAAAGGAATTAGCAGAAAACCTTCGTGAGCTATGTTTGGAAATAGTTCTGAGAGGCTATGTAGCAGCATTGGAGATTCAGTCAACATTGATGGATAAGATCAGAGAAGCTCAGAAATCTGACAAGGAGATTGCTGCTATAAAGGAGAAACTTAGCAAAGGAAAAGCAAAGGGATTTCGTGAGGATGAGCACGATACCTTATGGTTTGAGGACCGTGTTTATGTGCCCAATGACCCGGAGATCAGGAAGTTGATTTTGCAGGAGGCACATAATTCACCATATTCGATTCACCCAGGGAATACCAAGATGTATCTGGATTTGAAGGAAACATTCTGGTGGACCGGAATGAAGAAGGATATTGCAGCGTATGTAGCAGTTTGTGACGTATGCCAGAGAGTAAAGGCAGAGCATCAGAAGCCAGCAGGATTGTTACAACCACTGTCGATACCCGAATGGAAGTGGGATAAGATAGGCATGGGTTTTATCACAGGGCTACCCAGGACAAAAGCCGGATATGACTCGATATGGGTAGTAGTTGATCGTTTGACGAAGGTAGCACATTTCATTCTGGTTAAGACCACTTACACCAGTGCTAAGTTGGCAAAGATATACATGACTAGAATCGTTTGTTTGCATGGAGTTCCGAGGAGTATCGTATCAGATACCAGTTTCGTTCCATGACAACAGTTACGAAGTTGGAGACCGTCAATTCTTTGGACCAGATTTGATTAAGGAGTCTGAACGGAAGGTTAAGTTGATTCGCGATAGGCTCAAGGTAGCCCAGTCCAGGCAGAAGAGCTATGCAGATTCTAAACGCAAGGAGATAGTTTACGAAACCAGAGACAGAGTTTACCTTCGAGTATCCCCACTTCGAGGAGTTAAGCGTTTTGGAGTAAAGGGAAAGTTAGCACCGCGTTTCGTTGGACCATTTAAGATCTTGAAACGTATGGGAGAAGTCGCTTATAAGTTGGAACTACCAGAAGGACTGTCAGGAGTTCATGATGTATTCCATGTTTCTCAGCTGAAGAGATGTCACGCCGAGATGGCGGAGGTACCGCTAAGAGATACAGTGCCATTAGAAGCGATTCAGTTAAAGGATGACCTAACATATGAGGAGAAGCCAGTCAAGATTCTCGATGTTGCCAGTAGAGTTACTCGCAGCAAGGTTATCAAGTTTTGCAAAGTTCAGTGGAACCACCACTCAGAAGATGAAGCCACCTGGGAGAGAGAAGAAGATTTGCTCAAAGACCACCCTCACCTATTTTCTAGCCAACCCGAATCTCGAGGCCGAGATTCATCTTAAGGGGGGTAGGTTTGTAACATCCCAAATTTTCAATTTGGAATGTTATACACTAGATCATATGCATATCATATTTTCTTGCATTTTGGTTGATCCTAGAAATTTCACGCAACTCAAGGACCCTCGGAGAGAGTTGGAGATTTCGTTATTTTCATATTTGAGAGTTCTCTCGAATTTTGAAAATAGGATCATTTGATTTATTTATTTTATCTTCAATAATTTTTCCGGTGTCAAAATATATGAGAGAGGGAATAATATGACTTTCCCAAATTTAGGAAAAATGAAGATATAATAAATAGATCAATTTTGCTTTCCGGTGTTTATTTGCATTTTATTGGATAGGGAAAAATGCGCGTTTTCGAAAATTGCATTTTAGGTCCGGAGAAAAGTTCATTTTGTTCGGCTCATTTTTAGGAGTCGAGGAAAATTTACTTTAGATTTTTCGGAGTTCGTTTAGATCCCTTTTTGTTTTTTTTTCTGCGCGAGGAAACTATTTAAAAAAAATTGAGCAGCGCCTTGGGCCAAAGGCCCAAGCCAAGCCACCTACCGCCGCGCTCCCAGGCTCCAGGCGCCGAGCCAGGAGCCGGTCGGCTGCCGCCGCCTCTAGCTAGGACCGAATCCTTTTAGGATTCTAGGGCGCCCCCTTGTCCCTTTCCTTATTCCGTTTATTTTCTAGATCTTTCCTACTCCTATTCTAATTCCTTGTCCTCTACCCCAAGTAAACCCCCTCCCCTCCCCAATATAAATACCCAAGCAACCCCCCTCTAAACACATCAAATCAAAGCCCTCCTCCACACCGCGCCTTGCACCGCCGCCGCGCCGCATCACACCGCGCCCTGCGTCACCGCCGCCGCGCCGCCGCACCTTGCCGCCGCCACCCCACACCCGCGCCGCCGCCGCACCTTGCCGCCGCCGTCCCACACCCCGCGCCGCCGCCGCACCTTGCCGCCGCCGCCCCACACCCGCGCCGCCGCCGCACCTTGCCCACGCCGCCGCCCTACGCCGACGCTGCCGGAGCCCCTCACCGGAGACCTCGCCAAGGTTGCCCCGCGCTACATCTATTCTTTTCCTCGGATCGTTCTCTTCTAATCGTTCCAATTCTTTTCTTCTCTAAACCGTTCCGGTTTTCTAGATCGGTTTTTCGATCGGTTTTCTTCTCCGAAACCCTAGATCGGATTCGTTTTCTTCTCCGATTTAGTTGCCTTTGGACCGTTCGCCGGACCGTTCGTCCTAACGAACGTGATCACCGGATTCTTCTAGGTTAACGACGTCCGTTCGTTTAACCGTTCTTCTTTTTCTTTTCGTCGGATTTATTCCGCGATCGCGATCTCAGATCCGATCTTCTTTCTAGTCTATCTTTTCGCTCGTTTATCGGAATCAGGTGATTCAAGCGCCTGGAGTTTCGTCTCGAAACCGCCGTTCCGTCTAATCAACTTGAACAAGCTTTTGTTACAGTAAAATTTTAACCTAGATTCAACTTGCTAGAACCGAGTTGTTTTCTTCCGCCGTTTGTTTTTCGTTCTTTCTTTGCAACCGGAGTTCTTAAATTGAACTTTCTGGTTCGATCTCTTGTTCGAGTTTTACCTGTGCATTAGATGAGTACTTATTGTATGCTTGTTGTTTGTCTGTGATAGATTACCCGGATTGCGCCGCTTGTTACTTCGAAACCCTAGGACTCGCGGATCATCAGCAAGGCAAGTAACACTTTGATCATACCTTTTCTACAACCCATGTTTTATTGCATTAGATCAATCCTCTCACACTGCATGATTAGGATCTAATTAAATTGTGGGATGGGAAGTAGATGAGGTAGTACCTATTACCTGTATTATTATGAAACCTTTGGGAGTTACTTCTACGTTTGCTTATTATGCCATGCTTTGCTAGTAGACGTGGATTGGGTGAGTGATATCCATGACAGATGTGAGATTGATAATTTTAATGGTTTATCTAAGGTGGCAACTTAAACACACATCTGGGTGGATTGAGGCACCTGATGTCTATCAGGACTTGCCTGTTTTTTTTGGACCGCCACCCAGGCTCAAAGGGATCATAAGATAATTCATGCTAGAAACTTCCGTGTGCAGCCACATGCTACTATGGGCTCTAGCATAGTTGACTAAGTTGTGCGAACTCTTACGGGGTGGACTAGCAGATGTAGGGGATGTAGGTGTACCGGTCTACCCCACATGTAAGGTGCTAGTGCTTCTGAAAGACTATGTCTTGGTCATCCGTTTCTCAAACACCATGTAGTGCGAGAAAACAAACGGAGGCGATCGAGTCATGTGGGGAAAAGTGCGCAACCTCTGCAGAGTAACAAACTAATCATGATTAGCCGTGTCCCCGGTTATGGACAACATGAGTATCTAGTACTTGAATATCGAGTGAATCTCAACATGTTACTTCTAATTAATGTTATTGGGTTTTAATTACTTTTAATTGGGATTGAGAATGCTGTCAACCATTCTCAATGTTTCACAACCACCATGATAGTAAATAAAATTTATTCCTTTGCAGTAGGGAAAAACTGGCTTTACGCAAAACTGTAACCATAGAGCTTTCCACCAGCCATATATGCATGTAGTATAGCTGTTTCATTCCATTACTCTCTATGTGTTACTTTGCCAGCATATTCCATGTGCTGCCCCGTTTTCGGGCTGCAACGTTAATGTTGCAGACTTTTCAGACGACGATTGAGGTGCGTTTAGGTCGTGGTTCTATACTCAGTGATGCCGCTGGAGTTGATGGACCCATTTATCTTCCAAGTCTTCCGCTGTTATCTTTAAAATATGGCCTTAAGCCATATTTATTGTAATAAGTTCTTTTTGAGCCATCGATGTAATAAGTGTGTGATTGCAACTCTGCTATAAAACCTCGATGTACTGTGTGGTCTCAGCATTACTGATCCAAGGATGACACCGTAGCACAGTAGACGTGATCCATTCGGGTCAGGTCGCTACAATGGTGGCTGCCGAGATGATGAAGATGGCCTCTGGTGATGATTTCCCCCTCTGGGAGGGTGTCAGAGCAGGGCTCCAGATGGTAATTCAAAGGTACAGAGGCGTGCGGCGGCGGAGTCCAAGTTCTAGGGTTATTTCAGGTGGTTTCTCTATTTATACGATTTTTTGGCGTCAGTCTCATGCTGAGATGGGCCACAGGGTTCCCACTACCCACCAGCCCATGGCCAAGGCCCCTGGCGCGCCCTGGTGGGTAGTGGCCATCTCCTTCACCTTCTAGTCCTCCCATGAAGCTTCTAGTGTCTCTTTTGTTTTGAAAAATATCATCAAAGTTTCGTTGCATTTGGAGAACTTTTATTTCTGCACAAAACACAACACCATGGTAGGTCTGCTGAAAACAATGTCAGTCCGGGTAAGTTCCATTCAAATCACAACAAAACCATATAGAATTATTGTAAAAATGGCATGAATACTTCATAAATTATTGATACGTTGGATACGTATCAAGCATCATTAAAATCGTCATGCCTAGCAAAAAAGCATTAAATAAAAGCACTTGTTGGGAGGCAACCCAATATTTACCTTTTCTATTTTATGTTTCTACATGATTAAGGTACTGCAGTAATCATGTTTTGTATCTTTTCTTTCAATAATGTGCCAAGTATGACCTTTTTGGGATAGTGTGGATGCTTATTGATTTGATTCCATGGAGAAAAAGAAACTTTTTCGTCCAATAATTGAATTGTTTATTTGTACTGGACCATGATCAATTCTGATTTTTTACACAATATTAGGTTAGAAATTGTCTACATTGTCCTAATTTTTCACAATATTTGAGTTGCAGAAGTATGACTGGAAAATGCATCTTTACGTGTTGCAGTTTTTTGATATATTTTGTTTTGATTGCATATTTTGCTTGTTTTCAAGTTTTTGCGGCTTATATTGGGGGATATAAATTGTGGAAATGATAGAATATAGTAGGCACTATGTGGAAATAATTATAAATCTTGTATTGACGGTACCTAAGTGAATGATCTATTTTTATTATACTAACCCATCTCATGAGTTCCGTCAAGTTTTGTGTGAATGAAGTTTCAAGCTTTGGGTGAGATGACGATATGAGGAGAATGAGGAGAGATAAGAGCCTAAGCTTGGTGATGCCTACTACCTCTTGAGCATGCGTTGGTTTTCCCTTGAAGAGGAAAGGGTGATGCAGCAAAGTAGCGTAAGTATTTCCCTCGGTTTTTGAGAACCAAGGTATCAATCCAGTAGGAGACAACGCACAAGTCACCTAGTACCTGCACAAACAATCAAGAACCTTGCAACCAACGCGATAAAGGGGTTGTCAATCCCTTCACGGCCACTCGCAAAAGTGAGATCTGATAGAGATAGTAAAATCAATATTTTTGGTATTTTTGTTATATAGATTGGAAAGTAAAGATTGCAAAATAGTAAACGAGATGCGATGTAAATAAAAGAGATGCAATATAATAAGAAAGAGACCCGGGGGCCATAGGTTTCACTAGTGCCTTCTCTCAAGATAGCATGTATTACGGTGGGTGAACAAATTACTGCCGAGCAATTGATAGAAAAGTGCATAGTTATGAAGATATCTAAGGCAATGATCATGAATATAGGCATCACGTATGTGTCAAGTAGATTGAAACGATTCCGCATCTACTACTATTACTCCACACATCGACCCCTATCCAGCATGCATCTAGAGTATTAAGTTCATAAGAACAGAGTAACGCTTTAAGCAAGATGACATGATGTAGAGGGATAAACTCAAACAATATGATATAAACCCCATCTTTTTATCCTTGATGGCAACAATACAATATGTGCCTTGCATCCCCTACTGTCGCTGGGAAAGGACACTGCAAGATTGAACCCAAAGCTAAGCACTTCTTCCATTGCAAGAAAGATCAATCTAGTAGACCAAACTAAACTGATAATTCGAAGAGACTTGCAAAGATATCAAATCATGCATATAAGAATTCAGAGAAGAACCAAATAATATTCATAGATAATCTTGTTCATAACCCCACAATTCATCAGATCTCGGCAAACACTCCGCAAAAGAGTATTACATCGAATAGATCTCCAAGAACATCGAGGAGAACTTTGTATTGAGAATCAAAGAGAGAGAAGAAGCCATCTAGCTAATAACTATGGACCCGAAGGTTTGTGGTAAACTACTCACGCTTCATCAGAGAGGCTATGGTGTTGATGTAGAAGCCCTCCGTGATTGATTCCCCTCCGGCAGATCGCCAGAAAAGGCCCCAAGATGGGATCTCACGGTACAGAAGGTTGCGGCGGTGGAAAAGTGGTTTCGTGGCTCTCTGTGATCGATCTAGGGTATAAGAGTATATATAGGCAGAAGAAGTACGTCTGTGGAGCTACGTGGGGCCCACGAGGGTGGGGGCGCGCCTACCCCCCTGGGTGCACCCTCCTACCTCGTGGATGCCTCACGGAGTTCCTAACTTCAACTCCAAGTCTTCTGGTTTGCTTTCGGTCCAAGGAAGATCATCGCGAAGGTTTCATTCCGTTTGGATTCCGTTTGGTATTCCTTTTCTGCGAAACTCTAAAATAGGCAAAAAAACAGAAACTGGCACTGGGCCTCCGGTTAATAGGTTAGTCCCAAAAATAATATAAAAGATCATGTTAAAGCCCATTAAACATCCAAAACAGATAATATAATAGCATGGAACAATAAAAAATTATAGATACATTGGAGACGTATCAATGCCCAAGGAACCCGAGGGTAATATCTAAGGAATACTCAAGCGCCTAAGCTTGGGGCATCCCCTCTTTCGTGTTCAACACTATCGGTATACCTCACTTAGAGCCATAATTTAATTCTTCACATAATATGTGTTTTGCTTCAAGCATCTTTTCGTTTTGTTTGTTTCATTTGAGCAAAAGAGGGTTTCCCCTCCGATTTTATTTAGAGAAACCAACAGTAGTCACAAGGTTCGTGGCAACAGCCAGGCCAAACTAGAAGTCCAACACTACTACAACCTCCCAACCATAAAAGCATACTAGCAATTTTACGTAGCAGGCACCCTAGGAGCTACACTCACACGAGGAAGTCTAATGCTGAGAAAGATTAACTAGAACTAGCGAGCTACTACTACTGCCCAAATGCAAAAGAAGCTCCCATGAGCGACGGAGAGAGCTCTCAAAGGGGACGACAGGAGCTCCAGCTAAATCCCCAGTCTTGGAACACCAATCCTCCGTTCCTGAGAGACCCGGTAGATCTCACTTGCCACCTGTTCGATGAGTCTTGCTCCCAACATCAGTAGTTTCCCTCCGAGTCCTTTATTTGTAACATAGCCCAGTCCGAGATCCAATTGCACAACAGTTTAATCATACGCAAAGGATCATTCATCATTCTTCTACAAAAAAAATCATTACGACATTTCCAAATCGCCCAAAGTAAATCTACAGTGCCAACCAGGACCAATTTCTTATCATTTTTAGGGAAATTTCTTGCTCATTTTCTGAAACAATCATTTAGATCGACAGGAATAGAAAACAAATCAAAGCACATCAAATCAAATCAAATTCCAAATGAGCCTAGCAACAGAACATGAAAAGAAAAGGTGGTCAGTATCTTCACTTTTTTCCATAAAACACACAATTCTTGTCCCCTTTCCACCCCCTTGTCAAGAGATTGTCCCTAGTCAAGATACTTTTTTTCTGTTTAGCAACCACAGAAAAAAATTGCCTTGGTTGGAATCTTAATCTTCCATAGAAACTTTTGTGGGAATCCAAAGTTAACTTTTATCACATGCATGTATAAAGATTTCATAGAAAAACTCTATCAGAAGTGAGCATCCACATTGGTTTATCTTTACCCTCATGCATATGAACTTCCTCATATCTATCTTTAGGACTAGTCCACAATTCTTTTGATTCACCATACAGAGATCTTCTGAAAGAAAAACTATGCCACCCTTTATCAATAGCATCACAGACTGAGATGCCATGATCATTCATTATGAAATAAAGTGAAGGGAAAGCATCTTTCAGAGGCTTATCACCTACCCACCAATCTTCCCAGAACCTAGTGTTTTTACCATCCACAAGATGTTTTTCAACATGTTGATAAAAATATCTTTTACTTTCATAAGACCGGACCAAAACTGAGAATCCCCAGTCTTATGAGTCACCTCAGAAATGCGTCTTCCTTTCACATATTTTTCTAAAAGGAGTTTTGCCATAATCCTTCCTCAGTTTCCAATTTCCACAGCCACTTTGTTAGCAAAGCTTTATGAAAGACCTCTAAATTTAATATTCCCAGACCCTCGTGCTGTTTTGGCATAGAAAAGGTTTTCCAATTCACAAGATAGTATTTCTTCTTATCTTCGTCAGCTTGCCACACTAATCTAGCTCTATAGAAATCAACCTTTTCTTTTTCCCCAGTTGGGAGGGGGTAAAAGGACATCATATAAATTGGTATTTTAGTCAGACATGACTGAACAAGTGTGGCTTTCCCAGCTATGTTGAACAACCTCCCTTGCCAACAAGCACACCTCCTTTCAAAATTTTCAGTCATAATTTTCCGTAGTTTATTTCTAATCCTAACATCAGAAACAGGAAGGCCCAAGTATTTCAAAGGCACTTACCCCAATTCACAAGTAAAGATTTCCTGATATAAGGAGGCTTTATTGACAGCTTCCCCAAATAGGAAAATCTCACTTTTATGAAAATTAATACTAAGACCAAACATTTTCTCAAAGGCAGTTAGTATAAATTTAAGGTTTTTGGTGCTCTCCTCATCATCTTGTAATAAAAACTAGTATCATCAGCATATTGCATCATATTCACCACATTTTCATGAAATTTAGTCAACACCTCATTTATAAACCCTTAAGTTCTAGCCTTATCTCGAATAATTACCAATGCATCAACAACAAGGTCAAATAGTAAGGCAGATAAAGAACCCCCTGTCTCGGTCCTTTGTGGGTTTTGAAGAAGGAACTAACTTCTTCATTGACTTTAATGCCAACCTGGCCCTTCTCATGGTGTGCATCACCCAATCACACCACTTATCAGGTTTTTTTTAAGTTTAAGCATTTTGTGCACAAAAGGCCATTTTATTTTATCACGCGCTTTCTCAAAATCCATTTTAAACAACATAGCATTCTACTTTTTAACATGAATTGTGTTTAAAGCTTCATGAAGGACCACCACTCCTTCCATAATATATCCCCCTTTTACAAAAGCAGTTTGTATGGGAGAAATAATAGGGTTAACCACCTTACTAAGTCTATTCATCAGAACTTCAGTAATTATCTTGAAACTAACATTTAATAAATAGATAGGTCTAAACTTTTGAATTTGGTTAGCATCTTTAGTTTTGGGGACGAGAGTAATGACCCCATAATTGATTCTAGAAATATTTGCGTTGTCAGCATGGAAATCATAAGGCAAAGCCTTGAGAATATACTTGATCATTTCCCAAAAATGTTGATAGAAATCAACGGGAAACCATCCGGACCAGGGCTTTTGTTTTTTCCATAGAGAAGACCACAACATGTAACTCTTCCATAGAGAAGGGTTTTAACAATTATATGGCATCCTAAGAGGAAATTGATTCAGAATCTTGAATGTTTAGAGCAATGGAAGAGGAATCAACTTGCCAAAATAGGTTTTTATAAAAAATAGTAATATATCTAATGTGGTTTTCATCTCCTTCAATCAACCCTTCCTCTTGCTCCAGAGAGAAGATCTTATTCTTCCTCCTCCTACCATTGACCTTAGCATGGTAATATCTAGTATTAGAATCACCCTCTTTAATCTCTTTATCTTTATATCTCTAAAGCCATTTTACTTCTTCGTTTTTAAGAATTTCATTTAATTATCTTCTTAATTTTTTGCAAATATCTATCATCAGCACTTAGCCCAATATTTTCAGCAGTCTTATCTATCTCAATTAATCAATCTATCAACTTCCTTTTCTTTTTTATATAAGCAGCATTAGCATTTAAGACCCATCCTTGATTTTTTTTGTCTTAGGAATCTCATTTTTTACCAAACATACGTATTACAGCCCACACATGGGGTGCTCCCATGTTTCTCAACAAATTCCTTAATTCCCTCCATCAACATCCAGGACGTCTCAAATCTAAAGATCAGGGGAGAGGATTTGTGAGCACCAGTATCAAGAATCAAAGGAATATGATCAGAAATTTCTCTTTCTAATGCAAGAACCAAATCAAGGGGGATTTGTCTTCCCAATTAGGATAGATCAAAACCCTGTCCAATTTCTCAAAGGTAGGAACATGTAAGTTATTAGCACAGGTGAAGTTTCTACCATTTAAGGGGAGCTCTCTAAGCCCAACATGCTCGGTAATTACATTAAAAATAAAACTCTAGTGATCAGTATCCCTAGGTTTATTTTTATTGTCATTACTTCTAATAATATTGAAATCCCCACCAATCACACATGGCAGGGGATTATCCTGGTAAATCCTAGAAAGCTCAGCCAGAAAATAAGCCTTCCCATCATTCTGGGCATCACCATATACTATTACTAAATTCCAGTGAAATTTAGCAATTTTATCATATAAGAGAAGTCTAACAAAATAAACCCATTTCTTCAACATGAACAATGTCAAAAGAATCATTATTAATGCCAACTAAAATACCACCAGCTTTACCATTGGGTGCAATCCACTCCCAGAGATAATTTCTACTAGCAGAAAAATTTTGTAATTCATTTTGACAAAAATCCAATTTAATTGTTTATTGAAGCTGAATAAAATCTAGGTTCTTTTCTATAATACTTACTCTAACAAATATTTTCTTAATATCTTGCCCAATGCCCCTAACATTCCAAAACATGCATATCATGTCTTTTTTTCTTGAGTTTTTGCCCCCCCCCCAATGGAGATGGTGTGCTTCACACAACTATTTGCTGGTGAGCCACCTCTCGTTTCATTATTGCTAGAGAAAATATATTTTAAATGATCATCATAATCTATTTCTACCTCTGCATCAGAGTGGTGTTGGTCTTTCGTTTTGTTTGCTATTTGATATAATCCTAAGATGTGAGAATTTTGAATTGGAGAGAGTCTTTACATAGCTACCTATTTACTTAACTGCTCTTTGTTCTTCACTTATATATTTTAGAGTAGTTTGTTGCTTAGTCATGTGCTTCATTTATATCTTTAGAGTAAGAAATTTATCAATGAATTGAATGTCATGTGCTTCAGTTATCATATGTATATTGAGAAGCAAACATGCATCCTCCATTTAATCCATTAAAGTAGAAGTGAGACTATGATAGTACATATCTTTAATCAAGTAAGAGAGTTATATTATAATGACAATGATCATTAGTTTTATTAACTTGAACCTATCATGTGTGGTGATAATTATTTTCCAATGTAGGACAGATGATTGACTTGGCACACGTTTACACATGTTTGATAAATTCCAAATTCAGCCTTGGTGGTATTAAGATTTGTAGGTTATCACCATGATTATATTTTATTAATAATGTTACTATTAGAGAATGCATGATTGTGGTTTTTGTGCTTAGTAAAGTGGTTGCCTCCAGTCTTTTGCTAGCATTTTCCTATACTAAGCGGAAATACTGCTTGTGCATCCAATCCTTAAAACAAGTTTACGCCATAAAGTGTCCACCATACCTACCTATAGATGGTATTTCACTGCCATTCCAAGTAAATTTGCACGTGCGACCTCTAAACCTTCAAATAAACTTTTGTTTTGTGTGTTCGTACAGCTCATGGAGCGGTGTGGGTAGTCAATATCTTCCATGCTAAATGTGTTTTACTTACGACAAGAGTTTATTCACTTGTCAAATTTATGAGGAAGTCCGGTAATAGGGATGCCCAGTCCAAAATGAAAAAGAAATGTTGAAAAGGAAACTCCCCCAAAAAATTTGAAACTTAGCAGGCACCCATGGATTCATCTAGCCATGGTCTGTGTTAGTATTGTGGGGGAGTATTGTAAGAGCATGGGAACCACCATTAATGTGATTAGCATGGTAGATATTGGAAATTTGTGTCGTTAAACCATTGACAGGAAAAGTACACCTCTCAAAATATATTTATCTCTTTTTTTCAACCAAATGACCTCTTGCATATGTTAATCCCTACTTCCCGCTGTGAAGGGCCTATTTATTTACTTTTCATGTTGAGTCAATTCCATCTTTCTATCTCTTTTGGCACCACGTATTGAGCATGGGGATCACTCTTAGCTTGCATGCATTCTCCTAATAGAAATTTGTTGAGCATTGTATAAGTATGATGGTTATCTTCAAATTGGAGTACCTAGTCGTCATCCTTAATTCATTGATTGCTTTATGTTTGCAATATAATAATGGAAGATCACGAGATACTTCATTATCACTTTATGATATGTCGAACTTATTAGAATGATGCTACTTGTTATTAGAATTATAATTGCATATGTGATCAAAGGTATGTTCTATTCTAGCATTCGTAGTTCATAAATTATTTATTTTATCATTCACCTACTCGTGGATGAGCAGGAATTAAGCTTGAGGTTGCTGATACTTCTCCAACATATCTAAAATTTATGAAGTATTCATGCTATATTTATAACAATTACATATGGTTCTGGTGCACCTTTATATTATTGATATGGAATAACATAATTTAGTGGCTAGTGCCAGTTGTTGTTTTCTGCTTGTTTTTGGTTTTACATAAAATTGATTCCTACGAAGGTCCAAACACGGTGAAACTTTTTCATGATTTTTTATGAACATAAGAGACCCCTGAAGCTTCGGGGGAGGAGCAAAAGACCCACGAGGCGGCGACAAGTCAGGGGCGTGCCCTAGGGGGGTAGGGTGGGCCACCCTGGCTTGTGTGTCCCTCTTAACTCCATTTGGCGTGATTCCAACACTAAAAATCCTATAAATAGAAAAACCCATAGAAAGAAACCTAGAATTTTTGTTCCACTGCCGCAAACCTCTATTCTGAAGTGATCTCATCTGGAGCCCTTTTTCGGCACTCCGTCGGAGGGGGAAGCCATCATGGGAGGCTTCTTCATCATCCTTGTTGCCTCGATGGTGATGCGTGAGTAGTTCATCCCCGGGCTGAGGGTTTGTACTAGTGGCTATGTGTTTGATCTCTCTCTCTCTTGTTCTTGATTTGATAAGATCTTGATGTATTATGAGCTTTATCAATATAATTGGATCTTATGATGTTCTTCCCTATCTATCTCTTTGATGATGAATTGAGTCTCACTCTTTCAAATTTCTTAATGTTGGATCAAATACTTTGGATTTGAGATCACTTGATGCATGTCTTAACTTGCGGGTACCTGTGGTAACATTGGGGTGTTCTATATGACATAAAGGTTAATTGATACGTATCATATGGTGTTGTCATAGTATGATCTCTAGGACTATTCGTGACACTTTGGGGTGGTTTAATAAATTGATTGCAAACACAACATTGAGGTGCTTTGCTACCTACATGATTTCATCCTACTTTATCAATAGAAATAGAAACTTTGGAGTGATTCTTTGCTGCACTTTGAGGAATTATCATGTGGTTCAATTATGTTAATGATGTTGAGAGATTGCACTAGCGAAATTATGAACCCTAGGCCTTGTTTCTAATTGTTGAGACACCGTTTTCACACACTTTTGTTACTTGCTACCTTGTTGTTTTTATTTATTCAGATTGTGAAAAGCTATTTCTATCATCCATACTACACATCTATCATCACCTCATCGCCGAACTAGTGCATCTATATAATTGACAATTGTATTGGGTCGGTTGGGGACACAAGAGATTATTTGTATTTGATTGGAGGATTGTTTGAGATAGAACCATCTTCATCCTACACCTTCCACTGATTAATAGGGTCATCCACTTGAGGGAATTCTTTTATCCTACAAAACTCTGCGCTTGGAGACTCAAGAAAGTCTACAAGAATAAAGTTGCGTAGTAGACATCAGAAAACATCCCTATTGATCCTATACAAGTGAATGATATATAGTTTTCGGATGAACAACTTGTTCATGTTAATGTTTCTCTCATTAGAACCCTTGGTTTGCTGATTATGCAAATTACATTATTACTAAATACATACCACCTCCTCACTTTACATACCGAAAAAAGAAAAAGTTATTCTTTGATTTGATACATTACTTTTGGGATGATCGCCATCTATATAAAGAATGAGTGGATGGTGGACAAAAGTGACTTGTTTAGGAGTACGACCACGATGAGACAGAAGCAATCTGGTGAGTTCTCCACTAAGGTTTCATACACCTCCAGCGGCACCGTCGTGAGTTCCCCCCAAGGGCGACATCTCCTTGCTGCAACGACGGTGCCCTTTGTATCTGTTGCTGCTCGGACTATTCTAGGGGTTAACGTGGTTAGCTGCCTTGTGTTTGGAGGCATGACAGGAAAATCGAGAGGCATGGCAAATTCTTCTGAGGCTGGTGGTTCACGTGGATAGAAATTGGAGGATCCAACCTCCCTGCCGGAGAGGTTGCATCTAGTGGATGATGAATTTGAATTTTTTGTCTAGGAAGAGGAAGTAGATGAACTTGGAGAGAAACCCAAGTGGCTTGTTGTAATACCCTAGATTTTCACTCGTGGAAAAATAATTTAACAAGTTCTGGCTTTTGTCTTTTTCTTCTAGTGTTCTTGGATTCTATTTGAACTTGGTGTGTATGTGATGATGATTGACTTGCCTTGTGCCTCAATCCTAAATAGCCCACCCAAGTTTCTTGACCTTAGGAATGTTTTGCCTTAGTATCTTACCTTTTAAAACCTAAATATCAACTAGTTGGAATTAAACCCTAGATACCACCATTACAAAGGAACCCAAATTTCCTTTGACCCTCAGCCCTCAAAACTGGTGAAGATGATCTTAACATCTATTATGGGCTCTAGTAAAAAAATTGGCCAAAAGAAAGAAAAATGGGTTTTCCCTGGAAGGCCTATGCACCATTTTTGCCAGTTTCCACAACAACCCTATTTTTGTTGCTGGGAAAGTTCCTAAATAATTGGTAGAGCTTATACTATAGATATCTTCACCATTTCCATCCTGAGACCAAGGCCTAAAGTTGAAATTTTGACCAGAGCATCCATCCTAAGTTTCTGCCAAATCTTATGACTTGTGAAGCAAGTGCATTGTGTTCTTATCCTACGTAGCTGGATTTTTTCACAGAGCCTAACCTAGCCACATGATGCCTATCCACCAATTTTGAGCCTCACATGACTCCTACAACTCACTCCACAAATTCTAGAAATCCACCTTGTGAAGGAAGTGCTTTATGCACATACCCATTTAAGCTAAAAAAATTCATGAAGATTAACCATGACAAGGCACCACTACCACCCAAAATTCAGCCAAATACATCACTCCTTTTGACCACAACAAATTCTCCAAGCTTTTGGCTAGAAATCATGTATGTACATGAAGCGCCACGTACGCCCACCCAAATGCTTTGAAACTTTGCGAACCTACTCACCATCCTATCAATCTACACCACACCAAAACTCAACTTCATAACCCAAGCCAGTGAACAGGGGCTCGGTGCAAACACCTTGTTGACAAAAGAGATTTTGGATGATCCAGTTTGATCTAATCCACTAAAAACCCAGTAAATTACACCTAGAGATGCAAGATACCTTGACAACCCCATTTGAAAAATGTTAGAGGAGTCCAAAATGTCCCAAAGCATGCACACACATCGTGACCCACTAGTAGAAAAAGGGTTAAATGTGAAGCACATTAGTGCCGGTTTGAATTTGAGCCGGCACTAATGTGTCCATTAGTGCCGGTTCCAACGGCTAGGCGGGCGGACATCATTAGTACCGGTTCGTGGTGAACCTTTAGCACCGGTTCGTGCCACGAAATGGTACTAAAGTGAGTGGTGGCAGGATGTTGTCAGTCCGGGGCCCCTCCAGCATCTTTAGTACCGGGTCGTATCACGAACCGGTACTAATGGTCGTCTTACATAGACCCTTCGTCCACCCGAGCTCGCTCTGTTCTTCCCCTTTCCCCTCTCCTCTCTATTCTTTTCCCTCTTCCTCTCAAGCTCATCACACATTTTGCCCAAAATTTGTCAAGATTTGAAGGCCCCCATCCATTCAAATGATCACAAAGGTTAGCAACTTTGCCCTTTCATCTCTCATTGCTAGATTAGCTCGTGCAATGCTTTATATAGTGATTGATTTTTGAGTTTAGTAATTTGGGAGGAATTATATATATGTGCTAGTATTTGATTTGTATGCAATTTGAGGTCAAAAATAACACTTAGTTTGCATATGTAGGTGTGGTTTACTTAGTGCCTTCTAAATCTCTGTCGTAACCACCGTCGATCGCCCGCAACGTCCTGTCGCCGGCACCACCTTGTGGTGAGCCTCTTGTTCATGAAGTTTTATATAAAAAATTGATGTTTGTGTGATTTGGATATATAGTTACTCGTATAATATCTTACCCTTACGTTGTTTGTTATACATAGTGCCATGGTTTTGATATCCGTCCCCGTCGGCCCTCGTCTGGGTTATGATCCGGATGTGGTATATTCTCTTTTAAAACTATTCATTGCATTTCGTGTTTATGACAAATTATGACCATCAAGTTGACATAGATATTTGTATGTAGGAGGTAGTTGAACCGGAAATTCCAACCGACCCTATTGTCGAGAGGTTAAATTTAGTTGAAAGAGAAAACAAGGATTTGAAGGAAAAATTGAAAAGAATTGAGGGGGAGAAGATGGAATTGGAGTTGCATGTTGCCGATGTCGTCGATGATCACAAGATTAAGATGGAAAAAATGCGCTTGAAGATTAGAAAGATTAGAAAATATGCCATTCATAGTGAGGCTTGGTATCATTATGCCGTTGGATCAATTGTTACCTTAGTTGCGATCTTGATCGCATTTGTTGTTGCATTTAAATTCTTTAGCTAGAGAGTTATTTGTTTGTTGCATTTAAGTGTTGTATGATCTTTATGTATGAACTTTATGTATTGTATTAATTTGGTGTTTTCGGTGTTGTGTATCGAAGATGAGCCGGCAATGGATGTACGATGACCGATGCTCTCCCGAGTTCATTAATGGCGTGCGTACTTTTCTGCTTGCGGCTGAGGCAAACAAGTGGGCGGATCGTTTTTTGCCTTGTCCATGTGCTGGCTATAATAATGGTCACAATTATTCTACGCCAAGAACCATTCACGTCCACCTGTTTGAGTCCGGTTTCATGCCCCACTATAATGTTTGGACCAAGCATGGAGAAAGAGGGGTTATGATGGAAGACAATGAAGAAGAAGAGGACGACGACAGCTATCCTGGCCATGGGTTCCCTGAATACGATGATACAACAATGAGGGAAGAAGCTAAGCCGGTAATGCGGGAAGAAGCTGAGCCGGCAATGCGGGAAGAAGCTGAAGAAGAGGCATCGGATGAGCCCATTGATGATCTAGGTCAGGCCATTGCCGATGCAAAGAGAAACTGCGCAAGTGATTTGGAGAAGAAGAAGTTGCAGCGCATGTTAGAGGATCACAAAAAATTGTTGTACCCGAATTGCGTAGGTGACAAGAAAAAGTTGGGCACCACACTGGAATTGCTACAATGGAAGGCAGAGAATGGTGTATCTGACAAGGGATTTGGAAAGTTGCTGGTAATGATAAAGAATATGCTTCCAAAGGACAATGAATTCCCCGAGAGTACGTACGAAGCAAAGAAGGTTGTCTGCCCTCTAGGGTTAGACGTGCAGAAGATACATGCATGCTCTAATGATTGCATCCTCTACCGCGGTGAGTATGAGGATTTGAACGCTTGCCCCGTATGCAGTGCATTGCGCTATAAGATCAGCCGTGATGACCCTGGTGATGTCGAGGGCAAGCGCTCCAGGAAGAAGATTCCTGCCAAGGTGATGTGGTATGCTCCTATAATACCACGGTTGAAACGTTTGTTCCAAAACAAAGAGCATGCCAAGGCGATGCGATGGCACAGAGAAGACCATAAGAAAGATGGAAAGTTGAGAGTACCCGCTGACGGGTTGCAGTGGAGAAAAATCGAAAGAAAGTACGGGAAGGAGTTTGCAGATGACGCAAGGAACGTATGGTTTGGTCTAAGCGCAGATGTCATTAATCCTTTTGGGGAGCAGAGCAGTAGCCATAGCACCTGGCATGTGACTCTGTGTTTGTATAACCTTCCTCCTTGGTTGTGCATGAAGTGGAAGTTCATTATGATGCCAGTGCTCATCCAAGGCCCTAAGCAACCCGGCAACGACATTGATGTGTACCTAAGGCCATTAGTTTAAGAACTCTTACAACTGTGGAATGGAACAGGTGTACATGCGTGGGATGAGCACATGGGGGAAGAATTTGACCTAAAGGCGTTGCTGTTCGTGACCATCAATGATTGACCTGCTCTTAGTAACCTTTCATGACAGACAAACAAGGGATACCGCGCATGCACGCATAGTTTGGACGATATCGACAGTATATATTTGGCTAATTGTAAGAAGAATGTGTACCTGGGATATCGTCGATTTCTTCTGAGCAGGCATCCCATAAGAAAGAAAGGCAAGCATTTAAAAGGTGAGGCGGATCACCGGACGAAGCCTCGCCACCGTACTGGTGCTGATGTACATGATATGGTCAAGGATTTGAAGGTGGTCTTTGGAAAGGGTCCTGGTGGACAACCTGTTCCGAATGACGCTGACGGACGCGCACCCATGTGGAAGAAGAAATCTATATTTTGGGACCTGCCCTATTGGAAAGACCTAGAGGTCCGCTCCGCAATCAACGTGATGCACGTGACGAAGAATCTTTGTGTGACCCTGCTTGGCTTCTTGGGCGTGTATGGGAAGAAAAAAGATACACCTGAGGCACGGGAGGACCAGCAACGTATGCACGGAAAAGACGACATACATCAGGGTCATGCAAGCTACGCTCTTACCAAAGAAGAGAAGGAAATCTTCTTTGAATGCCTGCTCAGTATTAAGGTACCGTCTGGCTTCTCGTCGAATATAAAGGGAATAATAAACATGGCAGAGAAAAAGTTCCAAAACCTAAAGTCTCATGACTGCCACGTGATTATGACGCAACTGCTTCTGGTTGCATTGAGGGGGCTTCTACCGGAAAACGTTCGATTAGCCATTGTGAAACTATGTGCATTCCTCAATGAAATCTCTCAGAAGGTAATCGATCCAGAAATCATACCAAGGTTAGAGAATGATTTGGTGCAATGTCTTGTTAGTTTCGAGTTGGTGTTCCCACCATACTTCTTCAACATCATGACGCACGTCCTAGTTCACCTATGCGAAGAGATTAATGTTTTGGCTCGTGTATTTCTACACAATATGTTCCCCTTTGAGAGGTTCATGGGAGTCTTAAAGAAATATGTTCATAATCGTGCTAGGCCAGAAGGAAGCATCTCCAAGGGCCATGAAAATGAGGAGGTCATTGAGTTTTGTATTGACTTTATTCCTGACCTTAAGCCGATTGGTGTTCCTAAATCGCGGCATAAGGGCAGACTGGATGGAAAAGGCACGCTAGGAGGGGAACAAATAATATGTATGGACGGACATTCTTTCACCGAAGCACACTACACAGTTCTACAGAATTCTGCCTTGGTGGCTCCGTATATGGATGAACACAAGAATTTGCTACGCTCCAAACACCCGGAGCGGTCTGATCACTGGATTACACGTGAACAAACCAGGAGTTTCGCCAGCTGGTTGCAGACACGTACCATGCATGACGCCTCTATTGAAGATGACCTGTACTTGCTTTCCTAGTTACCATCTTCGAATATTATGACTTTCAAAGGGTACGAGATAAATGGTAATACATTTTACACGATCGCCCAAGATAAGAAGAGCACCAACCAAAACAGTGGTGTCCGCTTTGATGCAGAAACCAAGACGGGAAAGGAAACATATTATGGTTATATACAGGACATATGGGAACTTGACTATCGACGTGGTTTGAAGGTCCCTTTGTTTCGGTGCAAATGGGTCAATATGACACGTGGCGGGGTATTTTTCAGCTAAATGACCCTAAAATTGAAAAGCATTTCAAATGAACTCAAAAAAGGTTGAAAGTTGGCATGGTATCATAATTTCACCCACATAGCATGTGCAAAAAAGTAGAGAGGGTTACCGCAAAAACTGGATGCACTTCGTGTACAAAATGGACAATCTCTTTCGAAGTATCAGGGTTTCAGACGAAAACTCATCCGTTACAAAGGCATTTCATTTTTTAAATAACCTAAGCATTACCAAATTGAATATAATGATAAAACACACTAATATTAAACATAAGAAAAAAGAATCACTGAAAAATCTATTTTCAAAGTTAAGTTATTCACAAACTAGTGATTCACACAAATTTCAAATAATTCAAAATTTAAACTATTCAAATTTGTAAACTACCGGTACTAACAGAAAGTTTGTAATTTTTTGTACCTAAAGCAAAAATATTCACAAAGAAACTCTAAATGCATCAAAAAACAACTCAAAAATAAATAAAACAAAAATAAATAAAGCAAAAAAATAAGAAAAAAGCCCACCTACTGCGCCACAGCGGCCTGCATATGACTAGAAACCCAACCTGTTGTTGGGCCAGGATGCAGGCCCGCAAAGGCCCAGTAGGCCCACAGGGCAGCACAGAACATTTAGGCCCAGTAGGCCTGCTTTGGAGAGGAGCTCAAGGGAGCTACCGCACTGGGGCTTATAAACCAGTGCGGACGCCCCTCGGCTAGCGAGGTGGGACTAAACATGACGCACCGCACCTGCGCCAGTGCACCCCCTTTAGTACCGGGTGGTGGCTCAAACCGGTACTAAAGGGGGGTCTTTAGTACCGGTTGGAGCCACCACCCGGTACTAATGGGGTGTCGTTCCCGTCGCTTGGCCTGGCCAAAACAGACCTTTAGTACCTGATACGTCTCCAACGTATCTATAATTTTTGATTGCTCCATGCTATATTATCTACTGTTTTGGACTATATTGGGCTTTATTTTCCACTTATATATTATTTTTGGGACTAACCTATTAACCGGAGGCCTAGCCCAGAATTGCTGTTTTTTGCCTATTTTAGTGTTTTGAAGAAACAAAATATCAAACGGAGTCCAAACGGAATAAAATCTTCGGGAACGTGATTTTCTCATCGAATGTGATCCAGGAGACTTGGACCCTGCTCCAAGGAACAAAAGAGGCGGTCACGAGGGTGGGGGCGCGCCCCCCCTAGGGCGCGCCCCCTGCCTCGTGGGCCCCTCGTTGCAACTCCGGCGTACTTCTTCCTCCTATATATACACAGGTACCCCCAAACGATCAGAACAGGACCAAAAACCTAATTCCACCGCCGCAACTTTCTGTATCCACGAGATCCCATCTTGGGGCCTGTTCCGGAGCTCCGCCGGAAGAGGGCCGTCATCATGGAGGGCTTCTACATCATCATAGCCTCTCCGATGAAGTGTGAGTAGTTTACCTCAGACCTTCGGGTCCGTAGTTAGTAGCTAGATGGCTTCTTCTCTCTCTTTGAATCTCAATACAAAGTTCTCCCCCTCTCTTGTGGAGATCTATTCGATGTAATCTTCTTTTTGCGGTGTGTTTGTTGAGACCGATGAATTGTGGGTTTATGATCAAGTCTATCTATGAATAATATTTGAATCTTCTCTGAATTCTTTTATGTATGATTGGTTATCTTTGCAAGTCTCTTCAAATTATCCGTTTGGTTTGGCCAACTAGATTGGTAGTTCTTTCCATGGGAGAAGTGCTTAGCTTTGGGTTCAATCTTGCGGTGTCCTTACCCAGTGACAGAAGGGGCAGCAAGGCAGGTATTGCATCGTTGCCATCGAGGATAACAAGATGGGGTTTATTTCATATTGCATGAATTTATCTCTCTACATCATGTCATCTTGTTTAAGGTGTTACTCTATTTTTAACTTAATACTCTAGATGCATGCTGGATAGCGGTCGATGAGTGGAGTAATAGTAGTAGATGCAGAATCGTTTCGATCTACTTGTCACGAACGTGATGCCTATATACATGATCATGCCTATATATTCTCATAACTATGCTCAATTCTGTCAATTGCTCAACAGTAATTTGTTCACCCACCATAGAATACTTATGCTCTTGAGAGAAGCCACTAGTGAAACCTATGGCCCCCGGGTCTATTCTCATCATATCAATCTCCATCAATTTAATATTGCTTTGCTTTTTTACTTTGCTTTTACTTTTTACTTTGCATCTTTATACCAAAAATACCAAAAATATTATATCTATCAGATCTCACTCTCGTAAGTGACCGTGAAGGGATTGACAACCCCTAATCGCGTTGGTTGCGAGTAGCTATCGCTTTGTGCAGGTACGAGGGACTTGAGTGTGGCCTCCTACTGGATTGATACCTTGGTTCTCAAAAATTGAGGGAAATACTTACGCTACTCTGCTGCATCATCCCTTCCTCTTCGAGGAAAACCAACGCAAGCTCAAGACGTAGCAATAAGGATTTCTGGCGCCGTTGCCGGGGAGTCTACGCAAAAAGTCAACATACCAAGTACCCATCACAATCCCTATCTCTCGCATTACATTATTTGTCATTTGCCTCTCATTTTCCTCTCCCCCCAATTCACCCTTGCCGTTTTATTCACCCTCTCTCTCTATCATCCCTCTCTATTTGCCTCTTTTGCCCGTTTGCTCTTGTTTGCTTGTGCGCTACTTTGTTTTCTTGTCACCATGGCTAGTCTCATATCTTCTCCGTTGTCTCCCGAGAGTGAAGTTCTAAATTTTAAACAAAGGGAGGGAGAAAATCTAAAAGATGCTTGGTATAGAATTTGCAATGCTCAAAATATATCTACCAGGAAGCAATCTACCTTAGTCCTTCTCCGCAATTTTTATGTAGGTGTTAATCCGTGGTATAGATATATCCTCGATACCATTACCGGAGGGAACTTTTTGGGTAGCCATACTTTTGATTCTTATAATGCTATGCTAAATTTATTTGGCTCACCACCTCTTTTGGTTAATGGAACCATGTTAACTTTGGAGCATGTTATGCAAAGACTTGAAATTATTGAAAATAAAGTTGCTACTATTGAATCAATTGAAAATCTAGATAAAAAGATCCACAATCAAATTACTCAATATGGATCTAAGGTAGGAATGACTTTGAAAAATATTAAGGAAAAAGAACCCATAGTTAATGAGAAAATAAACTTAGATTCTATTAGAATTGATAAACTTGAGGGTATCATTACAAACTTGGGAACCGCTTTTTCTTCCGTAAAGAATACTCCAAGTCCTCCTACTAAAATTGCCAAGCTTATGTATGTTCCTAAAAATAAGGGTGAATCATCTAAGGAAACTGCGGATCTTAAATCTATAAGTATTCATCCCAATCTTTTTGATATCATTAAGGAACCAATTGCTACACATGAATTTTTTGATCTTGTGCCTAAAAGTTCAATAATCACTAGAAAGAAAGAAATTCCTAAGGGAAACAGATGCCTCATCGAAGAATTGCCTACCAAAGATGGCAATACCTAGATCTATCCTCGCTTTTATGCCTAGCTAGGGGCGTTAAACGATAGCGCTTGTTGGGAGGCAACCCAATTTTATTTTTATTCCTTGCTTTTTGCTCCTGCTTAATAATAAATAAATTATTTAGCCTCTGTTTTGGTTGTTTTTTTGTATTTAATTAGTGTTTGTGCCAAGTAGAACCATTGGGAAGACTTGGGGAAAGTCTTGTTGAACTTGCTGTAAAAAACAGAAACTTTAGCGCTCACGAGAACTGCTGTCATTTTTATTTGAAGAGTGATATTTAGTTAATTATTTTTTCAGATGATTAATAGATACATTCCTCACGTCCAGCAATTTATTTTAGAATTTTTGGGGTTCCATATCTTGCGCTAGCTACAGATTACTACAGACTGTTCTGTTTTTGACAGATTCTGTTTTTCGTGTGTTGTTTGCTTATTTTGATGAATCTATGGCTAGTAAAATAGTTTATAATCCGTAGAGAAGTTGGAATACAGTAGGTTTAACACCAATATAAATAAATAATGAGTTCATTACAATACCTTGAAGTGGTCTTTTGTTTTCTTTCGCTAACGGAGCTCACGAGTTTTCTATTTTGAGTTTTGTGTTGTGAAGTTTTCAAGTTTTGGGTGAATTCTTTTGATGGATCATGGAACAAGGAGTGGCAAGAGCCTAAGCTTGGGGATGCCCATGGCACCCCCAAGATAATCCAAGGACACCAAAAAGTCAAAGCTTGGGGATGCCCCGGAAGGCATCCCCTCTTTCGTCCACTTCCATCGGTAATTTACTTGGAGCTATATTTTTATTCACCAACATGATATGTGTTTTGCTTGGAGCATCTTGTATTATTTGTGTCTTTATGTCTTAGTATTCCACAATCATCCTTGCTGTACACACCTTTTTAGAGAGCCGTACATGAATTAAAATTTGATAGAATACTCTATGTGCTTCACTTATATCTTTTGAGCTAAGTAGTTTTGCTCTATGTGCTTCACTTATATCTTTTGAGCTAAGTAGTTTTGCTCTATGTGCTTCACTTATATCTTTTGAGCGTTATAATTTTGCTCTATGTGCTTCACTTAGATCTTTTAGAGCAAGGTGGTGGATTTGTTTTAAAGAAACTATTGATCTCTCATGCTTCACTTAAATTATTTTGAGAGTCTCTTAATAGCATGGTAATTTGCTTAATAATAATATGCTTGGTATTCAAGATTTGTGAAACTTTCTTTTGAGTGTGTTGAATACTATGAAAAGATTGAAGCATGATAATTGTTTTGAGATATGGAGGTGATAATATTAAAGTCATGCTAGTTGAGTAGTTGTGAATTTAAAGAATACTTGTGTTAAGGTTTGTGATTCCCGTAGCATGCACGTATGGTGAACCGTTATGTGATGAAGTCGGAGCATGATTTATTTATTGATTGTCTTCCTTATGAGTGGCGGTCGGGGACGAGCGATGGTCTTTTCCTACCAACCTATCCCCCTAGGAGCATGCGCGTAATACTTTGCTTTGATAACTTCTAGATTTTTGCAATAAGTATATGAGTTCTTTATGACTAATGTTGAGTCCATGGATTATACGCACTCTCACCCTTCCACCTTTGCTAGCCTCTCTAATACCGCGCACCTTTCGCCGGTATCATACACCTACCATATACCTTCCTCAAAACAGCCACCATACCTACCTATTATGGCATTTCCATAGCCATTCCGAGATATATTGCCATGCAACTTTCCACCATCTAGTTCATCATGACACACTCCATCATTGTCATATTGCATATCCCGGTACACCGCCGGATGCATTCATATAGTCATATTTTGTTCTAAGTACCGAGTTGTAATTGTTGAGTTGTAAGAAAAATAAAAGTGTGATGATCATCATTATTAGAGCATTGTCCCAAGTGAGGAAAGAATGATGGAGACTATGACTCCCCCATAAGTCGGGATGAGACTCCGGACGAAAAATAAATAAAAGAGGCCAAATAAGCCCAAATAAAAAGAGGCCATAAAAAAAGAGAAAAGGCCCAAATAAAAAAATGAGAGAAATAGAGAGAAGGGACAATGTTACTATCCTCTTACCACACTTGTGCTTCAAAGTAGCACCATGATTTTCTTAGTAGAGAGTCTCTCATGTTATCACTTTCATATACTAGTGGGAATTTTACATTATAGAACTTGGCTTGTATATTTCAATGATGGGCTTCCTCAAATTGCCCTAGGTCTTCATGAGCAAGCAAGTTGGATGCACACCCACTTAGTTTCTTTTTGAGCTTTCATATACTTATAGCTCTAGTGCATCCGTTGCATGGCAATCCCTACTCACTCACATTGATATCTATTGATGGGCATCTCCATAGCCCGTTGATATGCCTAGTTGATGTGAGAATATCTTCTCCTTTTTGTCTTCTCCACAACCACCATTATATTCCACCTATAGTGCTATATCCATGGCTCACGCTCATGTATTGTGTGAAGATTGAAAAAGTTTTGAAAAAGTTAGAGTATAATGTCGGTGTCAAAACCGGCGGATCTCGGGTAGGGGGTCCCGAACTGTGCGTCTAGGTCGAATGGTAATAGGAGGCAGGGGACACGATGTTTTACCCAGGTTCGGGCCCTCTTGATGGAGGTAAAACCCTACGTCCTGCTTGATTAATATTGATGATATGGGTAGCACAAGAGTAGATCTACCACGAGATCAGAGAGGCTAAACCCTAAAAGCTAGCCTATGGTATGATTGTTGTTCATCCTACGGACTAAAACTCTCCGGTTTATATAGACACCGGAGAGGGCTAGGGTTACACAGAGTCGGTTACAATGGTAGGAGATCTACATATCCGTATCGCCAAGCTTGCCTTCCACGCCAAGGAAAGTCCCTTCCGGACACGGGACGAAGTCTTCAACCTTGTATCTTCATAGTCCAGGAGTCCGGCCGAAGGTATAGTCTAGCTATCCGGACACCCCTTAATCCAGGACTCCCTCAGTAGCCCCTGAACCAGGCTTCAATGACGACGAGTCCGGCGCGTAGATTGTCTTCGGCATTGCAAGGCGGGTTCCTCCTCCAAGTACTTCATAGAAGATTTTGAACACAAAGGTAGTGTTCATCTCTGCAAAATAAGTTTCCACATATTGCCATAGAGAGAATAACATTTACACAAATCTAATCTGCTGACGTATTCCGTAGCGTGACATCACACCACGGCCAAGTCTTTATTCGAATCGTTTTACTGTCCCACCTCAACGCGTTTAGCGAGGCGGTTTCCTTGGCACGTCTTGTTAAAGCAGAGATCGTGTCCCCTTATTCCGGGATTCTCATCAATACGGGTGTGGGTAACCCAACCGCGCCATTGACTGCGGCGCTTGGGAGATAAGCGAGTTTTACCAGGCTGGTGGGGGCGCATAGTCGCGTCTGCCCATATAAGGGGATAAGGATCCACCTTTTCATCCACGCCTTCTTCCTCCTTTGCCTATCCATTTCCGCGCACTTGAGCTCCAGCGCCCAAGTCCGCACACCCCACCTCAACCTTCTCCAGCCATGTCCGGAGCGGGAGGCAAGTGGATGGTCTCCTCCATCATGGAGGGACACATCAAAAGACTGAGGAAGGCCGGATACTTGTCTAACGACATTGCGCACCGGCTTCCTGAAGAGGGGCAGCTCATCCCCACCCCTAGGCCCCATGAGAGGGTGGTGTTCCTCCCCCATTTCCTCCGCGGACTGGGCTTCCCTCTCCACCCATTTGTCTGGGGGATCATGTTCTACTATGGCCTAGATTTCCACGATCTGGCCCTGAACTTTATCCTTAATATCTCGGCGTTTATCGTCGTGTGCGTGGATTTCTTCTGCATCCGCCCCCATTTAGGCCTATGGCTCAAGACTTTCAATGTCAAGCCGAAGGTGGTGCGCGGCACTCAGGCGGAGTGCGGAGGCACCATGGTGGGCAATGCCCAACGTCCTATGGCCCGAGGGCTCCTTCGTGGAGTCCCTAAAGGGGTGGCAATCGGGATGGTTTTACATCACCGAGCCGCGCGACCCTGAATGGGTCGCAGCCCCCGAGTTCCGATCCGGACCCCCTACGCGGCTCACCTCCTGGAAAGAGACGGGCCTGTCGTGGGGTAAAGAAGGAGAGCTGACCGGACTCCAAACATGCGTCCAGACCCTGGTGGACAAGAAGCTCAAACTTGTCAACGTAGTCCAGGTTATGCTCATCCGCCGGATCCTCCCGTGTCAACAACGGGCTTTCAACCTGTGGGAGTTCGACCCGGCGCATCACCAAACTCTAAGCAGGCTCTTTGACACAACGTAAGAAGATGCCTGGAAGGTGCTTTTCAAGGGCGCCGAGGCCCCCGCATCCGCTACCGAGGACCGCGGATTCAGCACGCAACGTCGCGCTCGTGCGGTAAGCTGTTTTTACCTTTTACAGGGTATTAGTTTTTCATAGTTTGACTCCATGCGGGATCTTAAGCTCCCTTACCTTTGACAGGATTGGCAGGAGACGTCCGGATAGATCAATTGTCCGACTCCTTTGCCCGAAGGCCCAGCGGACGCTCGCTTGGCGAAGCTGCTGGTTCCGGCACCCTATGTGGTGCCGGAGAAGAAGGCCACGGGGACTCGGAAGAGTGCCTGGTGCCTGGGGTGTCGGATTCATCTTCCGATGACTCCAAGACACACTCCTCCCGTGAAGACGAGGAGGAGGAAGAAGAGACCTCTCCCCCTCCAGTGGGGGGGGGAAGAAAAGGAAGGCCGCCCCAACTGGGGAGGCCGAAGGGTCCAAGAAGGGGAAAACCCTTCCTCCGGACGGCTTCACCAACACCTACGATGGCTAAGAGGAGTGGCCGCACAGGGCCAAGCCCCTAGCAAGATCGTAAGTGTCCGGATACCAGAGTGATTCATAGTATTCTTCCATTGCACAGCTTTTCCTTATGTCGAACATGTTTATGCAGTCCACCCAAAGACCAGCTCGACGTGTCGTCGAGCGATTCCCTGGATTCGTCGGATGTGAATTCGCTTCCGACGGCTACCTCCCCCCATCCTACGGACGACGCCGAGGTGCTGTCCCAACAGGTTCCAAGCCAGGAGGAGGTGGTCCTGGAGGCGCCGCAAGGCGACCTCCCGGACTCCAGGTGCAAAGGGGATAAAACCCCCAAGGGCTCCGAGTCCGGCCTTGAGCCGGACACCGCGCCGGAACCTTCAATGGTTCCGGACTCTAGTAGGCAGCCTCCTTCCAAGAGGAGCGAGCCTACCGAGCCGGTGACCTCCATCCAACCAGAGGCACCGGACAATTTGCTGGAGATGCTTAACGGCGCCTCCATCGACGAGGAGCACCGCACTATTATGAGTGCGGTGATCCAGAAGGTTCAGTCCGCCAAGAGCGGACTGACTGAAGCCTGTGCCAGCCTTCTAACAGGCTTTGAGGTAGGTAAAGAATATGTAAAAATATTACCGCATAGATAGTAGCCCCTGATGCTCTGTTCGGCGTTCGGAAAGAAAAGCCGAATAGAGGATCTAATAACATTCGCAGGAGTCTAACATAATCAAGTCAATATGCGTATGCAGGCTTCGCTGCTGGCCTCCGCTGCACTGACTGCGGAGGTGGATATGCTGAAGCAAAACCTCGCGCGGTCCGAGAACGAGCTCGGCCATGCCAAGAGGCAACTCGAGGAAAAGGAAGGTAAGTAATACCTTGCGCAATTATATAGAGAAGATGTGGTTGCAAAAAATGACAGGATCAACGTGCTATTATAGGGGCCACGACTGAGGCGGAAACCCTTAAGCAAGCGCTGTCCGAGGCGGAAAACAGGGCGGCCGCGGAGCGCACGGAGAGAGAGAAGCAGGAGGCGCGGGTGGAGGAGGTGCAGAAAGAGCTCCAGGCTCTCGTGAAAAAACATGAGAGTTTGGAGCTTGACTCAAAGATGCAAGCGTCCGAGCTTGCGGCAGCCCTCAAAAGCGCGAAGTCTGCAAAGGCCGAAGCCCAGAAAGCCCTCAAAGAAATTGACGCGATGAAGAAGATAGCGGCGCGTAAGGCATTCATTATGCAAAGCAAGCACGTGAAAGTGAATGACTTATTACTTACCCGAGTCCGGAGCTCTCCAGGAGCGTTCGCAGATTTGCCCCGCAGTGCGTCAGATGCCGCCACCTACTACCGAGCCGAAGAGGGGAGCTCGACGGAGAAGGTGTTCTGGTCTCAGTATGCTGAGGCCGGACACCTGGTGCCTTTGAGCGACCAGCTGAAGCAAATGGTCGAGCTCCACAAGGTTTCCGAACAGGTCATAAAGGGCCTCATAGTTCGGCTGTGGCCTGGAGAGGCTTTGCCTGGGAGCTACTTCGGGCTGGTGAGGCGGCTGGTGGATGCCTGTCCACGGCTTGAATTAATCAAGTGCTCCGTCTGCATCGAAGGTGCCCGTAGGGCACTTGCCCGTGCTAAAGTGCACTGGGGCAAGATGGATGCGGAGAAGCTGGTGAAGGACGGGCTGCCGCCGGGCAAGGAGCATCGCGTCTCAGAAGCATATTATGAGGGCGTCCTGAAGGGTGCCCGCCTTATAGCGGATGAATGCCCCAAAGATGTAATTTTTGAGTAAACTCGCATTTGTGATCCTGTACGCTGAAAACTTGTTCATATGCGCTAAGCAACGCTTTTGAATTTAAAATATTACCTTATGTGCGGCCGTTTATCAAATTTGAGAGATGGCGAGTCGTTGGCTTCTGCCCCCATGGCACAAGTGATGGGGTGTTCGGGATAAACATGAGCGCTCTTTTTCCCATTCTTGGGTCCTTCGAGGGAGGCGCTCAACACAACGAACAAGGCAATCGGACTATAATGCTTGAACACTCTCACTTAGCCATATAATTCTATAATTTTAAATTTCGGCGAAGCCCCTAGTGTTCGGAAGACCGAGTTCGGGGCGCTATCCACGCCTAGGCTAGACAAAGCCGACTCCTCGCTCTAAGCGGCATAAGTCTTTAGGGACTCGAAAACCTCTCGAACAGCAACCAGCTCTCGCCTCATCATGGCGGCCAGTTTTAGCTTTCTCTACTGAGGTGCTTAGCCCAGCTCAACTGGGGCACAATCGCAATAGTTCTCCTAGTGCTACCTTAGCCGATATAACGGAACGTAAGGTACCAAAACATAGGAGCCAGGTAAACCCAACATTTGACCCAAGACATGATTCGGAGCCGATGCATATAATGCTATAAGTTCGGGGTGCCGCACTTGTGGAAGTGTTCGGACTTCTCACGCCATATTGTGGGGTACTTGAGCCCCTGGCGTATTGGCCGTACCAAAGTGTACGGGTGCAACATGTCATTAATTGACATATATTCGTAAAAAAAGGGTAATGCAATAATAGACGGAAGCTATGCATTGTTTATTTAAAAAAGGTGCGATCAAAGCAGAACGATACAAATAGTGCGATAAGCAAAATATGGGACTATCACATATGTCCTTTCCAGGGGGCGAGCTGTAGAATGTTATGCAAAACAGGTATACTGCTCGTTATAGAGACCACCTTAGAGTTCCGTAGTGCGGCGTAGCTTTCTGCTTCCCTGGTTGTATCGTTTGTGTGACAATTATACTACCGGACAAGCCTTCCGAAGAATGGAGTCCTGAAAATAAGAGAAAATTAAGAAATCGGCAGCCCCTAGTGCGGTTTAAGCCGCGCTTTGGGCGTGCCGTGATGGTGCCCCTCCCCTATGCCCATGGTATTTCCAGAGCGTAGTTATGTACGCGTAGCACTGGTTCCGCAAGTTCGCGAGGGCTGGGGTTGGGGCTGCATTGCTACGCTTGCTCTGAACGTGTCGGGCGGTCTTGGTGTAGGTTACTGCGGGCGCGCTTGACGATGTCCGGACGTTTAATGGCTGGACTAGAGAATTGCCTTGAGAGGCTGCTTTGTACTTCCACTGCGATAGCCGCCGTATGCTCCTCCGTTCGGAGAGAGCGTTCGGTGTTTCCATTGACCGTGATGACACCTCGAGGGCCTGGCATCTTGAGATTGAGGTATGCGTAGTGTGGCACCGCATTAAACTTGGCAAATGCGGTTCGCCCGAGCAGTGCGTGATAGCCACTACGGAACGGGACTATGTCGAAGATTAACTCCTCGCTTCGGAAATTATCCGGAGATCCGAAGACCACTTCAAGTGTAACTAAGCCTGTACAGTTGGCTTCTACACCTGGTATGACGCCTTTAAAGGTCGTTCTGGTGGGTTTACTCCTCGAGGGATCGATGCCCATTTTCCGCACTGTATCCTGATATAGCAGGTTCAGGCTACTGCCGCCGTCCATAAGGACTCTAGAGAGGTGAAATCCATCAATAATTGGGTCTAGAACCAATGTGGTGAATCCGCCATGACGGATGCTAGTGGGGTGGTCCCTTCGATCAAAAATGATCGGGCAGGAAGACCATGGGTTGAACTTTGGGGCGACTGGCTCCATCGCATATACGTCCCTTAGCACACGCTTCCGCTCCCTCTTGGGGACGTGGGTTGCGTATATCATGTTCACCGTCCGCACTTGTGGGGAAAACCTTTTTGTCCACTATTCTTCGGCAGCCGGGGCTCCTCCTCGTCATCGCTATGCAGCCCTTTGTCTCTGCTTTCGGCATTTAACTTGCTTGCCTGCTTGAACACCCAACAATCCCCGTTGGTGTGATTGGCTAGTTTTTCGGGGGTGCCATGTATCTGGCATGAGCGGTCGAGTATTCGGTCCAAACTGGACGGGCCCAGAGTATTTCTTTTGAATGGCTTTTTCCGCTGACCGGGTTTAGAGCCTCTGAATCCAGCATTAACTGCCGTATCCTCAGCATTGTCGCTGTTAATGCGGCGCTTTTGCCTGTTGCGACGCGACCTGCCACTGCTGTCCTTGGTATCCGAATTACCAGGGCTCTTGGTCATGTTATTGCTGCGAGCTAGCCAGCTGTCTTCTCCCGCGCAAAAGCGGGTCATAAGTGTCGTGAGGGCTGCCACAGATTTCGGCTTTTCCTGTCCTAGGTGCCGTGCAAGCCACTCGTCGCGGATGTTATGCTTGAAGGCTGCTAGGGCCTCTGCGTCCGGACAGTCGACGATTTGATTTTTCTTGGTTAGGAACCGTGTCCAGAATTGTCTGGCCGATTCCTCTGGCTGCTGAATTATGTGGCTTAGGTCATCGGCGTCTTGTGGTCGCACATAAGTGCCCTGGAAATTGTCGAGAAATGCGGCTTCTAGGTCCTCCCAACAACCAATTGATTCTGCTGGCAAGCTGTTAAGCCAATGCCAAGCTGGTCCTTTAAGCTTCAGTGGGAGGTATTTGATGGCGTGTAAGTCATCACCGCAGGCCATGTGGATATGAAGGAGATAGTCCTCGATCCATACCGCAGGATCTGTTGTGCCATCATATGATTCGATGTTCACGGGTTTGAAACCCTCGGGGATTTAATGATCCATTACTTCATTTGTGAAGCATAGTGGGTGTGCGGCACCTCTGTACTGGGCTATATCACGACGCAGCTCAAACGAGCTTTGTCTACTGTGTTCGGCCCAGCCGGATTTACTATATCCGGTATGACGAGTACCGTCTCGTGCCGTGGGGCGCCCACGTGATCCGTAGATCGATCTTGTTTGCCTTGCCTTGTACTCCAATATGTCTCGCAGGTCTGGCGCATTTTCCCATGCCTTGGTATTTTTTGAGCAGCACCAGGGTGCGGCTTGAGTGGGGGCCGAGAGGCCTCTCTATCGCGGCCACGGGGTGGCCGGTCGGCCGCATCATGCGCTGGTGATTTAGGTGCTTCCTCCTCTAATTGGGGTAGCAACCTGCGCTTTGGGTAGCTCTTGGAGGAGCATTCGAGTTCATACTCTTCGACCGCAAGGACTTCAGTCCATCTGTTGGCTAGCAAATCTTGATCAGCTCTAAGCTGTTGCTGTTTTTTCTTGAGGCTGCTCGCCGTGGCCATAAGCCTGCGTTTGAAACACTCTTGTTCGACGGGATCCTCCAGCACGACAAATTCGTCGTCGTCGAGGCTTGCCTCATCTTCGGAGGGAGGCATATAATTATCGTCCTCGACCTCTCTGTCTGCCGCTCTCTCATGAGGGCTGGCTTCTCTACCCTCCTGTGCTGAATCTTGCTGGAGGTGGTTGTCTTCGGCACTGTCTGGGGTGTTATTATCCCCCGTGCCGGAATCACCGTTTTTGTTTTGGCGGGATTTAGAGCGGCGCCGCTGACGCCGGCCCTTAGGATGCTTCTTGGAGGGGTCATTGTAACACCCTCGATGCGACTATAGCTCCCACGTGTCGAGGCACGACTTAGAGACATAATCGCATTGAAGGCATATGTCACAAGTTAGGCAATCTTTACAACATCCCATGTAATATAAATCATAAAGGGGAGATAACATAGTTGGCTTACACTCGCCACGTCAATCAAGTACATAAATAACATTACATCATCCAAACACTCATGGCCCGACTACGGCGCCAAAATAAAAGATAACCCAACATGCGACACGGTCCCGATCACCCCCAACTGGGCACCACTACTGATCATCAGGAAAGGAAACATAGTAACGTTGAGAGTCCTCGTCGAACTCCCACTTGAGCTCAAGCGCGTCTCCTAGAGCGGAATCATCGGGCCCTGCATCTGGTGTAATAGTAATCTGTGAGCCACAGGGACTCAGCAATCTCGCACCCTCGCGATCAAGACTATTTAAGCTTATAGGTAAGGCAAGGTAAATATGTGGAGCTGCAGCAAGCGACTAGCAAATATGGTGGCTAACTTATTCGCAAAAGAGAGCGAGAAGAGGAGGCAAAGCGCGAGCGAGAAACTAGAGAACAACCTGCGCAAGCATTACTCCAACACCGTGTCCACCTCCCGGACTCCGCCGAGAAGAGGCCATCATGGTAACACACTCAGTTGATTCATTTTAATTAAGTTAAGGTTCAAGTTATCTACAACCGGACATTAACAAATTCCCATCTGCCCACAACCGCGGGCACGGCTTTCGAAAGTTCAAATCCCTGCAGGGGAGTCCCAACTTAGCCCATGACAAGCTCTCACGGTCAACGAAGGAATAGACCTCCTCCCAAGACGTTTCGATCAGACTCGGTATCTCGGTTCTTCAAGACACTTCGACAGGTTAAAACAAATCCAGCAACACCGCCATAATGTGCCGACAAATCCCGATAGGAGCTGCACATATCTCGTTCTCAGGGCACACTCAGATGAACACTACGTACAACTAAAACCAACCCTCGAGTTGCCCCGAGGTGGCGCTGCAAGTGGCTCTATTTGGACCAACACTCAGAGGAGCACTGGCCCGGGGGGGTTTAAATAAGATGACCCTCGGGCTCCGGAAACCCAAGGGAAAAGAGGCTAGGTGGCAAATGGTAAAACCAAGGTTGGGCATTGCTGGAAAAGCTTTAATCAAGGCGAACTATCAAGGGGTTCCCATTATAACCCAACCGCGTAAGGAACGCAAAATCCGGGAACATAACACCGATATGACGGAAACTAGGGCGGCAAGAGTGGAACAAAACACTAGGCGAGAGGCCGAGCCTTCCACCCTTTACCAAGTATATAGATGCATTAAGATAACATGGCAATATAATGATATCCCAACAAATAAATAAATGTTCCAACAAGGAACGGCCTTCGATCTTCACCTGCAACTAGCAACGCTATAAGAGGGGCTGAGCAAAGCGGTAACATAGCCAATCAACGGTTTGCTAGGACATGGTGGGTTAGAGGTTTTGACATGGCAATTTGGGAGGCTTGAAAGCAAGTGGTAGGCATCGTAGCATTGGCATAGCAAAAGAGCGAGCAACTAGCATAGCAAAGATAGTAGTGATTTCGAGGGTATGATCATCTTGCCTGCACAGTTGTCATAGTTGACTGGATCCTCGAAAGCAAACTCAACGGGCTCCTCGTTAGCGAACTCTTCTCCCGGCTCTACCCAAACAAGACAAACAAGCAACAAGGACACAATCAACCACGTGCAAGGATCAAACGATATGATGCAATGATGATATGCTATGCGGGATGCGATGCGGGATGCATAAGCAAGATTTGACAAGGGATGCATGAACCTGGCCTCAACTTGGAAATACAAGTGTGCCACTGGAAAGATGAGATGAAATCTCTTGAAAACGATATAAAGAACGCCGGAATCGGAGTTACGGTTTGGAAACGGCAAGCGATTCAAAAATGACACCGGTCTGCAATTTACAGCAAGTAGCCATCTAAATGCAATGAGATGAACATGCTACAGCACCCAAACATGACAACAAAATACATGGCAGGGATTCATACAAGATTCTTAACAAAAGTCTAGCACTGAGCTACGGCTAATTCATCCATTAACAGGTTCAAACAAGCATGGCAAAAATGCATATGGTAAACAGATTTCAGACTTAGTGAAATTAACACTTGTCTGGAATTTCAGATCAGGTAGGACTCTTCGGAGCAACAAAACTACATGCTACAGGACCTGAACATGGCAAAGTAAAGCATGGCATGGAGCTACTCAAAGAGCTTAACAAAAGTCCCTTAGTGACCTTGAGCCAAAAGGGGTTCAGAAAATACAATTGCAAGCATGTGAACATGGCAAAAACATAAGCAGTTCTCAGACTTAGTGAAAACTGGAGCATGCTGAAACATATCTCAAGTAGGCATGTTTACGAGCTCGATGCACTCACTACGGTGCAAGTCATGGCAAGCTAGGCATACATCCATCAAGAATACACAAAATGCAAGCTAGACATGGCAAGAACAATAGCATAGCATGCACGGATCAACTACAACATCATCGGCAAAATTGCAAACAAGTTGACAATCTTCCCAGATTCACAAAGTAGCAAAAGTAGAGCTCGATTGACTCAAGCTAGGGTGCTCCATAATTGCAAACAAAGACATGGACGGATAGAGCACTACAATATTAACAAAACATCCTTACTGATCATCCTCAAAAGAGGCACAGATCACTAGGAAACAACATGAACATATGGCAATATGAGATAAACAGCTCAAGGACTTAGTGGAAATGCTAAGTCCCTGAAAACAGAATTACCAAGTGCACCACTTGGCAAGCTTGTACTAGTCACCACACACATCACAAAAATACATGGGTTGCACCTCTGGAAAGATGACAAAGCCCTTAACAAAACATATGTAGAACTCATGGGCATATCATGCACACAATAAACATGGCAAAAATGACAAAAAGCTAAATGGAGTAGCAGATCTGACAATTATCTCAAGTAGCCCTCTTCTAACAGCATTTCGGGCATCAAGATGAACTCAAATGAAAATGATGCAATGGAATGAAATGATGTACTCTCTGAGATGAACATTATGATATGCTATATGCCAAAAACAGAGTTACAGATGCGGAGATACGAGGCTATGAACAGGAGCACATGGATTAGGGTTTCGGGCAAAAGTCAACCCGAATCTCAGATCTGGATCTGGCACGGATTACGAGGTTCGTCGGGGCACTGTTCACCGGCGGCGGGGATGACGCCGGAGGAGGTCGCCGGAGTGGCCGGACGTCGAGGAGGCGGTGGACGACGGTGGCGGCGCTCGGCGGGCGGGCGGCGGGGCGGCGAGCACCAGGGACGGCGGGGTCGCGGCGCGAAGTGCCGGCCGGCGGCGATGGCGGGCGGCGGCGCCGATGGCCTCGGGTGGCCGGCCGCGAGGAGGGTGGCGGCGCCCTCGGGCGAGTGGAGGCGGGGCGATGTGGGCCGCGGAGGGCCCCTCGCGGGCTCCGGCGGGCCCCGAGCGGTGGCGGCGATGTGGGCGCACGCCCGGCCATGTGGCGGCGCGCGATAGGCCCGGGCGGGCGGCGGACGTTGTCTGGCCGGCACGGACGTGTCCGGCGCGGCGCGGTGGGTTTTTTTAGGGTTTGAGACGAGGGGAATCCGGGATTTTGGAGGAGGACCTATTTATAGGCATAGAGGGAGCTAGGAGAGTCCAAATGAGGTGCGGTTTTAGGCCACGCGATCGTGATCAAACGATCTAGATGAAGGAGAAGGCTTAGGTGTGTTTTGGGCCAAATTGGGGGGGTGTTGGGCTGCAACACACACGAGGCCTTTTCTGTCCCTCGATTAACCGTTGGAGTATCAAAAGAAGTCCAAATGATACGAAACTTGACAGGCGGTCTAGCGGTAGTAAACCAAGGCCGCTTGGCAAGTCCCGGTCCAATCCGGAAATGTTTAATCCCCACACACGAAATAAAGGTAGAAATAACCACCGGAGGAGAACGAAGCGCCGGAATGCAAAATGGACAACGGGGAAAATGCTCGAATGCATGAGATGAACACGTATGCAAATGCAATGCACATGATGAGATGCATGACAACAACACACGGAGACAAAAACCCGAACCCGAGAAAATAAAATAACTTAACGCCGGAAACGGCAAGAGTTGGAGTACCAATTGGGAAAGCCATATCCGGGGTGTTACAGTCATCCTTCGCTGTTCCATCGCCATTGCCTTCTTTTGGGGTGTCCACCATGTATATATCATACGACGAGGTGGCTTTCTAGTGCCCTATAGGCGCTGGTTCTTGATCGTCTCCTGCATCGGCGTCCATACCGTCGATGTCTTCGGAGTCGAAGTCGAGCATGTCCGTTAAATCATCGACAGTGGCTACGAAGTGGGTGGTGGGTGGGCTTTGAATTTCTTCATCATCCGCATCCCAACCTTGCCGACCATAGTCCGGCCAGGGCTCTCCTGACAAAGAGAGATACTTTAATGAATTCAGAATATCGCCGAAGGGCGAGTGCTGAAAGATGTCCGCGGCGGTGAACTCCATGATCGGCGCCCAATCGGGTTCGATCGGTCGGGGCGCAGAGGGCTCGGAGTCCGGAGAGGAGTCCGGCTCCTTGGAGTCACGGGCTTCGCAGAGTATAGGGCTGGTGTTCGGCTCGATCGCTGTAGAGATTGCAGCCCCCGAGGCGGTGTCTAACCACCCATCCTCGGTTGGTGTGATCGGCTCCGAGCTAGGGGTTGGAGCAGACACAGGTGCGGCCTCCAGGGCACTGTTCGGCGGCAGAGCTAAATCATGCCCATCGTGACAGTGCGGCGCGCTCGGCTTTGGCTCGAATCCGTCGAAGATCAAGTCTCCGCGGATGTCGGCCGTGTAGTTCAAACTTCCAAATCTGACCTGATGGCCAGGGGCGTAGCTTTCGATTTGCTCCAGATGACCAAGCGAATTGGCCCGCAGTGCAAAGCCGCCGAATACGAAGATCTGTCCGGGGAGAAAAGTCTCACCCTGGATCGCATCGCTGTTGATGATCGGAGAAGCCATCGGGCCTAAAAGCGACGACACAGAGGAACTCTCAATGAAAGCACCAATGTCGATGTCAAAACCGGCGGATCTCGGGTAGGGGGTCCCGAACTGTGCGTCTAGGTCGGATGGTAACAGGAGGCAGGGGACACGATGTTTTACCCAGGTTCGGGCCCTCTTGATGGAGGTAAAACCCTACGTCCTGCTTGATTAATATTGATGATATGGGTAGTACAAGAGTAGATCTACCACGAGATCAGAGAGGCTAAACCCTAAAAGCTAGCCTATGGTATGATTGTTGTTCGTCCTATGGACTAAAACTCCCCGGTTTATATAGACACCGGAGAGGGCTAGGGTTACACAGAGTCGGTTACAACGGTAGGAGATCTACATATCCGTATCGCCAAGCTTTCCTTCCACGCCAAGGAAAGTCCCTTCCGGACACGGGACAAAGTCTTCAATCTTGTATCTTCATAGTCCAGGAGTCCGGCCGAAGGTATAGTCCGGCTATCCGGACACCCCCTAATCCAGGACTCCCTCGGTTAGAGTATGAAACAATTGCTTGGCTTGTCATCGGGGTTGTGCATGATTTAAATACTTTGTGTGGTGAAGATAGAGCATAGCCAGACTATATGATTTTGTAGGGATAACTTTCTTTGGCCATGTTATTTTGAGAAGACATAATTGCTTTGTTAGTATGCTTGAAGTATTATTATTTTTATGTCAATATAAACTTTTGTCTTGAATCTTTCTAATCTGAATATTCATACCACAATTAAGAAGATTTGCATTGAAATTATGCCAAGTAGTACTCCGCATCAAAAATTCTCTTTTTATCATTTACCTACTCGAGGACGAGCAGGAATTAAGCTTGGGGATGCCTGATACATCTCCAACGTATCTATAATTTTTGATTGCTCCATGCTATATTATCTACTGTTTTGGACTATATTGGGCTTTATTTTCCACTTTTATATTATTTTTGGGACTAACCTATTAACCGGAGGCCTAGCCCAGAATTGCTGTTTTTTTGCCTATTTCAGTGTTTCAAAGAAATGGAATATCAAACGGAGTCCAAACGGAATAAAATCTTTGGGAACGTGATTTTCTCACCGAACGTGATCCAGGAGACTTGGACCCTGCTCCAAGGAACAAAAGAGGCGGTCACGAGGGTGGGGGCGCGCCCCCCCTAGGGCGCGCCCCCCTGCCTCGTGGACCCCACGTTGCTCCTCCGGCGTACTTCTTCCTCCTATATATACACACGTACCCCCAAATGATCAGAACAGGAGCCAAAAACCTAATTCCACCACCGCAACTTTCTGTATCCACGAGATCCCATCTTGGGGCCTGTTCCGGAGCTCCACCGGAAGAGGGTCGTCATCACGGAGGGCTTCTACATCATCATAGCCTCTCCGATGAAGTGTGAGTAGTTTACCTCAGATGTTAGGGTCCATAGTTAGTAGCTAGATGGCTTCTTCTCTCTCTTTGAATCTCAATACAAAGTTCTCCCCCTCTCTTGTGGAGATCTATTCGATGTAATCTTCTTTTTGAGGTGTGTTTGTTGAGACCGATGAATTGTGGGTTTATGATCAAGTCTATCTATGAATAATATTTGAATCTTCTCTGAATTCTTTTATGTATGATTGATTGTCTTTGCAAGTCTCTTCGAATTATCCATTTGGTTTGGCCAACTAGATTGGTAGTTCTTGCCATGGGAGAAGTGCTTAGCTTTGGGTTCGATCTTGCGGTGTCCTTACCCAGCGACAGAAGGGGCAGCAAGGCACGTATTACATCGTTGCCATCGAGGATAACAAGATGGGGTTTATTTCATATTGCATGAATTTATCTCTCTACATCATGTCATCTTGCTTAAGGTGTTACTCTGTTTTTAACTTAATACTCTAGATGCATGCTGGATAGCGGTCGATGAGTGGAGTAATAGTAGTAGATGCAGAATCGTTTCGATCTACTTGTCACGGACGTGATGCCTATATACATGATCATGCCTAGATATTCTCATAACTATGCTCAATTCTGTCAATTGCTCAACAGTAATTTGTTCTCCCACCGTAGAATACTTATGCTCTTGAGAGAAGCCACTAGTGAAACCTATGGCCCCCGGGTCTATTCTCATCATATCAATCTCCATCACTTTAATCTTGCTTTGCTTTTTTACTTTGCTTTTACTTTTTACTTTGCATCTTTATACCAAAAATACCAAAAATATTATATCTATCAGATCTCACTCTCATAAGTGACCGTGAAGGGATTGACAACCCCTAATCGCGTTGGTTGCGAGTAGCTATCGCTTTGTGCAGGTACGAGGGACTTGAGCGTGGCCTCCTACTGGATTGATACATTGGTTCTCAAAAACTGAGGGAAATACTTACGCTACTCTGCTGCATCATCCCTTCCTCTTCGGGGAAAACCAACGCAAGCTCAAGACGTAGCAGTACCAGTTGGTGGCTCCAACTGGTACTAAAGGTTGTTTTATATAAGAAAACACTTCAAAAAATTTGTCAGTTTCTCATCTCTCCCTCTGCTTCTTTCCCCTCTGCCCCGTCGCCACCGCCCCTCGTCGCCGCCCCCGTCGTCATCCGTCGCCGTCCCCATCGCCGTCCGTCGTCGTCGCCGTCCCCGTCCCCGTCGTCCCCGTCGCCACGCCCCGCCCCGTCCTCCTGTCGTCCCCGCCCGGCCCGTCCCCATCCCCGTCATCGCCGCCCTGTCCCCGTCGCCGTCTCCGTCTCCGTCCCCGTCCCCGTCGCCGCCCCCCGTCGTCGCGCCTCGCCGGTGAGCTCCTGCCCCGGCCGCCATGTACCACACATACACACACATTGTTATAGAAATGTTAGCAATCTTTATTTTTTTTAGTTATAGAATTATTAGAAATGTTAGTTATATAGAAATATTTTTTAGTTATAGAAATATTAGAAATGTTTGTTATATAGAAATGTTAGTTATATAGAAATATTAGAAATGTTAGTTATATTAGAAATGTTAGTTATATAGAAATGTTTTTTAGTTATAGAAATATTAGAAATGTTAGTTTTAGTTATAGAAATATTAGAAATGTTAGTTTTAGTTATAAAATTTAGAATTTGCATATATGAAATCACAATCCATCATTTAAAAAATGTTACATTACTTTTGCGGCATATAGTATTTGTTGTCGATGATGCCCGGCCCACATCCTCACCGTCGACCCGTTCGCGACGACGTCCTGCTTCAGAGGACCCATGTCCGAGACTGGGCTCCGCCGGGTTGGCACTAGGAGGTGCTACCTTCAGGGGCGCGACGCTTGGTGAGGAACCCGGCCTCGGGTCCCGTCGTCGACCCTCATCTCCTTTGGTGGCGTTAGCGTGGGCCACTTTCGGTGCGGAGGGAGCCGGCCCCGCAAGAGGTGGTACGTCGCTGTGTCAGAGAGGAGGACGAGCACGTCCATCGCTACATGGCTGCTATGGACGTCAGGTTCTCCAATACCTGGCAGGTTCTTTGGGAAGATCACCCAAGCTATGATCCAGTGATGGTTCCTTCACTTTGGTTGTCCACCGCCTAGATTACTCTCTAGTATTCGATCTTTATTAGCTAGCTAGCTAGCTAGTGATGTAATATAATATTCGAGATGATTTATTCGAGATTATATATATTATTCAAGATGATTTATTCGAGATTATATCTATTATTCGAGACGACATTTTCGAGATTATATTCGATGATGCTTATTATGTACTATGATTGATTCAGTTTTTCCTTATTAATTGATTGCATCCATGCATTCTAATTTGAATATATTTCTTTTGGATTAGTTAAATAAAACCTATGGCGGACAATACCGGCAAAGAGGGAGAAGAGGCCTTGTTCAATATCATACGCAATTCTCGCGGGCCAGATGATGATCAGAATGAAGAAGATTATGACGGCTCTGAATATCTAAACAACACCGGGGAGGGTGATATGATATTCGATCGCAACAACTGAATTGATGAAGTCATGAACTATGAACATGATGAAGAAAATGTTGATCTTGAACAACAAAGACCGGCGAGGTATATATATTTATATAAGCAGGCATCTGGTGATCATCACATGTTTTAAATGACTTGAAGATATATTAACGAATCCATCTTTCTTCTTTCAGCCATCCAGATCGAGCAAATCTTTAGGCAACAGGAAACGAGGCCCGAACAAAAAGTTGAAGGAGGGCGTAAAGTGCAATATCGAGGCCATCAAACCTAATGGTGAACCATTAGCGCCTAAGAAGATTGCAGACAAGTTCATTCGTCAGTGCGGAGTTCTTGTGAAGGACCAACTCCCGATCTCCCATCAAGAATGGAGAGAGCCAGCAAAGCCATGTCCAGGAGTTACTTTTGTCGACGACAAACAAAAACTTCTGCTTTGGGAAACGCTCATGGAACATTTCACCCTACCAGATCATTTCACAGATGCAGATGTGGAGAAAGTCAAGGACGCTGCTCTTAGGAAGATGGCGGTTGCATTCAACAACCACAAGAATCGTGAATGGGACAAGTACGTCAAGGGAGGAAGGAAGACTCCAGTATTCGAGGGAACACTAGAGAAGTAAAGTGCTCATTGGGACGATTTCGTGAAATTCAAGGATTCAGAATTATCTAAGGAATGGTCGAGAATAAACAAGGCCAATGCCGCAAAAAAGGATAAGTTCCATAAGCTGGGGCCAGGTGGCTATGCGGTGGGAATGCCTAAGTGGGATAAGTCTGAGAAAGAGATGGAGGATGCAGGTGTCACTCCAGAAACATTGAGCTGCCCCCCCCCCCCAAGTGCAGGACTTGGTTCTATGCGCATGGGGGGGAGTTGGACCCGAAGATAGGCAAAGTTTCGAAGAAGGCATATCTGGACGGAGCCGAAGATAAGCTACTTGTTGCAATAGAAGAGGCTCGATCGGGGGTGTTCCAGCCCAATAGAGAGAACGACGAGCTTACGCGTGCCCTGGGAAATCATGAACATCCAGGAAGAACACGAGGCAAGGGCGCTATTCCGTGGTATGAGGGGTTTTCGAACTGGAACGCCGACTACAGAACCCGTGCGAGAAAGAAGATTGTGGAGGAGAAGAAGAGGAAGATGGAGGAGGAGCAGAGGAAGCTGGACTATGAATGCCTTCAAGGCCTGGAATCAGCGCACGCGGACTTGGCAGTCAAATTCCAGCGGCAGCAGGAGCAGATCGACTCACTTAGCCAGCAAAGGGGGTCTCAGCAGCTGCAGCAGCTAGCGGATGATCCAGCATTGGATAGCACCGTCCCATCCATGCCGAGAAGCAGCGTGGGTTCCGCCCCGAGCGACGCATTGCTGGATAGCTACCCAGTGGATGACATCATGGAGAACACTAACTGCGAGCTACACTTCAAAATGAAGAACATATCCATGAAGGTGGCGGACGCCCTTGCTTTTACAAATCCCCCCGAGGCAACCTTCCATTGCAACCCGATTCCAGCGGGCTATGCTAGTGTCTTGGTTGATGAGGTGGTGGACCAATATTCGGGGCTAGAGCTTGACATTCCTGGAGGTGACGAGGAGCACACACTGGGAAAGACCAACCATCGTATCATCCTATGGAGAAAGGATTGCATCATCTTTCGAAGGCCACCGACACCGCGTCATCCGACTCCTCGTCGAAGTCCGCCACCGAGTCAATAGACTCCCGCTCCTCCAAGTCCACCAACGCGTCAGGCCACTCCTCCTCCAAGTCCGGCACAGCTTCAGGCCACTCCTCCTCCTCCAAGTCCGGCAAAGCGTCAGGCCACTCCTCCTCCAAGTCCGGCACAGCTTCAGGCCACTCCTCCTCCTCCAACTCAGCCACGTCAGCCGTCTTCGCCGCCTCAGCAATCACGGAAGAGAGCCGCCTCAGCTATGGTGCGTAGCGGTACAAGTCGAGGTAGTACTGGAGGTACAGGCGGAGGCAAGCGATTTCAATATGGTCCAAACAGCCTCGCGCCTCTTCCGCAGAGGCCTTACGACAAGCCCGAGGAGGAAAACGCAGTTATATCAAAGGCCGAGGTGGAAGCCCATTTTGCACCGAAACCGCCACCGCCACCAAGGGAGAAAGTGCCTGAGGAAAAGATTGACCACTTCATTCGTATGGCTAGAGCACCAGCTCCCAAGCCTGTTGACACAAACTATGAGCGCCACCTCAGGAAGTTAAGTAGAGCACGTCTACAGAAAAAGGCGAGCTCGAGCTCGAGCAAATCAGCTGGCAAAACATGCGGTAAAACCGTTCCCCAGCTGGGAGAACAAGCGGCGCAATCAATCCCCCCGCTTGTTGTGCCAACAACACATGAGAGTACGGGCGCCCAATATTATTATGGGCAAACCGTTAACGTTCCCGGGCTGGGCGATGTGGTAATAACCGAGGAGCATATTGAGCAGGCTAAAATCCTCATGATCACTGTTGGACAACTCCTCGATATCGAGCCCATGTCTCCGACTAGAGAGCAGGAAATAAAACGGAAATATGTCTAGGGCCAACATTTGGTCGAGCCAGACGAGGTCAAGAAGCTCCCAACGAGAATGTATGAATTGCATCAATTGTACATGGACATTACCAAGATTTCCAATCGAGAGTCCCTCTTGATGAATGTCAAGAAGGATCATTACTACCATGAGAAAGCTGTGTCCGTTGAGTATTCGGAACTATTTCAGTTATACAATCAAGACGCACTCGACAAATCTATCGTCAATTGGTATTGTCTGTAAGTGATTTCTTTCTGTAATTTAAGTCTCAACCTAGCTGTAGTGATCATTTTGATCAATCATTATCTGTAATTATCCTTACTATATTCTTTTCTGTGGTATTATGCAGGATGAAGATTTATGAAATGAAAAAAGGTGGACGCTATGGCATTGGGTTCGTTGACCCAAATACCATTAATGAATACACATGAAAATTAGATCCATATTACGAAAAAAGTGTAAAGGAAAGCATGCTAGAGTTCTTCAAGCGCCTCAAATACAATGAAGATATACTACTTCCTTACAACTTCGAGTGAGTCACACTGTCTTGTACTACAAATTCTGTTTTTGCCTACTAGCTAGCTACATATTTTTGCTTACATATGCCCGCTTAATTAAGACATGCAAACGTATGTGCATGCAGATTTCACTAGATCTTGTTAATCATTAAAGTTGATGAAGGAACAGTTGAAGTACTAGACTCACTACTTAAAAAACCAACTGACTACACCATCGTGAAGGGGATAGTCAACAGGTAATTTCAATCATTATTAACTATATCTCGGCCTATTTAATTAGTTCGTCATTTCCTGATAACAACTATTTAATAACACATTTATTTATTTTCTTTGTCGGCGGGCAGGGCTTGGGCAAAGTTCATCAGGGTCACTCCAGGCCCATGGAAAGAAAATCTGAAATGGTATTGACCCCAGGTAAGTAATTAAGTAGTACTAGCTAGCTAGCTGCCATCTCTTTAATTATCATGATTTATTAATTATTATCTGATAAAATTCCATTCTCGTAAAGGCCCTGAAGCAGGCGCCAGGGAATAATCTATGTGCATACTACGTTTGCGAGAACATTCGCATGATGGCGTCCGAAAGGAGCAGATCTCAAAGACAGGAGTGGGTACGTTTGTCAGAACACTATTCATAATTTTTACACCATTATCGATATCTAGTCACACAACTAATACACATGCATATTGATCTCCTTCTTAACAGTTCAAAGAGGTGCGGGAGAAGCTCCTACCAGAGGACCGCATAGAAGCAATTCAAGAGGAAATAGCGGGATTTTTGCTCCACCAGGTGATAGATCCCAAAGGAGAATACTTTTACCCGCTACCGCCCCCATGAACCACTTCCAATTGTTATCGTACTCTGAAGACACCAATTAGGCTAATGCCACTGGCTTCGAAGGCACCAATTAGGAGAAATTGTATATAGCTAGCTAATTGTATGTATATATATATATACACATGTGTGTGTGTATATGTGTGAATTAATTAATGGTGGTTGTGAGACATTCGATGATATATATATATATATATATGATCGGTTCTACTAGAAATTCTATTTATATATATGCATAACGTGTACAATATGTAGTATCATAAAATACCAGCAAACGAAAAAGAATTAAATGGAAAACACAAAATTAAATGAAAAAGAAATCATAAACCCAAAACCCCCCAACCTTTTAATACCGGTTGGTGTCACCAACTGGTACTAAAGGGCTCCCTGCCCCCGGAGCTGGCTCGTGCCACGTGGTTGCCCTTTAGTATCGGTTCGTGCTGAACCGGTACTAAAGGGGGGGCCTTTAGTGCCCACACTTTAGTGCTGGTTACCGAACCGGCACTAAAGGGCCTTACGAACCGGTGCTATTGCCTGGTTCTGCACTAGTGACCGCAACAGTGTTATGCCAAAAACTTTGCTTTGCGGGACCCAATGCCACTATCGTCATCTCCCGACGGCCCCCTCATGTCCCAGCATGCCATGCCCCGAGCTTCTCACCACCGCCCGCGTGCTCCCCACGGCACGGCGTTGCCGTGGCCAGCACGTCTGTAGCCCAGCCGCTTGCTGCCAAGCCGCCCCCACTTCCCGAGCTCCCACGCGCGCCCTTGAACCTCCCAGCCCCCCTAATCCTCTCCCAACACCCGCAAAATTCCAAGACACCGCTAGCGTGCCCCCGGACCCCAGCCAGAGAAGCGTGGTGACCAAGTCGATCCGCCAATGCTGGCCATCTGTTTAAGCCACCCCCGCACCTCACAAATGCCACACACCTCTCCCTCACCATCCTAGCAACCTCCTTGCACACCCACATGAGCTCCCGGGCTCGTAGTCTACCACCACATCCGCCATTGCCGCCACTGACTTCCCTTAAATTCAAGCCACCCAACCAACCCCCTGTGTATCCTAGCTACACTCAGAGACCCCGACGATCGTCACAGCGCCACCCATAACCTCAAATTCGACAAGGGACCACCGGAGCTTCGACAAAGCATTTCCTTTCATAAAAGGTAAACTTTACTTAATCTAAAAAGATGTTCAAACAAGCATAAAAAACAATTTAAATTTCAAGCACTATCCACAACAGTTTCAAGCAGAAATGCCATATCATTTGCACATTGCAACATAACCAGCCCTCCATATTCTAAATTAGGCACTACCCCTAGTTCTTAGCCCTACTAATCAGTTCTTGCAGCACATCAATAGCAATGATAATCATGTTATTACGGAGGATATGGTGTTTACGGATATGAAACACTTCATGGCAAGTCGACTCCATCTACAGAAATATCAAAGGACTTTCTTGTGCAGCTATTTAAGTTCCTATACTCAGGCACAAAACTATGGAATAGAGGATATTATTAAAGGGAAGATGAACATCAGAGAGCCCTATAGGGCGGTTCCTGTGGTGAAGCAAAAGAAATCGTGGCCAAAACCCCCGCCTAGCTGGGTTGCGCTATCGGTAGATGGGTCCTTCGTCAAGGAAACCGGATCAACAAGCTCAGGTATGGTATTGAGAAACTCAGATGGTGGAGTCATTTTCTCAGCCTATAGATACCCGTTTCATTGTCAGCATGCACTCGAGTCTGAAATAAGTGTTGTATTGGAAGGTGTCTCATTCAGTATACAACGGTCAGAGCTACCCATTATGATTCAATCTGACAGTGTTGTTGTAATAGCTGCGTTGATGGATGTTTCTCTGAATAAATCTGCCTATGGACACCTTATAATGAAAGTCAAGAAGCTTTTGGAACCCCGTGATTTTATTCCGCAGAAGATTGATTGCATTCAAAATAGTGTTGCATATAGTTTAGTTAATATTGGTAGATCTGGAGGTCGCACCGCTTTTTGGTTGCGCCGTGTGCCAGACAGTGTTTCTAATTTTGTTTTAGCGGACTGTAACACTATTTCAGAGGAATAAAATCATACCCTTCTCGCAAAAAAAATAGCAATATTAGATAGGATAGGTGAGAGGGGATCCCCTGCCTCAACCCTTTCCATGTTTCAAAATATAAGGACCTACTTGTCCATTGACCATAACCGCCAGACTACCACTCTGCACAATCTGTTTAATCCAGCTAATATACTTGGTAGGAAAACCTTTCAATTCTATCACATCAAATATAAAATCCAGCTGATTTTACCACACGCTTTTTGAAAATCGTTTTTAAACATCACTACAACATTTTTCTTTTTTATGAATTTCATTCAAGGCCCCACACAAAAGTAACAGCAGATTTTCTCATATACCTACCTTTAATAAAAACTTGTTAGTACAGGAGCTACAATCTTAGGAGCTATAACAGTAGTTCTATTGTTCACTGATGATGACATTTAGGCAAGAAAGTTAGGATTCCATAGTTCAATCTAGACGAGTCAATTCTACCATGGGAAATCCATTAAACAAATGCAACATAGAATCTCCTACTACCATATACAAACACCTGAAATTGGAATAAGTGTAGATACTTTGCAAGCATGAGCTCACCCGTGAGAGAGCAAAATGAAGGATGCAAAAACGAAAGCAACCACACGCACCTAAAACGACACAGGCCAATTGCTTGAGCCGAGCAGCCGACCTCCACAGTTGAACACGATCTAGCTTACCTGACAGAAAACGGGAAGATCATCTTTGCTTAATTAGGAAGCAATACTTCGCATCGGCACACAAAAACATATCGGGGACGACGAGAAACAAAAACGGAATCATGCATAGACGAGCTAGCAGTAGATACATTTTGTTTCGGCCGCTGGATGGAACGCATCGGCCATTTCGATGGCGCTGACAAGCTTTGGCTTTGCCCGTGCATGCGATGCAGCTCCGACCGCAGCCAAAGGCTCCAGTTGCGTGGTCTTCTAGGCACTTCCACCCACCGGCGTCCGTCCGGTTTCACACGCGGCGGCTGGTCCGGCCTGCTGACCTGTGGGCTCCTCCGTCCCATCCCGGCGACGAGTCACCGGGCCGTAACCCGGCCCACGTGTACCGCTGCGGCGATCCACGTCGACGCCCGGCAGCACGGGGGCTCCCGCTGGCCCCCAGGGCCCTCCTCGTTTCACGAGCCGTCGCGCTGCATGCTGGGCGCCGCACGCGGGGGCTCCACGTGTCCACGCCCCCGCTGCTGCGTGGAGGGAATAGAGGCCTCCCTGTGCATACGCGCGACGTGGCCGCGCCGGACGGGCCAGATGCTCCCCATCCGGCCGCAGAGGCGCCGGTGCACGGTACCACCTGTCCGAGGCCCTCGCGCCGCCTCCGGGGAGAGGATATTTAAAGCGGGGGCAGGGGCCCCGCCGTACTCTCGCTTGGCACCGCTCTCCGCCTTGCGCTCGAGATCTCATCCGATCCTCACCGCCCCCCACCCATGCCGACTGATCACGGCAGCAGCAGCGACGGCGGCCACCAGGCGCAATGCCGGCGGAGGGGCGCCAGCGTCGACGTCGAGCTCCGCGCCGCCATGGCGCTGGCCGACATGGCGGGGGCCGGGGCCGGGGCGGCCGCCGACCACGCGCTCCCGGCGCAGCGCCTGCGCCACGCCGCCGCCCCAGCGGCCCAGGTATTCGATTTTGCCGATTGGGTAGCTGGCCCTATTTTGGTTTTCGGTTTGGGAGGATTCCGATTGATTTGGCCGGCCGTGCGTGGGTAGCAGGCGGCGATGGAGCAGGAGGACGAGGAGCTGGCGAGCACGAGGCTGAGCCTTGAGCTGGGCAACGTCGGCATCCAGTCCTCCCCTTGCTCCAGCAGCTCCAGCGGCGCCGGGCAGCAACCGCCGCAGTCGTCGGCGGCCGTGACGGGATACGGCCTCAGCAGACCGCGGCACATGCTCACCGAGGTAATTAACCCGCTCACTTCTTACGTTGCATCGATCAACCCCTGCAAATTACACCCGCATCTCCACCGGCACGTCGTCTGAACCGCCAATCGACGAAACATTGCAGGCGGAGAAGGAGGCGAAGCGGCTGCGGCGCGTGCTCGCGAACCGGGAGTCCGCCCGGCAAACCATCCTCCGCCGCCAGGTGACTAATCGCTAGCTAGCCCGAATCCATATGTAAATTAATTACTACTACAGCTGCTGTGGCATCAACTGTGTCTGATCATTCTGATACGATTCGCGCCGTGTCGTCGTGTCCAGGCGATCCGGGACGAACTGGCGAGGAAAGTCGCGGATTTAGCGTCGCAGAACGAGAACATGAAGAAGGTACTCTAATTAAGCAGCGTCATGTGTATTCCTGGAGTATCTTGAAATGTCAGATCACCATCAAGTTGCTTAATTAATCCCGAACGGTGCAGGAGAAGGACAAGGTGCTGGAACAGTACCTCACGCTCAAGGAGACGAACAAGCAGCTGAAACAACAGGCACATCATCTATCGCTTTCATTCCTTTAATTTCCTTTCCTTTTCCCCGTCATCCATTATTAGTACTCCCCCTGCTACCACCATTGTTAGGCAACGGAAAAGAAAAGAAAAGAAATCCCAGAAGGGAACCTAGTATGTTCCAATCCAGCTCCAGTTGTGCCCCCACGAGAGGACTACAGTCACGCTGCAGTACACCTATGCTAGTACGAGTACTAATTATGGTCAAACCGGGGGCCTGTCAATCGCTCATGTCTGTATATTATTTACATTTTGCTCTGACAGTGATGTTCGGACAATAATATACTCTATGTGCCCTCCCTTCTGTATTTGTCTTTTGCTTCTTTGGGTATGTGCTTGCTTTCTCGGCGCCAACAGATGCGTGTGCGCCAACTTGCTGATGCGTCCGCATATCTGTCCAGCCGGGTGGTCGGCCTAGTCGGTTCCGCGATCGGGATCCGGTGGAGGATTGCGGCACGGGTTTGGCCGTGCTCGTCCAGGTAGAGGCCATGTGTACGTACGTAGCTCGGTGCATCATTGACGGACAGGTGACGATCCACGGTTGGGCAAGCGGCCAAACAGCATCGCGACTTCAGATCGATCTCGGCCTCGGAGGCTATTGTATTCGGTCTGGATAAACTCTGGTGCGAGCTAGCCGGGCGTCCACCCTTCGCGAAATTTCCATGGATGCGGTGACACGCTGCACCGGATCAAACCGGCAGGATGCTGATAGAATCTCGGCAAACTTCGTCACGGGTGTATCTTTAAAGTCTAAACCAAGAAACGGAAGCAGTCCATTCTAGAATTATTATTTGGATTTTCTTTTTAAAAAAGCGACCAATCGGTGCAAACACATGCCGGCCTCGCCATGCATGCGCCATGTCGGCGGCGGGTGAGCCATACAAAATGTTGATGCCATGGCAATGGCATGCAGCAACGGTTGCACGCGGCAACAGTGGTTCCTCTGAACGATTCTTCATCTTTTTCCACATCTTTCGACAGATCTGGAAACAGTGAAATTCGTTGAATATGATCGTTGCACGTTTCACTAGTCGGCGGGCAGCTGGCTCTCCATCAGGCACTAATAATAATAGTTAAATAACATGCGTTCGCTAGACGGAACACTAGTTTTCTCGCTACGTAACTGTGGAAGAACATGCGGAATCTTTTCTCGTGCCTGAACTTGTCACACGCAAAGTAAGTGTAAGTGCTGAGTCGGGTAACTTTTTTGTCTGTCTTTGCAGGTGGCCAAGACGACCAAGAAGAAGCCGTCGTCTACACCAGCGATCACGCCCATGGACATCGCGCCGCCGGCACAGAGCGCGGAGGCCACCCCGCCACAGACGCCGCCGCAGCCAAGCTTCCTGTACAGCGCGCCGCCGACGTCCATGCCTGTGCCCTACGTCTGGGGCTCCTGGCCCCCGTGCGGGCCGGGGGTGTACGAGCATGGCGGCAACCCGGCTGGCATGGCGGGACACGCTCCGCCCCCGCTCTGCGTCCCGCCGGCCTGCGCGTGGTACTACCCCGTCGTCGCCGCTGCCACTGACCCCCGCGGCTCGCCCCCGGCCTACGTGCAGCCGTTCCAGGAGCCGACAGGCAGTGGCGGGACGGCCGGGGAGGACACCGACGACGACCCTTGCTCGCTGACCCTCGCCATCGATGCTGCCGACAAGAAGAGCCCCGCCGCCTGTCCCAACGCTTACCAAAGTGGCAGCGGCGTGGTGGGGGCAGTGGGGCTGCAGGTCGCGCTTAGCGGCAGAGAGAAGGCGGCGACGGCGGCGGAGGCGAGGAAGAGGCGGAAGGAGCTCACCAAGCTGAAGCAGATGCACGCCGGAAGCCGCCATGGCGCTGGCGAGCACTGGTGAGCGAGCTGCTAATCATGGCAGGTTACTAGGTGATCGAGGACGCATGCATGCATGGCACTACTGCCGCTGAGTCACTGACAAGGCATCGGTGATCAACTGATGATGACGATTGGTTCCTTGGACGCAAGCAACAGCACTGATATTAGTACAGCTCCTACCAATTTTTCTAATGTTCTTAATATTTGCATCGCGTTTGTCTAGGAACGTAGGTTTGCATTTCAGTTACGCCCCAAGGCACTGAAGAAATGTGTTCGGTTTTGGTTTGAGATTCTTTGGTGCAATCTGTAACCGGATAAATAACTAGTGGTCCGATCATGTATAGCACCGGAGCTGTGCGTAATGTAACGATTCTTTACGTCCCAGCAGCATTTTTTTGTATGTTCAGTACCACACACAACAAAGTAAATCAAGCGAAGTAAGGATAATATCTATTCTCGTTGTCCTAACATGGCTCGTCACCTAAACTTGAATCTGAAATATACCGGGGACTTAGAGTAACTTTAGCAGATTCTCTTGTAAACAGTCTTGCCAAGTCTCAGATTCTCTTGTAAACAGTCTTGCCAAGTTTCAGTCCATGCTATGTACGCGAGATCTTTAAGATCCGTGCATTTTTTATTCGGTTTTTTGCGAGATCTTTAAGATCCGTGCATTTTTTATTCGGTTTTTTCTTTTTCTTTTGCATTTTACGTCACTTGATTTAGAGAAAGAATCGGTTAAATGTTAGTCGACTGAGATCTAGCCACACCTATCTATAGAACCTTACAATTCTTATAATTTTTGAATGTTTTATTTTTCGACCCTGATAAAAAAGACCCAGCCCGTAAGAATATACAAAAGGACCTTATATTTCTGACTTCGCCACTATATTTATTGGATCCTGGCCAATTTAGGGTTCTCATTCGGCATTTCTCCAATCCATCTCCGTCGCAATCCTCGTACTCCGACGATTGATTCTTGCACGCACACACCCGTTTAGAGCATATCAATGGCCGGCGGAGGTCGCCAAAGAGCGCGGCGCCCTCTCCTGCAACCACGGCTGGAAAGCGTGCCAAAGAGCCGCGCCCTCTCCTGCAACCATGGATGGAAAGCGTGGAGCAGCTTCCATGACCGCAAGGTGGAGATCGAGCTCGCCACCGCGAAGGACATTGTAGCGGCCGGTGAAGACTCCGTCGAGCAGCTTGAGGAGGCGAAGAAGGGGTACGAGCTCGCATACATTCTCTACGGGGTGGCGATCGAGTTGTATCTCAGTTCTACCTCAACACGAAGCCCTAAATTAGCTTAGATCAGGTTTTAGTTACTATGTTTTTAAGTTTGTATGTTTGAATGTATGAACTCTGGTGATGAACTATCTTTATGTTTCAAATATGCAGTATGGTTTAGGGAATCTATTTTGTCGTGCCTTCCGCGGTACCGCAAATTTGTTTATATTGATTTCGAGAGAGTACAAGTTGATTGGAGTACAAGTTACATCTTGATCTACCGCGAAATTGAAGGAAATATGCTCCAGAGGCAATAATAACGTTGTTATTTATATTTTCTTATATCATGATAAATGTTTATTTTTCATGCTAGAATTGTATTAAGCGAAAACTTAGTACATGTGTGAATACATAGACAAACAGAGTGTCCCTAGTATGCCTCTACTTGACTAGCTCGTTAATCAAAGATGGTTAAGTTTCCTAACCATAAACATGTGTTGTCATTTGATGAACGGGATCACATAATTAGAGAATGATGTGATGGACAAGACCCATTCGTTAGCTTAGCACTATGATCGTTTAGTTTATTGATATTTCTTTCTTCATGACTTATACATGTTCCTATGACTATGAGATTATGCAACTCTCGAATACCGAAGGAACACTTAGTGTGCTGTAACACCCCGGATGTAACTTTCCTTATTTGTACTCCAACTCTTGCCGTTTCCGGCGTTAAGTTATATTTATTTCCTCGGGTTCGGGTTTTTGTCTCCGTGTGTTGTTGTCGTTGTCATGCATCTCATATCATGTCATCATGTGCATTGCATTTGCATACGTGTTCGTCTCATGCATTCGAGCATTTTCCCCGTTGTCCGTTTTGCATTCCGGCGCTTCGTTCTCCTCCGGTGGCCATTTCTAGCTTTCTTTCGTGTGTGGGGATTAAACATTTCCGGATTGGACCGAGACTTGCCAAGCGGCCTTGGTTTACTACCGGTAGACCGCCTGTCAAGTTTCGTACCATTTGGACTTCGTTTGATACTCCAACGGTTAACCGAGGGACCGAAAGGCCTCGTGAGTGTTGCAGCCCAACACCCCTCCAATTTGGCCCAAAACCCACCAAACTCTGCTCCATGTCCTAGAGCGTTCGATCACGATTGCGTGGCCCAAAACCGCACCTCATTTGGACTCTCCTAGCTCCCTCTATGCCTATAAATATCTCCCCCATCCGAAATCACGGGTGAAACCCTAGTCCCCCTCCTCCTCCAGCCGCCGGACAAAATCCGGACGGCCGGACGTGTCTGATTCAGCCGCCGTCGCCATGTGGCGCTCTGCGATTCGCGCCGCCACCGCGCCCACTTCGCCGCGTCTGCCCGCGCGCCGGCCCGCCGGGGCCCAGGCGGGGCCCTCCCGGCCCGACTCCTCCCGCCGCCCGCACCGACCGGGCATGCCTCCCGCGCCGCTCGCCGCCGTCCTTCGGCCTTCGCCGCGCCGCCGCAGATCCCGGCTCCGGCGAACTCCGCCGCGGCCGCCCAGCTCGCCGCGCCGCCCGGAGGCCGGCAGCCACCTCGCCGCCTCGCTGCCGTTCCTCTCCGCCGCCGCGCCGTCGCCGCCCTCGGGTCCCCGCGCCTCCCCGGCCTCCTCTCCTCCCCGGTGAACAGGAGCTCCGGCGAGGATCCGGTCAATCTCGAAGAACGTGCCCCGATCCAGATCTGCTACAGTAAACCCTAATCCGGGGTAGTTTTTTTCACTAAGTCCTCAGGATTTTTAGTTCATATGCCCATGTTCGCGGCTCCGTAACTTTGCATCCGTAGCTCCGATTTGGACATATAGTATATCAAAATGTTCGCCTCGACGAGTACATCATTTAATTCCATTGCATCATTTTCATTTGAGTTCATCTTGATGCCCGAAATTCTGTTAGAAGGAGGCTTCGTGAGTTAATTATCAGATCTGCTAGTTCATCTTAGACTTTTGTCATTTTTGCCATGATTGTTGTGTGCATGATATGCCTGTGAGTCCTTCATATGTTTTGTTAAGAATTTTGTTATCTTTCCAGAGGTGCAACCCATGCATTTTTAGGATGTGTATGGTGACTTGTGCAAGCTTGCAAAGTGAGGCACCCGGTAAATCTGTTTTCAGGGACTTAGTAGTTTTCACTAAGTCTGGGATTATTTAGTTCATGATGCCATATGTTCTTGTTGTTTCCTAGTGATCCATGCCTCTTTTGAGGATGATCAGTAAAGGAGTTTTGTTAATCTTGTTATGCTCTATCCATCCATGTCTTTGTTTGCAATTGTGGAGCACCCTAGCTTGAGTCAATAGAGCTCTACTTTTGCTTCGTTGTGAATCTGGGCAGATCGTCAACTTGTTTGCGATTTTGCCGATGTTATTATAGTTGATCCGTGCATGCTATGCCATTGTTCTTGCCATGTCTAGCTTTAATTTTGTGCCTTCTTAATGGATGTATGCTTGCATTGCCATGAATTGCACCGTAGTGAGTGTATCGAGCTCGTAAACATGCCTTCGTGAGTTATGTTCCAGCATGTCCCAGTTTTCATTAACTCTGAAAACTGATTATGTTTTTGCTATGTTCGTGTGCTTGTTAGTATATTTTGTGATCCCTTTTGGCTCAAGGTCACTAGGGGACTTTTGTTAAGCTTGTTGAGTAGCTCCGTGCCATGTCTTTTTTTGTCATGTTCAGGTCCTGTAGCATGTTGTTTTGTTGCTCCGAAGAGGGCTATATGATCTGAAATTTCAGACAAGTGTTAATTTCACTAAGTCTGAAATCTGTTTTGCATTTGCATTTTTGCCATGCTTGTTTGAACCTCCTAATGGATGAATTGGCCGTAGCTCAATGCTAGAATTTTGTTAAGCATCTTCTGTGCATCCCTGCCATGTATTTTGTTGTCATGTTTGGGTGCTGTAACATGTTCATTTCGTTGCATTTAGATGCCTACTTGCTGCAAATCGCAGACCGGTGTCATTTTTGAATCGCTTGCCATTTCCAAACCGTAACTCCGATTCCGGCGTTCTTTATATCGTTTTCAAGCGATTTCATCTCATCTTTCCAGTGGCACCCTTGGAATTCCATGTTGAGGCCAGATTCATGCATTTCATGTCATATCTTGCATTTTGCATCCCGCATCGCATCCCGCATAGCATATCATCTTTGCATCGTGTTGTTTGAGTTTGCACGTGGTTGATTGTATCCTTGTTGCTTGTTTGTCTTGTTTGGGTAGAGCCGGGAGACGAGTTCGCTAACGAGGAGCCCGTTGAGTTTGCTTTTGAGAATCCAGTCAACTCTGACAGCTGTGCAGGCAAGATGATCATACCCTCGAAATCACTACTATCTTTGCTATGCTAGTTTGCTCGCTCTTTTGCTATGCCATTGCTACGATGCCTACCACTTGCTTGAAAGCCTCCTAAATTGCCATGTCAACCTCTAACCCACCATTGTCCTAGCAAACCATTGATTGGCTATGTTACCGCTTTGCTCAGCCCCCTCTTATAGCGTTGCTAGTTGCAGGTGAAGATTGGAGGCCGTTCCTTGTTGGAACATCATTTATTTACTTGTTGGGATATCACTATATTTCTATGTTATCTTAATGCATCTATATACTTGGTAAAGGGTGGAAGGCTCGGCCTCTCGCCTAGTGTTTTGTTCCACTCTTGCCGCCCTAGTTTCCGTCATATCGGTGTTATGTTCCCGGATTTTGCATTCCTTACGCGGTTGGGTTATAATGGGAACCCCTTGATAGTTCGCCTTGATTAAAGCTTTTCCAGCAATGCCCAACATTGGTCTTACCATTTTCCACCTAGCCTTTTCTTTCCCTTGGGTTCTGCAGACTCAAGGGTCATCTTATTTTAACCCCCCCGGGCCAGTGCTCCTCTGAGTGTTGGTCCACCTGTCAGCTACCGGTGGCCACCAGGGGCAACTCTGGGCTGGCCTACCCGTACCTAGGACAATCTGAGTGTGCCCTGAGAAAGAGATATGTGCAGCTCCTATCGGGTTTTGTCGGCACATTCGGGTGGTGTTGCTGGTCTTGTTTTAACCTGTCGAAGTGTCTTGAGTTACCGAGATACCGAGTGTGATCGGAACGTCTTGGGAGGAGGTCTGTTCCTTCGTTGACCGTGAGAGCTTGTCATGGGCTAAGTTGGGACTCCCCTGCAGGGATTGAACTTTCGAAAGCCGTGCCCGCGGTTATGGGCAGATGGGAATTTGTTAATGTCCGGTTGTAGATAACTTGAACCTTAATTAATTAAAATGAATCAACAGAGTGTGTTACCGTGATGGCCTCTTCTCGGCGGGATCTGGGAAGTGGACACGGTGTTGGAGTAATGTTTGCGCAGGTTGTTATCTAGTTTCTCGCTCGTGCTTTGCTTCCTCTTCTCGCTCTCTTTTGCGAATAAGTTAGCCACCATACTTGCTAGCCGCTTGCTGCAGCTCCACTCATATTTTACCTTGCCTTACCTATAAGCTCAAATAGTCTTGATCGCGAGGGTGCGAGATTGCTGAGTCCCTGTGGCTTACAGATTACTATTACACCAGATGCAGGCCCTGATGATTCCGCTTCAGGAGACGCGTGTGAGCTCAAGTGGGAGTTTGACGAAGACTCTCAACGATACTATGTTTCCTTTCCCGATGATCAGTAGTGGTGCCCAGTTGGGGGTGATTGGGACCGAGTCGCATGTTGGGTTCTCTTTATTTTGGCGCCGTAGTCGGGCCATGAGTGTTTTGGATGATGTAATGTTATTTATGTTCTTGATTGACGTGGCGAGTGTAAGCCAACTATGTTCTCCCCTTTTATTATTATTACATGGGATGTTGTGAAGATTGCCTAACTTGCGACATATGCCTTCAATGCGATTATGTCTCTAAGTCGTGCCTCGACACATGGGAGCTATAGTCGCATCGAGGGTGTTACAAGTTGGTAATCAGAGCCTTCCCCGACCTTAGGAGCCCCATTGCTTGATCGTTTTTAGCAGCCGAGTTGTGTCTAGAAAAATGTTTTGAGTCACTTAGGAATTATATATCGGAGAGCTTAGGAATTCTTTTTACTTCCCAGTCTCCTCATCGCTCTGGTAAGGCATCCTGACGTAGAGTTTTGACTCTTCTCTTCTCAAATTTCACTAAAAAAAATTTAGGATCACGCGGGTATCTTGGAATCGTTCCGATGGTTTTATGATGAGAACATTGACTTGGTGCCTCCTGTCAGGGGTTTAGTGGAAGTGTCCCAGGGAGTTGAGCTCTGAGGTGTTGTCATCATAATTTTATCGTTGCAGTTCTGGAATACCTGAGTCTAGTACGCCGACATCGAAAATCTCTTTTATGCAGTTCGTTGGTGGGATAACCTCGACGCCACCCAGTACTGGGGCGGGAGTTCGGGAGTATCGCCATAACTTGTATAACGGATGCTTTTCGAAGGTTGAGGTAGATGGTTTCCGAAGGTTTCTTGGTTATGTGTTAAAGGATGGATACAGCTGGATGTAGGATTTACTAGTTTGGGTGAGATATTATGCTTCCCCTGTATCCCCAACACCTGATTGCATAACCGGAAAGGTTCGGAAGTTTCATAGGTGGGAATTCTAGTAGCTCTAGTTCTTCTTCCACGAATATTGGTTTGAGATTGGGATTTCTTACCGATTATTCGTTCTTGATCCGTACCTTGTTGATTTATTTCTCTACCTTAATTCTACGTGGCTTCTCAATTTATGGATATGTGACCATTTTAAGAGGAATGCATTCGTTCATTTTGTTCGGATGTGAAGACTATATGTTGCAATTTTCATTCCATTGGATTCAGCTTCAATATTTATCTATCAATGTGCTAATGGTGGTCAACCTCTTCAGGATGGCTCCTCCAATGCGCATGACTCCGAATCCTGATCCGCCACCGCCTCCACCTCCTCCAGAGGCATGGCAAGCTGTGATGGCCGCAACCAATGCAAATACACAGTTGATCATGCAAATTCTTCAAGAGCGCAATCAAGGCAGTCAAGGGAATCAAGGCAGCAATCAGAGTCACTTTGCTATACTCAACCAGTTCCTTGCTAATGGGCCAAAGACTTTCAGCAATTGTGTTGAGGCAACCGATGCTGACGATTGGCTTGTGGATCTGTGTAAGCATTTCGAGTGCAGTAACATCAGGCCTGAGGACTTTGTTAAGTTCGCTTCCTTCCAACTCAAAGATCAAGCTGCAGAATGGTTCCAGCAGTACAAGGACTCCAGAGGTGGACGTGTTATCACTTGGGATGCTTTCCGTCGAGATTTCCGAGCTCATCATATTCCCCAGAGCGTGGTTGAAAGCAAGCGTGAGGAATTCCGCAATCTGAAGCAAGGCTCTTTGTCTGTCTATGACTACAACAAGTTGTTCCAGAAGCTCGCCCGCTTTGCCAAGCAGGACGTCCCTGATGAGAAGAGCATGATATATCAGTTCAGGGGTGGTCTCAGAGAAGATATTCATCTCGCTCTTGTTCTCTTTGAGCCCTTGAGGTACGGTTAATTCTACAACATGGCACTGAAGCAAGAGGCTGCTTAGTTGAGGTGTGATGCTTCCAAGAAGCGAGTCAGAGATGTTACTCCTTCTTCCTCTACTCAAGTGGCCAAGCAGCAGAAGTTTTGGCTTCCTCCTCCTCCGTTCCGTCAGCCGTATCAGCAGAAGAGTAAAGGTGACAGTGGTTCTTCCCACCCACCCAACCCTGGCTTTTAGAACAAGACTTCGTCTCAAGCTCCAAGATCGAGTGCTCCGTATCACCGTCCGCTTTTAGAGGTCACGTGCAACAAGTGCCAACAGAAGGGTCACTATGCCAACAAGTGTCTCAACCAGAGGCGTCTTCCTCCTCCTCCTCCTGTCAGATCGACAAGTACAGCTGTGGTCAAGCATAACCCCAAGCATGCCAAGGTCAATTTGATGAATGCAGCTCAGGCAGAGGACTCGTCAGATGTGATCATGGGTAACCTTCCTGTTAATGATATTCCTGCAAAAGTTCTTTTTGACACTGGTGCATCGCATTGCTTCATCTCGAGACCGTTTACAAATAGGCATGATTTGGTTTCGCAAGTTTTGCCTAGTCCTTTAGCAGTTGTTTCTCCCGGTAAGCGCATGCAGGCTAACTCCATCGTTCCAGATGTTTCTATCACTTTGGGTGACTACAAGTTCTTGGCTTCTCCAACGGTTCTTGGTGACTCGGATATTGATCTTATTCTCGGAATGGATTGGCTTTCTAAGCACAAGGCTCAGCTTGATTGTGCAGCCAGGCAGATTCAATTGACTCATTCGTCTGAGGATGTAATTGTCTTTGCCGCTCGTGATGATACCATTCGTATCTTTTCTCTCAATGAGAAGGGTGAATTGGATGCCATCTCTCAAATTCTAGTCGTTTGCGAATATCAAGACGTCTTTCCAAAAGAGCTCCCAGGAATGCCTCCGCACCGGCCAGTTGAATTCGTTATTGATCTTGAGCCTGGCACGGAACCTGTGTGCAAACGTCCTTACAAGCTCGGACCTGAAGAGTTGAAGGAGCTGAAGAAGCAACTCGATGAGCAAGAAAGAATGGGTCTCATCCGGCCTAGTTCTTCTCCGTGGGGTTGTGGTGTTCTTTTTGTGAAGAAGAAGGATGGAACGGACCGACTTTGTGTTGATTACCGTCCAGTTAACAAGAAGACCATCAAGAACAAATACCCACTTCCCAACATCAATGAGCTGTTCGAACAACTCAAAGGTGCTCAAGTATTCTCCAAGCTTGATCTCCGTATGGGTTACCACCAGATTCGCATTCGTGAAGAAGATATTCCCAAGACAGCATTCAGAACAAGCTTTGGTTCATATGAATACACTGTCATGTCTTTTGGCCTCGCCAACGCTCCTCCGACGTTCTCTCTCATGATGAACTTCATCTTCAATGCCTACACCAATGACTTCGTTTTGGTCTATCTCGACGACATTCTGGTTTTCTCCAAGAACAAGGAAGATCATGCCAAGCACTTGCGTTTGGTTCTCGATAAGCTCAGAGAACATCAGTTCTACGCCAAGTTCTCCAAGTGTGAATTTTGGCTTGATGAGGTTCTTTATCTTGGTCATATCATCTCTGCCAAGGGCATTGCCGTGAATCCTGAGAAGGTGTCTGCAATTGTGAATTGGGAACCTCCTCAGAATGTGAAGCAACTCCGCAGTTTTCTCGGTCTCGCAAGCTATTGCCGAAGATTCATTGAAAACTTTTCTAAGATCGCGAAGCCTCTCTCTAATCTTCTCCAGAAGCACGTCAAGTACGTTTGGTCTCCGGAGTGTGATATTGCTTTCAACACTTTGAAAGAGAAGTTGATCACTGCTCCAGTTCTGACTCCACCTGATGAATCCAAGCCGTACGAGGTCTTTTCTGATGCCTCTCTCCAAGGTCTTGGCGTAGTATTGATGCAAGAGAAGAAAGTTGTTGCTTATACATCTCGCCAGTTGAAGCCTAATGAGAAGAACTACCCCACTCATGATCTCGAGTTGGCGGCAGTTGTGCATGCTCTTTTGACTTGGAGACATCTTCTATTGGGAAGAAAAGTGGACATTTTCACTGATCACAAGAGTCTCAAGTACATCTTCACTCAGCCTAATCTCAACCTCAGGCAAACTCGTTGGGTCGAAATGATTCAAGAGTATAATCCGAGTATCGAGTATACTCCAGGTAAGGCCAATGTGATTGCTGACGCTTTGAGCAGAAAGGCTTACTGCAACAGTCTTATTCTGAAGCCTTATCAACCCGAGCTTTGTGAAGCTTTCCGCAAACTTAAACTGCAAGTTGTTCCTCAAGGATTCCTCGCCAACCTTCAAGTCTCTCCTACCTTAGAAGACCAGATTCGCCAAGCCCAGCTCCTTGATGCTATGGTGAAAAAGGTGAAGATTGGGATTGCTAAGAGTCAGTCCAAGTACAAGTGCTACCGCCTTGATGACAAGGACACTCTCTTCTTCGAGGATCATATTATTGTGCCCAAAGGTGACCTCCGTAAAGTGATCATGAACTAGGCTCACAATTCTCTCCTCTCCATCCACCCTGGGAGCACGAAGATGTATCAGGACCTTAAGCAAGCTTATTGGTGGACTCGAATGAAGCGCGAGATCGCTCAATTCGTGAATGAATGTGATGTCTGCAGAAGAGTGAAGGCAGAACACCAAAGGCTAGCAGGTCTCCTCCAACCTCTTGCCATTCCAGAATGGAAGTTTGACCACATTGAAATGGACTTCGTGGCTGGGTTTCCAAAGTCCAAGCATGGCAATGATGCTATATTCGTTGTCATCGACAAACTCACCAAAGTGGCTCACTTTCTGCCTATCAAAGAGTCGATCACTGCAGCTCAATTGGCGGAACTCTATACCTCTCGTATTGTCTCTCTGCACGGTATTCCTCAAGTGATCTCTTCAGACCGTGGCAGCATCTTTACCTCGAAGTTTTGGGATTCTTTTCAGAAGGCCATGGGAACGAACATCCGCTTCAGCACAGCTTTCCATCCTCAAACAAGCGGTCAAGTCGAGCGTGTCAACCAGATTCTTGAAGATATGCTTAGGGCTTGTGTGATCTCCTTCGGCATGAAGTGGGAGGATTGTCTTCCTTATGCTGAATTCTCCTACAACAACAGTTTTCAAGCAAGTTCGGGCAAGGCCCCATTTGAAATTCTGTATGGCAGGAAGTGCCGTACCCCTCTCAACTGGTCTGAAACCGGTGAACGTCAGCTTTTGGGTAATGACTTAATCACAGAAGCAGAAGAAATGTGCAAAGTCATTCGAGATAACCTCAAAGCAGCCCAATCCCGCCAGAAGAGCTACTATGATAGTAAGCACCGTGATTTGGCTTTTGAGATCGGAGATCATGTTTACCTCCGTGTCTCTCCTATGAAAGGTACTCGTCGCTTCGGTATCAAAGGGAAGCTTGCCCCTAGATACGTGGGGCCTTTCAAGATTGTCAGCAAGAGAGGCGACCTCGCCTATCAACTCGAGCTTCCTTCAAACTTTGCAAATGTTCATGACGTGTTCCATGTCTCTCAGCTTCGAAAGTGCTTCAAGACTCCTGACCGCACCGTCAACTTCGAGGACATTGAGCTCCAAGAAGATCTCTCTTATCGTGAGCACCCAGTTGCTATTATTGAAGAGACTGAACGCAGGACTCGCAACAAGTCAATCAAATTTCTCAAAGTCAAGTGGTCACACCATTCCGACCGTGAAGCTACCTGGGAACGCGAGGATCACCTCCGTTCTGAGTACCCGGCGTTCTTTCAGTCCTAGATCTCGGGACGAGATCCTTTCGTAGTGGTGGAGTGTTGTAACACCCCGGATGTAACTTTCCCTATTTGTACTCCAACTCTTGCCGTTTCCGGCGTTAAGTTATATTTATTTCCTCGGGTTCGGGTTTTTGTCTCCGTGTGTTGTTGTCGTTGTCATGCATCTCATATCATGTCATCATGTGCATTGCATTTGCATACGTGTTCGTCTCATGCATTCGAGCATTTTCCCCGTTGTCCGTTTTGCATTCCGGCGCTTCGTTCTCCTCCGGTGGCCATTTCTAGCTTTCTTTCGTGTGTGGGGATTAAAAATTTCCGGATTGGACCGAGACTTGCCAAGCGGCCTTGGTTTACTACCGGTAGACCGCCTGTCAAGTTTCGTACCATTTGGACTTCGTTTGATACTCCAACGGTTAACCGAGGGACCGAAAGGCCTCGTGTGTGTTGCGGCCCAACACCCCTCCAATTTGGCCCAAAACCCACCAAACTCTGCTCCATGTCCTAGAGCGTTCGATCACGATCGCGTGGCCGAAAACCGCACCTCATTTGGACTCTCCTAGCTCCCTCTATGCCTATAAATATCTCCCCCATTCGAAATCACGGGTGAAACCCTAGTCCCCCTACTCCTCCAGCCGCCGGACAAAATCCGGACGGCCGGACGTGTCCGATTCAGCCGCCGACGCCACGTGGCGCTCTGCGATTCGCGCCGCCACCGCGCCCACTTCGCCGCGTCTGCCCGCGCGCCGGCCCGCCGGGGCCCAGGCGGGGCCCTCCCGGCCCGACTCCTCCCGCCGCCCGCACCGACCGGGCGCGCCTCCCGTGACGCTCGCCGCCGTCCTTCGGCCTTCGCCGCGCCTCCGCAGATCCCGGCTCCGGCGAACTCCGCCGCGGCCGCCCGGCTCGCCGCGCCGCCCGGAGGCCGGCAGCCACCTCGCCGCCTCGCCGCCGTTCCTCTCCGCCGCCGCGCCGTCGCCGCCCTCGGGTCCCCGCGCCTTCCCGGCCTCCTCTCCTCCCCGGTGAACAGGAGCTCCGGCGAGGATCCGGTCTACCTCGAAGAACGTTCCCCGATCCAGATCTGCTACAGTAAACCCTAATCCGGGGTAGTTTTTTTCACTAAGTCCTCAGGATTTTTAGTTCATATCCCCATGTTCGCGGCTCCGTAACTTTGCATCCGTAGCTCTGATTTGGACATATAGTATATCAAAATGTTCGCCTCGACAAGGACATCATTTAATTCCATTGCATCATTTTCATTTGAGTTCATCTTGATGCCCGAAATGCTGTTAGAAGGATGCTTCGTGAGTTAATTGTCAGATCTGCTAGTTCATCTTAGACTTTTGTCATTTTTGCCATGATTGTTGTGTGCAAGATATGCCTGTGAGTCCTTCATATGTTTTGTTAAGAATTTTGTTATCTTTCCAGAGGTGCAACCCATGCATTTTTAGGATGTGTGTGGTGACTTGTGCAAGCTTGCAAAGTGAGGCACCCGGTAAATCTGTTTTCAGGGACTTAGTAGTTTTCACTAAGTCTGGGATTATTTAGTTCATGATGCCATATGTTCTTGTTGTTTCCTAGTGATCCGTGCCTCTTTTGAGGATGATCAGTAAAGGAGTTTTGTTAATCTTGGTATGATCTATCCAGCCATGTATTTTTTGCAATTATGGAGCACCCTAGCTTGAGTCAATAGAGCTCTACTTTTGCTTCGTTGTGAATCTGGGCAGATCGTCAACTTGTTTGCGATTTTGCCGATGTTATTATAGTTGATCCGTGCATGCTATGCCATTGTTCTTGCCATGTATAGCTTGAATTTTGTGCCTTCTTAATGAATGTATGCTTGCCTTGCCATGACTTGCACCGTAGTGAGTGCATCGAGCTCGTAAACATGCCTTCGTGAGTTATGTTCCAGCATGTCCCAGTTTTCACAAAGTCTGAAAACTGATTATGTTTTTGCTATGTTCGTGTGCTTGTTAGTATATTTTGTGATCCCTTTTGGCTCAAGGTCACTAGGGGACTTTTGTTAAGCCTGTTGAGTAGCTCCATGCCATGTCTTTGTTTGTCATGTTCAGGTCCTGTAGCATGTTGTTTTGTTGCTCCGAAGAGGGCTATATGATCTGAAATTTCAGACAAGTGTTAATTTCACTAAGTCTGAAATCTGTTTTGCATTTGCGTTTTTGCCATGCTTGTTTGAACCTCCTAATGGATGAATTGGCCGTAGCTTAGTGCTAGACTTTTGTTAAGCATATTCTGTGCATCCCTGCCATGTATTTTGTTGTCATGTTTGGGTGCTGTAGCATGTTCATTTCGTTGCATTTAGATGCCTACTTGCTGTAAATCGCAGACCGGTGTCATTTTTGAATCGCTTGCCATTTCCAAACCGTAACTCCGATTCCGGCATTCTTTATATCGTTTTCAAGCGATTTCATCTCATCTTTCCAGTGGCATCCTTGAAATTCCAAGTTGAGGCCAGCTTCATGCATTTCCTGTCATATCTTGCATTTTGCATCCCGCATCGCATATCATCTTTGCATCGTGTTGTTTGAGTTTGCACGTGGTTGATTGTATCCTTGTTGCTTGTTTGTCTTGTTTGGGTAGAGCCGGGAGACGAGTTCGCTAACGAGGAGCCCGTTGAGTTTGCTTTTGAGAATCCAGTCAACTCTGACAGCTGTGCAGGCAAGATGATCATACCCTCGAAATCACTACTATCTTTGCTATGCTAGTTTGCTCGCTCTTTTGCTATGCCATTGCTACGATGCCTACCACTTGCTTGAAAGCCTCCTAAATTGCCATGTCAACCTCTAACCCACCATTGTCCTAGCAAACCATTGATTGGCTATGTTACCGCTTTGCTCAGCCCCCTCTTATAGCGTTGCTAGTTGCAGGTGAAGATTGGAGGCCGTTCCTTGTTGGAACATCATTTATTTACTTGTTGGGATATCACTATATTGCTATGTTATCTTAATGCATCTATATACTTGGTAAAGGGTGGAAGGCTCGGCCTCTCGCCTAGTGTTTTGTTCCACTCTTGCCGCCCTAGTTTCCGTCATATCGGTGTTATGTTCCCGGATTTTGCGTTCCTTACGCGGTTGGGTTATAATGGGAACCCCTTGATAGTTCGCCTTGATTAAAGATTTTCCAGCAATGCCCAACATTGGTCTTACCATTTGCCACCTAGCCTTTTCTTTCCCTTGGGTTTTGCAGACTCAAGGGTCATCTTATTTTAACCCCCCTGGGCCAGTGCTCCTCTGAGTGTTGGTCCACCTGTCAGCTACCGGTGGCCACCAGGGGCAACTCTGGGCTGGCCTACCCGTACCTAGGACAATCTGAGTGTGCCTTGAGAAAGAGATATGTGCAGCTCCTATCGGGATTTGTCGGCACATTTGGGTGGTGTTGCTGGTCTTGTTTTAACCTGTCGAAGTGTCTTGAGTTACCGAGATACCGAGTGTGATCGGAACGTCTTGGGAGGAGGTCTATTCCTTCGTTGACCGTGAGATCTTGTCATGGGCTAAGTTGGGACTCCCCTGCAGGGATTGAACTTTCGAAAGCCGTGCCCGCGGTTATGGATAGATGGGAATTTGTTAATGTCCGGTTGTAGATAACTTGAACCTTAATTAATTAAAATGAATCAACAGAGTGTGTAACCGTGATGGCCTCTTCTCGGCGGAATCCGGGAAGTGGACACGGTGTTCGAGTAATGTTTGCGCAGGTTGTTATGTAGTTTCTCGCTCGTGCTTTGCTTCCTCTTCTCGCTCTCTTTTGCGAATAAGTGAGCCACCATACTTGCTAGCCGCTTGCTGCAGCTCCACTCATATTTTACCTTGCCTTACCTATAAGCTCAAATAGTCTTGATCGCGAGGGTGCGAGATTGCTGAGTCCCTGTGGCTTACAGATTACTATTACACCAGATGCAGGCCCTGATGATTCCGCTCCAGGAGACACGTGTGAGCTCAAGTGGGAGTTCGACAAAGACTCTCAATGATACTATGTTTCCTTTCCCGATGATCAGTAGTGGTGCCCAGTTGGGGGTGATTGGGACCGAGTCACATGTTGGGTTCTGTTTATTTTGGCGTCGTAGTCGGGCCATGAGTGTTTTGGATGATGTAATGTTATTTATGTTCTTGATTGACGTGGCGAGTGTAAGCCAACTATGTTCTCCCCTTTTATTATTATTACATGGGATGTTGTGAAGATTGCCTCACTTGCGACATATGCCTTCAATGCGATTATGTCTCTAAGTCGTGCCTCGACACGTGGGAGCGATAGTCGCATCGAGGGTGTTACATGTGCTATCTAACGTCACAACGAAACTGGGTGATTATAAAGATGCTCTACAGGTGTCTCCGATGGTGTTTGTTGAGTTGGAATAGATCAAGATTAGGATTTGCCACTCCGATTGTCGGAGAGGTATCTCTGGGCCCTCTTGGTAATGCTCATCACTATAAGCCTTGCAAGTAATGTTGGGGAATGTAGTAATTTCAAAAAAATTCCTACGCACACGCAAGATCATGGTGACGCATAGCAATGAGAGGGAAGAGTATCGTACATGTACCCTCGTAAGCAGAAGCATTATGAGAACGCGGTTGATGTAGTCGTACGTCTTCACGATCCGACCGGTCCAAGTACTGAACATACGGCACCTCCGAGTTCAGCACACGTTCAGCTCGATGACGTCCCACGAACTCCGATCTAGCAGAGCTTCACAGAAGAGTTTCGTCAACACGACAGCGTGATGACGGTGATGATGTTGCTACCGACGCAGGGCTTCGCCTAAGCACAGCAACAATATGATCGAGGTGGATTATGGTGGAAGGGGGCACCGCACACGGCTTGGAACAATCAACTTGTGTGTCTTGGGGTGCCCCTGCCCCCATATATAAAGGAGTGGAGGAGGGGGAGGACCGGAGTAGGATTCCCCCCTTCCATGTAGTAGGAGTAGGAGAGAAGGAAAGGGAAAAGAGAAGAGAAGGAAGGAGGGGGCGCTGCCGCTCCCCTTAGTCCAATTCGGACTAGGCCTTGGGGGGGGGCGCTGCCTCCCCTCTCTTTTTCCCCTAAAGCCCAATAAGGCTCATATACTCTCCGGCGAATTCCCGTAACTCTCCGGTACTCCGAAAAATACCCGAATCACTCGGAACCTTTCCATGTCCGAATGTAGTCGTCCAATATATCGATCTTTATGTCTCGACCATTTCGATACTCCTCGTCATGTCCCCGATCTCATCCGGGACTCCGAACTACCTTCGGTATATCAAAACACATAAACTCATAATACCGATCGTCACCGAACGTTAAGCATGTGGACCCTACGGGTTCGAGAACTATGAAGACATGACCGAGACTCATCTCCAGTCAATAACCAATAGCGGAACCTGGATGCTCATATTGGTTCCTACATATTCTACGAAGATCTTTATCGGTCAAACCGCATAATGGTATACGTTGTTCCCTTTGTCATCGGTATGTTACTTGCCCGAGATTCGATCGTCGGTATCTCAATACCTAGTTCAATCTCGTTACCGGCAAGTCTCTTTACTCGTTATGTAATGCATCATCCTGCAACTAACTCATTAGTTACATTGCTTGCAAGGCTTATAGTAATGTGCATTACCGAGAGGGCCCAAGATACCTCTCCGACAATCGGAGTGACAAATCCTAATCTCGATCTATGCCAACTCAACAAGTACCATCGGAGACACATGTAGAGCACCTTTATAATCACCCAGTTACGTTGTGACGTTTGGTAGCACACAAAGTGTTCCTCCGGTATTCAGGAGTTGCATAATCTCATAGTTATAGGAACATGTATAAGTCATGAAGAAAGCAATAGCAACAAACTAAACAATCATCATGCTAAGCTAACGAATGGGTCAAGTCAATCACATCATTCTCTAATGATGTGATCCCGTTAATCAAATGACAACTCATGTCTATGGTTAGGAAACATAACCATCATTGATTCAACAAGCTAGTCAAGTAGAGGCAAACTAGTGACTCTCTGTTTGTCTATGTATTCACACATGTACTAAGTTTCCGGTTAATACAATTCTAGCATGAATAATAAACATTTATCATGATATAAGGAAATATAAATAACAACTTTATTATTGCCTCTAGGGCATATTTCCTTCAGTCTCCCACTTGCACTAGAGTCAGTAATCTAGTTCACATCGTCATGTGATTTAACACCAATAGTTCACATCTTTATGTGATTAGTCCACATCTCCACATGACTAACACCCAAAAGGTTTACTAGAGTCAATAATCTAGTTCACATCGCTATGTTATTAACACCCAAAGAGTGATCATGTTTTGCTTGTGAGAGAAATTTAGTCAACGGGTCTGCAACATTCAGATTCGTATGTATTTCACAAATTTCTATGTCTACAATGCTCTGCATGGAGCTACTCTAGCTAATTGCTCCCACTTTCAATATGTATCCAGATCGAGACTTAGAGTCATCTAGATTGATGTAAAAAGCTTGCATCGACGTAACTCTTTATGATGAACTCTTTTATCACCTCCATAACCGAGAAATATTTCCTTAGTCCTCCAAGGATAATTTTGACCGTTGTCAAGTGATCTACTCCTAGATCACTATTGTAATCCCTTGCCAGAATCATGCTAAGGTATACAATAGGATTGGTAAACCATAGCATACTTTATAGAACCTATGACTGAGGCATAGGGAATGACTTTTCATTCTCTTTCTATTTTCTGTTGTGGTCGGGTTTTGAGTCTTTACTCAACTTCACACCTTGCAACACAGGCAAGAACTCTTTCTTTGACTGTACCATTTTGAACTACTTCAAAATCTTGTCAAGGTATGTACTCATTGAGAAAACTTATCAAGCGTCTTGATCTATCTCTATAGATCTTGATGCTCAATATGTAAGCAGCTTCACCGAGGTCTTTCTTTGAAAAACTCTTTTCAAATACTCCTTTATGCTTTCTAGAAAATTCTACATTATTTCTGATCAACAATTTGTCATTCACATATATTTATCAGAAATGTTGTAGTGCTCCCACTCACTTTCTTGTAAATACAGGCTTCACCGCAAGTCTGTATAAAACTATATGCTTTGATCAACTCATCAAATCATATATTTCGACTCCGAGATGCTTGCACCAGTCCATAGATGGATCGCTGGAGCTTGCTCACTTTGTTAGCACCTTTAGGATCGACAAATCCTTCTGGTTGCATCATATACAACTCTTCTTTTAAGAAATCCATGAAGGAATACATTTTTGACATCCATTTGCCAGATTTCATAAAATGCGGCAACTGCTAACATGATTTCGACAGACTTTTAAGCATCGATACGAGTGAGAAAATCTCATCGTAGTCAACACCTTGAACTTGTCGAAAACATTTTGTGACAATTCGAGCTTTGTAGATAGTAACACTACTATCAACGTCCGTCTTCCTCTTGAAGATCCATTTATTCTTAATGACTCACCAATCATCGGGCAAGTCAATCAAAGTTCATACTTTGTTCTCATACATGGATTCCATCTCAGATTTCATGGCCTCAAGCCATTTCGCGGAATCTCGGCTCATCATCGCTTCCTCATAGATCGTAGGTTTGTCATGGTCAAGTAACATGACATCCAGAACAGGATTACCGTACCACTCTGGTGCGGATCTCACTCTGGTTGACCTACGAGGTTCGGTAGTAACTTGATCTGAAGTTACATGATCATCATCATTAGCTTCCTCACTAATTGGTGTAGGAGTCACAGGAATAGATTTTTATTATGAACTACTTTCCAATAAGGGAACAGGTGCAATTACCTCATCAAGTTTTACTTTCCTCCCACTCACTTCTTTCGAGAGAAACTCCTTCTCTAGAAAGGATCCATTCTTAGCAACGAATGTCTTGCCTTTAGATCTGTGATAGAAGGTGTACCCAACTGTCTCCTTTGGGTATCCTATGAAGACACATTTCTTCGATTTGGGTTTGAGCTTATCAGGATGACACTTTTTCACATAAGCATCGCAACCCCAAACTTTAAGAAACAACAACTTTGGTTTCTTGCCAAACCATAGTTCATATGGCGTCGTCTCAACGGATTTAGATGGTGCCCTATTTAACGTGAATGCTGCTGTCCCTAATGCATAACCCCAAAACGATAGTGGTAAATCGGTAAGAGACATCATAGATTGCACCATATCTAATAAAGTACAGTTATGATGTTTGGACACACCATTACGCCGTGGTGTTCCAGGTGGCGTGAGTTGCGAAACTATTCCGCATTGTTTCAAATGAAGACCAAACTCGTAACTCAAATATTCTCCTCCACGATCAGATCGTAGAAACTCTATTTTCTTGTTACGATGATTTTCCAGTTCACTCTGAAATTATTTGAACTTTTCAAATGTTTCAGATTTATGTTTCATCAAGAAGATATACCCATATCTTACTCAAATCATCTGTGAATGTCAGAAAATAACGATACCTGCCGCGAGCCTCAACACTCATCGGTCCGCATACCTCAGTATGTATTATTTCCAACAAGTTTGTTGCTCGCTCCATTGTTCCGGAGAGCGGAGTCTTAGTCATCTTGCCAATGAGGCATGGTTTGCAAGAATCAACTGATTCATAATCAAGTGATTCCAAAAATCCATCAGCATGGATTTTCTTCATGCACTTTACACCAATATGACCTAAACGGCAGTGCCACATATAAGTTGCACTATCATTATTAACTTTGCATCTTTTGGCTTCAATATTATGAATATGTGTATCACTACGATCGAGATTAAATAAACCGTTCACCTTTGGTGTATGACCATTGAATGTTTTATGCATGTAAACAGAACAACAATTATTCTCTGACTTTAAATGAATAACCGTATTGCAATAAACATCATCAAATCATATTCATGCTTAACGAAAACACCAAATAACATTTATTTAGGTTCAATACTAATTCTGAAAGTATAGGGAGTGTGCGATGATGATCATATCAATCTTGGAACCACTTCCAACACACATCGTCACTTCACCCTTAACTAGTCTTTGTTCATTCTGCAACTCCCGTTTCGAGTTACTAATCTCAGCAACCGAACTAGTATCAAATACTGAGGGGTTGCTATAAACACTAGTAAAGTACACATCAATAACATGTATATCAAATATACCTTTGTTCACTTTTCCATCCTTCTTATCCGCCAAATACTTGGGGCAGTTCTGCTTCCAGTGACCAGTCCCTTTGCAGTAGAAGCACTTAGTCTCAGGCTTAGGTCTAGACTTGGGCTTTTTCACTTGAGCAGCAACTTGCTTGCCGTTCTTCTTGAAGTCCCCCTTCTTCCCTTTGCCCTTTTCCTGAAACTAGTGGTCTTGTCAACCATGAACACTTGATGCTTTTCTTGATTTCTACCTTCGTCGATTTCAGCATCACAAAGAGCTTGGGAATCGTTTCCATTATCCCTTGCATATTATAGTTCATCACGAAGTTCCAGTAACTTGGTGATAGTGACTATAGAGCTCTGTCAATCACTATCTTATCTGGAAGATTATCTCCCACTTGATTGAGCCGGTTTGGGGTCCCTAACCGCATCATCACCGACAACGGCTGCAGTTCACTAGCAATCTCTTCAAGACACATTGAGCTAACCTTGGAACGCAGATAGGCTATGCCTCAGTGGCACACCCCATGAGGAATGGCCAAGCCAAGCGCACCAACGCAGAGGTCCTGAGGAGCCTCAAGACCAGGACATTCAAGAAGAAGCTCGAGGCCTGTGATACATCTCCAACGTATCTATAATTTTTGATTGCTCCATGCTATTATATTATCTATTTTGGACGTCAATGGCTTTATTTTACACTTTTATATCATATTTGGGACTAACCTACTAACCGAAGGCCCAGCCCAAATTGCTGTTTTTTTCCTATTTTAGGGTTTTGCCGAAAAGGAATATCAAACGGAGTCCAAACGGAGTGAAACCTTCGGGAACGTGATTTTCTCAACAAACGTGATCTAGGAGACTTGGAGTGGGTGTCAAGAAACAACGGAGGAAGCCATGAGGCAGGGGGGCACGCCTACCCCCTGGGCGTGCCCTCCATCCTTGTGGGCCCCCCATTGCTCCACCGACGTACTTCTTCCTCCTATATATATCCACGTACCCCCCCCCAAACATCCAGGAGCACCATGAAAACCTAATTCCACCACCGCAACCTTCTGTACCCGAGAGATCCCATCTTGGGGCCTTTTCCGGAGCTCCGCCGGAGGGGGCATTGATCACGAAGGGCTTCTACATCAACTCCATGGCCTCTCCGGTGATGTGTGAGTAGTTTAATTCAGACCTACAGGTCCATAGTTATTAGCTAGATGGCTCTTCTCTCTCTTTGGATCCCAATACAAAGTTCTCCTCGATCTTTCTTGGAGATCTATTCAATGTAATCTTCTTTTGCATTGTGTTTGTCGAGATCCGATGAATTGTGGTTTTATGATCCAGATTATCTTTGAACATTATTTGATTCTCCTTTGAATTCTTTTATGTATGATTGGTTGATCTTTGCAAGTCTCTTTGAATTATCAGTTTGGTTTGGCCTACTAGATTGATCTTTCTTGCAATGGGACAAGTGCTTAGCTTTGGGTTCAATCTTGCGGTGCTCGATCCTAGTGACAGAAAGGGAACCGACACGTATTGTATTGTTGCCATCGAGGATAAAAAGATGGGGTTTATATCATATTGCATGAGTTTATCCCTCTACATCATGTCATCTTCCTTAAAGCATTACTCTGTTCTTATGAACTTAATACTCTAGATGCATGCTGGATAGCGGTCGATATGTGGAGTAATAGTAGTATATGCAAAATCGTTTCGGTCTACTTGTCGCGGACATGATGCCTATATACATGATCATACCTAGATATTCTCATAACTATGGTCAATTCTATCAATTTCTCGACAATAATTCGTTTACCCACCGTAATACTTATGCTCTTGAGAGAAGCCGCTAGTGAAACCTATGGCCCCCGGGTCTATCTTTAATCATATTAATGTCACACCCTAGCTAGTTCATGCATTAGTGTGTTGCATCATGTCTACTTTTACAGAAACTTGAAATGGGGATGACAGAACCCCCAGTACCCCCCCCCCCTTGGAAACAACTAGGGTTTACTAAAATTATTTTCAATGAACCCAAAATGCCCTTCACAAAATGGTCATCATTTCTGGATTGGGCTAAAACCCCTGGCAAAAATGGTGCACTCTTTTCTAGGAAATTCTGGATTCTTTGAATTAAATCATAAGTATTTGAATTTGGGCATTTAAATGCTATAAAATATTTTAAATGCCCAAATAATTCTGGATTTAAGTGAGGGATGTTAGGAATAATCCCAACAAAGCCCAAAATTATTTTCAGGATTTTAGTAAGTGCCTAAGTATTTTTAATAAAGCCCTAGAGTTACAGAAAATTAGGAAAAGAACAAAATAGAAAAGAGAGAGAGAGAGTTAGAGCTTACCTGTCGCCCTGGCCTGGCCTAGCTCGGCCCAGCCCACTGGCTACCGCCAGTCATCCCCCTCCTCTCGCTAGGAGGACGAGAGGCGCGTGCCCGGCGCCCGCAGCCACACGCTGGTCACCTCCTGCTTCTGCCGACACCCAGGACGCCGTCTACGAGTGCCACGCACTCTCCCTCGTCCCCCTCTCACTTTCCCCACTCTCCCCGTGCCCCTCTCCCTCCTCTGGCTCTCTCCCCATCCCCTCCCGAGAGGAGCTCGACGCCACCGTCGCCGTTCACCGCGACCATCGACCCCCTCTCATGTCTTCGACGTGTCCCCGAGCACCACCGACGTCTTCCTCTTCCTCACGGGCGAGCCACGACGCCTCGGACGCACTGCAACACCGCTAGCGCCATCTTCTTCCACCTCGGTCCGTCGAGATCACCAGCGACCACGCCACCCCTGATGCCTCCCCGAGCTCGCTGAGGCCACCGCTACACTCCCCGTGAGCTCCTTCTTCGTTCCCCTCTCTTTCCTTGCCGTTTTCTCCCTCTAACCGCGGGCTCCGTTGAGCCCGAGAGCTCAGCTCCGCCAGCCATGTCACCGCCGTGGCCACAGGCGCGTAAGCTCGATTCCGAGCGCGTCACCACAATCACCACGTTCCCAGGAGCCTAACGCACCACTTCCCGCGCCTCGCCGTGCCCCGTAGCTTCGGGTTTATCCTCGCCCGAACTCCGGCGACCGCTAAGGTCGTCGCCGGCGTCGTTCCCGGCCTCCCCGAGCTCCACTTCCACCACCAAACGCCGTGGCTTGCTCCCAGCTACGCATAGGACCAAACCGCAGTCGATTTGGTCGACTGTGGGCAAAACCGGAGTCCCTCCGCCGCGTCTGTCGTCGCCGGCGTCAAGCTGCCGGTGAGTTGACCACATTTTGACCCGTGTGGGCCCAGGTTGACTTTTCCCCCTAAACCTATGACAGGTGGGGCCGACATGTTAATTAGTTTAAGATTAATGCTAACTAATTATAGTTAGTTTAGGTCACTGACATGTGGGCCCAGGCCCCACTGACAGTTAGTCAGTATTAACTTAATCCTGTTAGTTAGATGAGACACTGACAGACAGGGCCCACCAGTCAGGTTTGACTGGCCCTGGCGCCTTTGACTCGCTGATGTCACAGTGACGCAGTGCTGACGCAATTATTCATTTTCTGGATTTACTTTTATATAGGAAATTCCAGAAAATAGCCAAAACTTCTAAAAATCATAGAAAATCAACCATAGCTCCAAATCAAACAAATTATATATTAAAAATGATCAGAAAAATTCAATCTATCCATCTGTAATGGTTTCATGCATGACAATCCACTTTAACCTTGCTGTTTAGGTGAAACAAGCTAATACACTTATTATGCATAAGAACTTTAACCTTCATTTGAATGTTTGATTCAAATGGACCCTTTTCAACTTGTTTCACATTGCATTAGGCAGGACACATCATTTTGCCATGTCATAGCATGCATCATATTGTTGCATATTGTCATGTGTTGATTATGTTCTGTGTGTCCTTCGTGGTAGGTTCTGCCTCCGAGGATATCTCCGAGTATCCAACTGAAGGGTAGTACCCTACTACCACTCCATCAGGCAAGCACCCTATTGATCATATCGATACAATCCCATGTTCTCGCCTCTGCTCTCATTCCCTGCATTAAGACAACAACGTTTCAATCTGCTGTGTGCTACGATAGTTGAACCCTTGTCCTCTGCATGACCTGTCATTGCCACAGTAACTAGATGAAACCCACTAGCATGTGTAGGAGTTGATTGAGCCATGTATGTGTTTCCTACCTTGCTATGCCTGCTATGCTTAGAGTTGTGTCAGGTCTGGTTCATCTGGGTGATGGGCTAGATTGAAATGATTATGTCGGTAATGTGAGGGATGTGTTGAACATGTTTTGGTAAAGGTATCGATGAGAGGCCATGTAGGAGTACATGGTGGGTTGTTTCATTGAGGCCGTCCATAAGAACTGAGATCTGTATGCGTGATTTAATATTCAGCTACTACCACACATTGGGCCTTGAAATATGACCCCGCTCGACTTACTGACCCCTCTCGTCCTCTGTCCAGGAGTTGCAACTAGTTTCTGGTGTTTGTAGGTTATGTGTTGGCGGCCGTACGTAGCGCTGACACTAGGGGTGGGCTATGATGCGGTAGATACACCGTGGCACGGTGTACCGAGTCACCCGTTTGGTGTCTCGGGAACCCTGCACACATCGTTTGGGGCCGTTGAGGACACCCCGGCCGGATTTCCTTGCAGATGGAACCTAAATAGGCGATAAACCTGGACTAGAGACTTGTGCGGTTAGTCAGGTCGTGGTCTACACCTACGTCGGCTTTCACTTGAAGTCTGCCGAGCACATGTCGTGTGCAGGCGCTAAGTGGTGGAAACATGTGTGATGAAGTACACCTCTGCAGGGTATAAAACTATTCGAATAGCCGCGTCCGCGGTAAAGGACTACTTGGTTGCCTATACAGTTCATAGACAAGTTAATGGTTACTACTAAAAGACTCAAGATAAGTGTGAGTACCGAGGATGGCCCTCTCGTAGGATGACGAGGGAGGATCCCCAGTGGAGTATTGTGTTGGTGATTAGTGGACTCGTGTGCGAAAACTATTTTACTAGTGGAGTCCCGTAGGATAGCTTAGCCAAGAGTCAAAGCTAGCTTGCTGCAATAACTCCACCACCTTCTTGAGAATGAGCATGTATAGTAGGTTCTGATGTAAGACTTGCTGAGTACCTTTGTACTCATGTTTGCTTAATTACTGCTTTCAGACGACAACACCACCCCCTCTGATGGGTTTTATGTAGATCTCGACGTCGATGAGTGACTTTCCACCCAGGTGGTGATCCTGGCCATGGAGGGCCCTATGTAGATAGACAGGCTTCGAGAAGCCTTCTTTCTTTCTAGTGTCTGTACTCAGACTATTTGCTTCCGCATGTGCTTGTATGCTTGTATGACTTGAGTGTCGGGTCATGTGACCCCTACCTGTATGAACATGTTATGTATGGCTCTTTGGAGCCTTTAAATAAAGTACTTGAGTTGTAGAGTTTTGTTGTGATGCCATGTTGTATTTGCACATATCGAGCATATTGTGTGTATGATTGAAATGCTTGGTATGTGTGGGATCCGACAATCTAGTCGTTTATCCTTGGCAGCCTTTCTTATGGGGAAATGTAGTCTAGTGCTCCTCGAGCCATAGTAGTCCGCTACAGCCCGGTTCACCGGAGTCCTGCTAGCCCAACACTACTGCTCAGGACACTTGACTGGCCGGCATGTGTTTCAGTTCGTTCCTATGTCTGTCCCTTCGGGGAAATGTCATGCAGTAACTTCCGGAGTCCTGCCTAGCCTGCTACAGCCCGGGTTCCCCGGAGTCCTGTTAGCCCAGTGCTACAGCCCAGATTCACATGCTGATGACCGACATGCTCGATGTGATTCATGTATGCCTGTCTCCATAGGTCTGTGCCGCTTTGGGTTCACGACTAGCCATGTCGGCCCGGGTTCTCTGTCATATGGATGCTAGCGACACTATCATATACGTGAGCCAAAAGGCGCAAACGGTCTCGGGCCATGGTAAGGCGACACCCGTGGGGATACCGTGCGTGAGGCCGCAATGTGATATGAGGTGTTACCGGCTAGATCGACGTGACTTGGAATCGGTGTCCTGACAGCGTTCGTATCAGAGCCGGACTGCCTGTAGGTTCGTTGAGCCAAACTGGTCGATGTCGAGTCTAGAAATGCTTTAGTTATATGTAGGGGAATTGATTGTGGGAGGGAACGTAAGGCTCTTTTACTCCTTTACCTTATGCCCTCTGATCTGAGTCATTCTCTTCTCATTCAACGTGGGTTAAGGACTAGGCTCTCTTCTTCTATCAGGTTCACATGTTACTAATCCGTAGTAGCTTATAGGATTGTTGTTACAAGCCTCAGTACAGTTTCTACTACTTTTAGTATGTTGCCAGTTGAATCAGAACCTTGATATGATGTTGTTGAGTGGTATTGCAAACTGTTGTGGATGTCTCAAATCTTTTCCTGAGCATTTATAGCCGTTATGCTGTCCGTTTTCCCCTAGATAATTCTAATGCCTTTGCATTATTCTGTGCTTTCAGATGGCCACCCGTTCGCAGAACCAAGTGGTTCGTCTGACCCGGTGCCTTGATGTGCCCGGCCACACGACCATGTTGGTTCGAGTGATGGTTGAGTTAGGCTATCGGTGGTCTCCGAATATACCGTCGAGGAGCAGTTTAGAGACTTCAACCAGAGCCAGTACCTCTGTACTGTCAAGATATATCCCTCTTATCCTGGAGCCACTGAGCCCCTTCACTGTTCCTATGGACTTGGGGTCACTATTGAAATGTCTGTGCAGGATGCTGCCTATTCAATGATGATTATCATTCGAGCAAGGACTGCCTTGCTACAGAACACCGACTTCCGTTTCATGCCAGCCTCACTTCCCGGAGCACAGGGGTACTATCAGGCCTTGTACTATGACTCTACACATGAGGAGTCACTACTCCGCACCACTGCCGAGATGCTCGAGGATAAGGACCACGAAAATCGGGCCTTGCGTATGGAGCTTTTCAACTCTCGTGCTGATCACTGGGCCACTTTGACTCGGTTTGCACCTGCGGTACAGGCAGGATACATGGATCTGAGGGATCTGTACCCTGTACGGTCTGGATTGCCAGATTGTATGGAGTGGCGCGATGTAGGAGGCATCACCCCTCCTCGTGGTCCCCGTTTGCCACCACCCGTGGGACCAAGGCCACATCTGAGTCCCTATGGTCTGCAGGCTCCGCAGGACCGTCTGTTCCGAGATGATCATGTTCCACTTCCAGGTTTTGGTGGCGACTTCTATGAGGATTACTACGGAGCCGTCTGAGCTAGTAGTAGTTTCACTAGTATTGTAGTAGTTGTATTCTCCACAGTCCCGCGTGACCGTGGGATACAACTTGGTGTGTATCACGCTCCGGAGGTGTAGAAAAATAATGTATAGGAGCTTGGAATGCCTTCGATGAGATGTAATGTATTTCACCGTAGTTGTACTCTAGCCTGGGCTTGTACTAAGCTATGTACGGTGTGTATGACCAATGGTATATATATGGCAGTTTCTATATTACCATGTCGTGCAATGAACATCCTAGCATTCCATGTTATCCATTACATTCTGCACTTCCTTGCTAAGTTTGTGCCATCCTTATCTAAATCGTTGTCTTGTTTTCTCCTAGGATGGTCAGCAACCCTGCTGCCCTGGAGCAGGGGGAAGCTAGTGCAGTTACGGGTGAAAATCTGCCTCACCCGCCTTCTCTGGCTGAAGTGATGCTGGAGGCGGAAAGAAACAAGCGTGAGACTAACCGCTTGCTAGAGCGGATTGAGCAGAACACCGCACGCCATCAGCGAAATGTCTTGGTGTCAATCAATGACTTCATCAAGTTGTACCCACCAAAGTTTAACCATTCCGTTGAGCCCCTCGACGCGGATGACTGGCTTCGCAGCATCACCCATAAGCTACGTTCTGCCAACGTAGCCAAAGCTGATAAGGTTACTTATGCTGCCTATCACCTCGAAGGCCCTGCTAGCCTTTGGTGGGAAAATTTTGAAGCTATGCGCCCGGTCAGCCAAATCACTACTTGGGCTGAATTCAGTGAGGCTTTCCGTGAGCATCACATCCTGGAAGGTCTCATAGATCACAAGAGGGAAGAGTTCTGCAATTTCACCCAAGGAAGACTGACTGTGGATGCATATAGTCGTGAATTTGGGAATCTGGCACGATATGCTCCTGAAGAGGTATCCACCGACGCTAAGAAGCAGGCAAGGTTCCGCAAGGGAGTTAGCCCTGAGCTTCGCCGCGATCTTCGTCTGCACGAGTGCACCTCCTTTTAGAAGTTGGTCAATAAAGCCATCAGTGCTGAGACAGGCCAGTCTGACTATGACGCTTCACGCAAGCACTCTCGTGATTTTGGCTCTTCATCCGACTCGGGATCTCAGAAGCGCCGAGTGTGGACTCCAAGCATGGCACTGCCACCCAGGTTCATTCCGAGGCCATCCTTTGAGGCGCCTCGCCCCAACCAGCAGTTTGCACCGTCTAAGCCCTATGGTGGCCCCGCTGCTAATGCTGCTCCACGCCCCAATGTTGTGACATGTTTCAAGTGTCGAGAGCCAGGTGACTATAGTCGAGAGTGTCCCCAGAACAACAACCCCAATCAGTCTGGAAAGTCCGTTGGTCGTGGTAAGCCAGCGGAAAAGACATTCTACGCCAAGCCGGTCACCACTGCACGTGGCCATGTCAACTATGTCTCAGCCGAGGAGGCTCATGAGGATCCTAACGTCGTCCTTGGTACGCTCCTTGTTAATTTCCATCTGGCATCTGTTCTTTTCGATACTGGAGCATCTCATTCATTCATATCTGAGAGCTATGCTCGATTGCATAATACGACATTTTGTGACATGCCCATTTCCACGGTAATTCAAACTCCGGGTTCCAAATGGCAAACTTCTAGAGTAAGCCATGGGAACGAAATTCTTGTCGATAGACTTGTCTTCCTTGCATCTTTAATAGCTCTCAAGTCCTCGGACATAAACATCATCTTGGGTATGGACTCGATGTCAGCTCATTATGCTAAGATTGATTGTGCCACTAAAACTGTTCAACTTACTCACCCATCGGGCAAGACAGTCAATGTATTAACTCGAGTGGCCAAGCGCCAGCTTTACTCCCTAAATGCCAACCCCCTTCCAGACCTTGAAGATATTCCGGTAGTCCGGGACTTTCCGGATGTCTTTCCAGAAGAACTGCCAGGTGTTCCACCTGACAGGGATGTCGAGTTTGTGATAGACCTTGTTCCAGGAACCGTTCCAATTTCTAGAAGACCCTATAAGATGGCACCCTTAGAACTAGCCGAGCTTAAGAACCAACTCGATGAGTCCTTGAAAAAGGGTTTCATCCGTCCTAGTTCCTCCCCTTAGGCTTGCCCCGTCCTCTTCGTCAAGAAGAAGGATGGAACGGATCAGATGGTTGTAGATTACCGACCTGTCAACTTGGTCACTATCAAGAACAAGCATCCGCTTCCCAGGATCAACGATCTGTATGACCAGCTCGCTGGATCCTCAGTCTTTTCCAAGATGGATTTGAGGTTGGGCTACCATCAAATCAAAATCAGAAACGGGGACATTCCCAAAACGGCCTTTGTTACTCGTTATGGCCAATACAAGTACACCGTTATGTCCTTCGGTTTAACCAATGCCCCAGCCACCTTCTCTCGGTTAATGAACTCGGTCTTCATGGAGTATTTGGATAAATTCGTCATAGTATACCTCGATGACATACTCATCTACTCCAAGAATGAAGAGGAACATGCTGAACATCTAAGGCTGGTATTGACGAAACTTCGAGAGCATCGCCTTTATGCCAAATTCTCCAAGTGTGAATTCTGGTTGCCGGAAGTGACCTATCTAGGCCATGTAATCTCTGGTAAGGGTATTGCTGTCAATCCCGAGCGAGTTCAAGCCGTCCTTGATTGGACTCCACCTGAGATGGTCAAGCAAGTTCGGAGCTTCCTTGGCTTAGCGAGCTACTACCGCCGCTTCGTCGAGAATTTCTCCAAGGTTGCTAAACCTCTAACTGAACTCCTCAAGAAAGATAAAAAGTTCGAGTGGACCCCACAGTGCGAGTTCAGCTTTCAGGAACTGAAAAGACGCCTGACATCTACTCCCATACTGGTACCACCAGATTTCTCCAAGGACTTTATTATCTATTGCGACGCCTCGCGACAAGGACTAGGTTGCATACTCATGCAAGATCGTCAGGTAATTGCCTATGCCTCACGGCAATTACACCCACATGAGGAAAACTATCCCACACATGATCTAGAGCTTGCAGCTGTAGTCCATGCACTCAAAACTTGGCGACATTACCTCCTCGGTAATCGTTGCGAGATCTTCACCGATCACCAAAGTTTGAAATATATCTTCACCCAACCGGATTTAAATCTCAGGCAAAGACGTTGGGTCGAGTTGATCTCGGATTACGAATTAGGAATAACTTACACCCCGGGCAAAGCCAATGTCATGGCTGATGCGCTAAGTCGTAAATCTTATTGTAACAACCTGATGTTACAACAAAGTCAACCACTTCTCCATGAGGAATTTCGTAAGCTTAATCTTCACATTGTTCCTTGAGGATTTCTATCCACCCTGGTGGCGAAGCCTAACCTTACGGATCAAATCATAGCTGCCCAGAAGCGTGATCAGGGCATATTTCGGATTAAGGAAAACATTGCTAGCGGAGTTGCTAAATGTTTTTCCATGGATGAGCGAGGTGTTGTCTTCTTCGAGAACCGCTTGGTGGTTCCCAAGAAACGACATCTACGCTAGTTGATTCTTAAGGAAGCTCATGAATCCCCTCTCACCATTCATCCCGGTAGTACCAAAATGTATCAAGACCTACGCCCGAGGTTTTGGTGGACTAGGACGAAGAGATAAATTGCTCAATACATTGCTAGTTGCGACGTCTGTCGTCGTGTTAAAGCAGAGCACCAATGGCCTGTTGGCACCCTTCAACCTTTGACTATTCCTGAGTGGAAATGGGATAAAATCAGTATGGATTTCATTACTGGGTTTCCCAGGACCAAGAGAGGGAATAATGCCATCTTCGTCGTGATCGATCGTCTTTCCAAAGTAGCCCATTTCCTACCTGTTCGTGAGAGTATCACCACTAGCCAGCTAGCTGATTTATACATCTCCCGAATAGTGTCTCTTCATGGTGTCCCATTGGAAATTAACTCAGACTGTGGGAGTCTCTTCACCTCTCGATTTTGGGAAAGTTTCCAAAATGCTATGGGAACTCGTCTCTCTTTTAGCACCGCCTTCCATCCTCAATCAAGTGGTCAAGTAGAGCAAGTCAATCAAATTCTGGAAGATATGCTCCGAGCTTCTGTCATCTCATTCGGAATGGGTTGGGAGAAATGCCTTCCATTCACGGAGTTTGCCTATAACAATAGTTATCAAGCTAGCTTGGGCAAAGCTCCTTTCGAAGTTCTCTATGGACGAAAATGTCAAACGCCTCTTAACTGGTCAGAAACCGGGGAAAGACAACTCTTTGGGCCAGATATGATTCAGGAAGCAGAAGAGCAGGTTCGCGTTATTCGTGAGAAATTGAAAACAGCCCAATCTCGTCAAAAGAGCCAATATGATCATAAACATAAGCTCATGACTTATGAAGTCGGCGAGAAGGCTTACCTTCGGGTCACTCCGTTAAAGGGAACCCATCGATTCGGTATCAAAGGCAAATTGGCTCCTCGTTACATTGGACCCTTTTGCATTCTTGCCAAACAAGGAGAAGTTGCCTACCAATTGGAACTACCTTCGCATCTTTCCAGATTTCACGATGTCTTCCACGTTTCTCAACTCAGGCGTTGCTTCGTGGATCCTATCAGTGGAGTAGACCACGAAACACTTGATCTACAGGATAACCTCTCATATCGGGAATATCCCGTTCATATCCTTGATCAAGCCGAGCGTACCACGCGACGCCATAATATCAAGTTTCTCAAGGTTCAATGGTCACACCATTCCGAGAAAGAAGCCACTTGGGAAAGGGAGGATCGTCTTCGACTCGATTACCCCACTTTCTTCCCGGAGGATCCTAAATCTCGGGACGAGATTCTTTTGAGTGGGGGTGAGTTGTCACACCCTAGCTAGTTCATGCATTAGAGTGTTGCATCATGTCTACTTTTATAGAAACTTGAAATGGGGACGACAGAACCCCCAGTACCCCCTGGAAACAACTAGGGTTTACTAAAATTATTTTCAATGAACCCAAAATGCCCTTCACAAAATGTTCATCATTTCTGGATTGGGCTAAAACCCCTGGCAAAAATGGTGCACTCTTTTCTAGGACATTCTGGATTCTTTGAATTAAATCATAAGTATTTGAATTTGGGCATTTAAATGCTATAAAATATTTTAAATGCCCAAATAATTCTGGATTTAAGTGAGGGCTGTTAGGAATAATCCCAACAGAGCCCACAATTATTTTCAGGATTTTAGTAAGTGCCTAAGTATTTTTAATAAAGCCCTGAAGTTACAGAAAATTAGAAAAAGAACAAAGCAGAAAAGAGAGAGAGTTAGAGCTTACCTGTCGCCCTGGCCTGGCCCAGCTCGGCCCAGCCCACTGGCTACCGCCAGTCATCCCCCTCCTCTCGCCAGGAGGACGAGATGCGCGTGCCCGGCGCCCGCAGCCACACGCCGGCCACCTCCTGCTTCTGCCGACACCCAGGACGCCGTCTACGAGTGCCACGCACTCTCCCTCGTCCCCCCTCTCACTTTCCCCACTCTCCCCGTGCCCCTCTCCCTCCTCTGGCTCTCTGCCCATCCCCTCCCGAGAGGAGCTCGACGCCACCGTCGCCGTTCACCGCGGCCATCGACCCCCTCTCGTCTCTTTGAAGTGTCCCCAAGCACCACCGATGTCTTCCTCTTCCTCACGGGCGAGCCACGACGCCTCGGACGCACTGCAACGCCGCTAGCGCCATCTTCTTCCACCTTGGTCCGCCGAGATCACCGGCGACCGTACGCCGCCCCTGATGCCTCCCCGAGCTCGCTGAGGCCACCGCTACACTCCCCGTGAGCTCCTTCTTCGTTCCCCTCTCTTTCCTTGCCGTTTTCTCCCTCTATCCGCGGGCTCCATTGAGCCCGAGAGGTCGGCTCCGCCAGCCATGTCACCGCCGTGGCCACAGGCGCGTAAGCTCGATTCCGAGCGCGTCACCACACTCACCACGTTCCCAGGAGCCTAACGCACCACTCCCCGCGCCTCTCCGTGCCCCGTAGCGCGTCACCACACTCACCACGTTCCCAGGAGCCAAACGCCACAGCTTGCTCCCAGCTACGCGTAGGACCAAACCGCAGTCGATTTGGTCGACTGTGGGCAAAATCCGAGTCCCTCCGCCGCGTCTGTCGTCGCCGGCGTCAAGCCGCCGGTGAGTTGACCACATTTTGACCCGTGTGGGCCCAGGTTGACTTTTCCCCCTAAACCTATGACAGGTGGGGCCGACATGTTAATTAGTTTAAGATTAATGCTAACTAATTATAGTTAGTTTAGGTCACTGACAGTGGGCCCAGGCCCCACTAACAGTTAGTTAGTATTAACTTAATCCTGTTAGTTAGCTGAGACACTGACAGACAGGGCCCACCAGTCAGGTTTGACTGGCCCTGGCACCTTTGACTCGCTGACGTCACAGTGACGCAGTGCTGACACAATTATTCATTTTCTGGATTTATTTTTATATAGGAAATTCCAGAAAATAGCCAAAACTTCTAAAAATCATAGAAAATCAACCATAACTCCAAATCAAACAAATTATATATGAAAAATGATCAGAAAAATTCAATCTATCCATCTGTAATGGTTTCATGCATGACAATCCACTTTAACCTTGCTTTTTAGGTGAAACAAGCTAATACACTCATTATGCATAAGAACTTTAACCTTCATTTGAATCTTTGATTCAAATGGACCCTTTTCAACTTGTTTCACATTGCATTAGGCAGGACACATCATTTTGCCATGTCATAGCATGCATCATATTGTTGCATATTGTCATGTGTTGATTATGTTCTGTGTGTCCTTCGTGGTAGGTTTTGCCTCCGAGGATATCTCCGAGTATCCAACTGAAGGGCAGTACCCTACTCCCACTCCATCAGGCAAGCAGCCCCATTGATCATATCGATACAATCCCATGTTCTCGCCTCTGCTCTCATTTACTGCATTAATACAACAACGTTTCAAACTGCTGTGTGCTATGGTAGTTGAACCCTTATCTTCTGCATGACATGTCATTGCCATAGTAACTAGTTGAAACCCACTAGCATGTGTAGGAGTTGATTGAAGCATGTATGTGTTTCGTACCTTGCTATGCCTGCTATGCTTAGAGTTGTGTCAGGTCTGGTTCATCTGGGTGATGGGCTAGAGTGAAATGATTATGTCGGTAATGTGAGGGATGTGTTGAACATGTTTTGGCAAAGGTATCGATGAGAGGCCATGTAGGAGTACATGGTGGGTTGTTTCATTTAGGTCGTCCATAAGAACTGAGATCTGTATGAGTGATTTAAGATTCAGCTACTACCACACATTGGGCCCTGAAATATGACCCCTCTCGACTTACTGACCCCTCTCGTCCTCTGTCCAGGAGTTGCAACTAGTTTCTGGTGTTTGTAGGTTATGTGTTGGTGGCCGTGCGTAGCGCTGACCCTAGGGGTGGGCTATGATGCGGTAGATACACCGTGGCATGGTGTACCGAGTCACCCGTTTGGTATCTCGGAACCCTGCACACATCGTTTGGGGCCGTTGAGGACACCCCGGCCAGATTTCCTTGCGGATGGAACCTGAATAGGCGATAAACCTGGACTAGAGACTTGTGCGGTTAGTAAGGTCGTGGTCTACACCCACGTCGGCTTTCGCTTGAAGTCTTCCGAGCACATGTCGTGTGCAGACGCTAAGTGGTGGAAACATGTGTGATGAAGTACACCCCTGCAGGGTATAAAACTATTTGAATAGCCGCGTCCGCGGTAAAGGACGACTTGGTTGCCTATACAGTTCATAGACAAGTTAATGGTTACTACTAAAAGACTCAAGATAAGTGTGAGTACCGAGGATGGCCCTCTCGTAGGATGACGAGGGAGGATCCCCAGTGGAGTATTGTATTGGTGATTAGTGGACTCGTGTGCGAAAACTATTTTACTAGTGGAGTCCCATAGGATAGCTTAGCCAAGAGTCAAAGCTGGCTTGCTGCAATAACTCCACCACCTTCTTGAGAATGAGCATGTATAGTAGGTTCTGATGTAAGACTTGTTGAGTACCTTTGTACTCATGTTTGCTTAATTACTGCTTTCAGATGACAACACCGCCCCCTCCGATGGGTTTTATGTAGATCTTGACGTCGATGAGTGACTTGCCACCCAGGTGGTGATCCTGGCCATGGAGGGCCCTATGTAGATAGACAGGCTTCAAGAAGCCTTCTTTCTTTCTAGTGTCTGTACTCAAACTATTTGCTTCCGCATGTGCTTGTATGCTTGTATGACTTGAGTGTCGGGTCATGTGACCCCTACCTGTATGAACATGTTATGTATGGCTCTTTGGAGCCTTTAAATAAAGTACTTGAGTTGTAGAGTTTTGTTGTGATGCCATGTTGTATTTGCACATATCGAGCATATTGTGTGTATGATTGAAATGCTTGGTATGTGTGGGATCCGACAATCTAGTCGTTTATCCTTGGCAGCCTTTCTTATGGGGAAATTTAGTCTAGTGCTCCTCGAGCCATAGTAGTCCGCTAAAGCCTGGTTCACCGAAGTCCTGCTAGCCCAGCACTACTGCTCAAGACACTTGACTGGCCGGCATGTGTTTCACTTCGTTCCTATGTCTGTCCATTCGGGGAAATGTCACGCGGTGACTTCCGGAGTCCTTCCTAGCCTGCTACAGCCCGGGTTCCCCGGAGTCCTGTTAGCCCAGTGCTAAAGCCCGGATTCACACGCTGATGACCGACATGCTCGATGTGATTCATGTATGCCTGTCTCCATAGGTCTGTGCCGCTTTGGGTTCACGACTAGCCATGTCGGCCCGGGTTCTCTGTCATATGGATGCTAGCGACACTATCATATACGTGAGCCAAAAGGCGCAAACGGTCCCGGGCCATGGTAAGGCGACACCCATGGGGATACCGTGCGTGAGGCCGCAATGTGATATGAGGTGTTACCGGCTAGATCGATGTGACTTGGAATCGGGGTCCTGACAATTAATCTTCCAACACTTAGTTATTTCCTTTGCCATTTATTTTACTTTGCATTTTTATTTCTCTTTATCATAAAAATACCAAAAATTATCTTATCATATCTATCATATCTCACTCTCGTAAGTGACCGTGAAGGGCTTGACAGCCCCTTTATCGCGTTGGTTGCGAGGTTCTTATTAGTTTGTGTAGGTGCATGGGACTTGAGCGTGATCTCCTACTGGATTGATACCTTAGTTCTCAAAAACTGAGGGAAATACTTACATTACTTTTCTGCATCACCCTTTCCTCTTCAAGGGAAAACCAACGCAGTGCTCAAGAGGTAGCAACAAGGATTTCTGGCGCCGTTGCTAGGGAGATTCGCGCCAAGTCAAGTCAAGATTTGACTCCCAACAACGAGTCATTTCTGGCGCCGTTGCCAAGTCAAGACATACCAAGTACCCATCACAAACTCTTATCCCTTGCATTACATTATTTGCCATTTGCCTCTCGTTTTCCTCTCCCCCACTTCACCCTTGTTGTTTTATTCGCCCTCTCTCTCTGTTCCCCTTCTCTTTCCCTATTCGCCTCTTTTTCGCTTGCTTCTTGTTTGCTCGTGTGTTGGATTGCTTGCTTGTCACGATGGCTCAAGATAATACTAAATTGTGTGACTTTTCCAATACCAACAACAATGATTTTCTTAGCACTTCGATTGCTCCTCTTACCGATGCTGAATCTTGTGAAATTAATGCTACTTTGTTGAATCTTGTCATGAAAGATGAATTCACCGGCTTCCTAGTGAAGATGCCGCTACCCATCTAAACAACTTTGTTGATTTGTGTGATATGCAAAAGAAGAAAGATGTGGATAATGATATTGTTAAACTTAAGTTATTCCATTTTTTCTTAGAGATCATGCTAAAGCTTGGTTTTCGTCTTTGCCTAAAAATAGTATTGATTTATGGAATAAGTGCAAAGATGCTTTTATCTCTAAGTATTTTCCTCCCGCTAAGATCATCTCTCTTAGAAACGATATTATGAATTTTAAGCAACTTGATCATGAACATGTTGCACAATCTTGGGAGAGGATGAAATTAATGATACGTAATTGCCCTACACATGGTTTGAATCTTTGGATGATTATACAAAACTTTTATGCCGGATTGGATTTTGCTTCTAGAAATCTTTCAGATTCGGCCGCGGGAGGCACTTTTATGAAAATCACTTTAGGAGAAGCTACTAAACTCCTAGATAATATTATGGTTAATTATTCTCAATGGCACACCGAAAGATATACTAATAAAAAAGTGCATGCAATTGAAGAGATTAATGTTTTGAGTGGAAAGATGGATGAACTTATGAAATTGTTTGCTAATAAGAGTGCTCCTACTGATCCAAATAATATGCCTTTGTCTACTTTGATTGAGAATAATAATGAATCTATGGATGTGAATTTTGTTGGTAGGGACAATTTTGGTAACAACGCGTATAGAGCTAATTTTAATTCTAGGCCATTTCCTAGTAATTCCTCTAATAATTATGGTAATTCCTACAACAATTCTTATGGAAATTATAATAAGATTCCCTCTGATTTTGAATCTAGTATTAAAGAATTTATGAATTTACAAAAGAATTTCAATGCTTTGCTTGAAGAAAAATTGCTTAAGGTTGATGAATTGGCTAGGAACGTTGATAGAATTTCTCTTGATGTTGATTCTTTGAAAATTAGATCTATTCCACCTAAGCATGATATCAATGAGTCTCTCAAAGCCATGAGAATTTCCATTGATGAGTGCAAAGAAAGAACCGCTAGGATGCGTGCTAAGAAAGATTGCTTTGTGAAAGCGTGTTTGTCGGTGTCAAAACCGGCAGATCTCGGGTAGGGGGTCCCGAACTGTGCGTCTAAGGCGGATGGTAGCAGGAGGCAAGGGACACGATGTTTTACCCAGGTTCCGGCCCTCTTGATGGAGGTAAAACCCTATGTCCTGCTCGATTTATTCTTGATGATATGGGTATTACAAGAGTTGATCTACCACGAGATCGAAGAGGCTAAACCCTAGAAGCTAGCCTATGGTATGATTGTATGTTGTCCTACGGACTAAAACCCTCCGGTTTATATAGACACCGGAGGGGGTTAGGGTTACACAAGGTCGGTTACAAAGGAAGAGATATCCATATCCGTACTGCCTAGCTTGCCTTCCACGCCAAGTAGAGTTCCATCCGGACACGAGACGAAGTCTTCAATCTTGTATCTTCATAGTCCAACAGTCCGGTCAAAGGATATAGTCCAGCTGTCCGGAGACCCCCTAATCCAGGACTCCCTCAGTATCCCCTGAACCAGGCTTCAATGACGATGAGTCTGGCGCGCAGTGTTGTCTTCGGCATTGCAAGGCGGGTTCCTCCTCCGGATACACCACAGAAGAGTTCAAATAAAAGGATAGTGTCCGACCCTGCAAAATAAGTTCCACATACCACCGTAGAGAGAATAATATTTCCACAAATCTAATCTGCTGACACATTTTGGCAACATGACATCATGCCATGGCTCGGTGATTATTCGAACCGTTTTCTTTAACTAGCCCCGCACATAATGCGAGGCAGTTTCTTGACACGTCTTGTCAAAGCAAAGATCGTGTCCCCCTTATTACAGGATTCTCATCAACACGGTCGTGGGTAACCCAACCGCGCCTAGGACTCCTAGATTTTAGGCAAGTCCCAAACGGCTACGAGGAGGATGCGTGATATTCACCCTCTTTATAAAGGGACAAGGCTTTTACTTCCCCCCCCCCCCCCCCCGTGCTTAATCGAATCCTTCCCCCGCCTCGAGTTCTAACACCCAAAGCCCAGGTCAGGTGCTTCGGATCTCCAATCATGTCCGGATCCAGCCTCCAGGGCCGGTGGATGCCTTCCTCTGTCACGGAAGAGGATATCAAGAAGTTGAGGGAGGCAAGATACCTGACCGCCGAAGTTTCGCATCGGCTGCCTGCCCAAGGGCAGGTCGTCCCTACTCCCGAACCCAATGAAGACGTCGTGTTCATCTCCCACTTCCTCCGAGGACTAGGCCTCACTCTGGATCCCTTCGTTAGGGGTTTAATGTTCTATTACGGGCTTGATTTCCATGATCTAGCCCTGGATTCCTTTCTCCACATCTCGGCATTTATTGTCGTATGTGAGGCCTTCCTCCGCATTACCCCTCACTTCGGCCTGTGGCTCAAGACCTTTGATGTGAAGCCGAAGACTGTTGAGGGGCAGCATGCAGCGTGTGGAGGGGCATTAATAAGCAAGATCGCTGGAGCTCCATGGCCAAAGGGTTCCTTTCCAGAGGTATCCGGATTATGGCAACGGGAGTGGTTCTATGTCACCGCTCCCAGAAGTGCCAAGTGGGTAGCTTCCCCCTCCTTTCGCTCGGGCCCTCCACCACAACTGATGTCATGGATCAGCAGGGGGCTGAGCTGGGGTCTAGCCAAGGATGTGCCCATACTGCAGAGCCGCATCCGAGATCTCTTCGAGGGAGATTTTAGTTTGTTTATGGTAGTGCAAGTCATGCTGGTTCGATGAGTCCAGCCTTGCAAACACTGGCCCCTCCACTTGTGGGAATTCAACCCAGAAGGACCCAAAAGGACCGCACACTATTCAGAATTTCCTTGGCTGACGCACGAGGAGATGTACAAGTCGTTCTTCGGACCGCAAATAGAGTGTTCGGACACCTCCGAGGACGTGGGCCTGAGCAGCAACCGCACCGCGGCCCAAGTAAGTAATCCTCTAGTCGAACACACTGTCTTTCATTTATCACGACGTCATTCTGAAGAATCGCTTTTTGACCAGGACTGGATAACAAAGGCGAAGATGATCCGGTGTTCGGCCCCCCTTCCCGAAGGCTTGGACAATTCGGTGCTGGAAAAGATGATCGAGCCAGCACCTTACCCGGTGCCCTCAAAGGAAGATGAAGGGGGAATAAAGAGGGCGAAAGCGGGCCTCCACCACTACCTATTCCAACCGAGGGAACGAGCGCCTCCGTGAGGGAGGATAACCAAGGGAAGGAATCTGACATTCCCTCGCCCCGGGGGAGGAAGAGGACTACCTCTGATGATTCGGAAACCAAGTTTTCCAAACGGGAGAAGAAAACTCCACCAGAGGGTCCCGCCTCGGAGGGTGCTCTTGCCGCACAAAGTCTGTGCGGGGATCAGCCCTCTAACGAGCTGTGAGTAATCAAAAAATACTTAATAGTGAAGATATACTACCTTACTTCTGAGGAAGATAACCGAAGCATTTATCTTGCAGTTCGGATCTGAGCCCTTCTTAGCAGAGCTCGTCTTCGGGGGATCTTCTTCCGGAGATGATGGAGAGCAAAACGCCACCCCCGGACTCCCCGGCTCAAGAAGCGGGCGACCTTGAAGTGTCATCACGGAGAGTTTCTCCGGATCCGGCAAGGCCAGAAGGTAATCCCATGGTCACCCGAAGCCCTCAGTATCCAGCTCTTGAAGAGAGCAATCAAAAGAGTCCGGCACCAACTGGTATGCGGTCGGACGTACTGAAGGGTCTGCTAGAGCGAGCGACTATCTCAGAAGAGCACCGTACATTAATGTGTATGGTGATTGAAAGGATTTCGTCTGCCGAAAACGGGTTGCATGAAGCCTTTATGAGTCTACTGACGGGCTTTGAGGTACGTGAAATGATATACATTTGTGATGGTACCACACATTTTAGGTGTGCCCTGTGTAGATAGTAGCCCCTGAGACTCTGGTTGTCGTCGAGAACGGCGGCGAACAGAGGATCATAGTCCCAGGTAATAACTAGACCGCCTTTATGTGTAGGTGTCTGAAGCTCCGGTGGCTAGCCGGACTGATGGGGTTGCCAAACTAAAGCGGCGACAGGATCCGGCGGATGCCGACATCGAGCTTGTTAACAAGCGGCTTGACGAGGCACAGGGTAGGTGATATTTATAGTGGATGTCACATAGTAAGAGCAGCGTGATGCCAGTATCTTTAATATGTTGGGACTACAGATGGAGCTGCCACCGTGGAGGCCTTGCGGGCGGAGCTTGCCCGACCAAGGAGCAAGCAGGAGTAGTAATGCGGCCGCTTTGAAGGCGGCCTAAGAGTTGAGAGCTGAGAAGGCCGCTCATAGCGAGAGCAAAGAGAAAATGGCCAAAATGGCTATGAAGTTAAAAGACACTGCCGACCGCTGCCAGTTTCTTGAAGAATAAAACCGGGCGAAGGCTACGGACCTTGAAAAGGCCACAATGGCGACCAAAGACACCCTCTCTGCAATGAGATCGAAGAAGGAGGAACTGCGTGAAGCCGGGGACATTGTGGCTAGGAAGCCCTTTATGCTGCGGAGGAAGTTCGGTGATCTGCGGTATGCCCCTCTGGATCGGCTGTGGAGTTCGGCTGACGCATATCTGGATTTAGCGGCGAGCGCTGTCGATGTGGCCGAATACTTCCGAGATCAAACAGATCGTGAAGTGGACAAGCTGTTCTGGTCGCAATTTAACATTCCAGAGCGTCCGCTTCCATTGACTAATCAGCTTGCCGAATGGGCCGAACTCAATAGATTGTCCGGACACGCCATGAGGTCTGTCGTGGACCATCTGTGGCCGGAAAGGCCAAAGCCGAACAACTATTTTAGCTTGGTGCAGCAGTTCCTTGGTGCGGTGCCACGCATTAATACGATGAAGAGGTCGGCGTGCATAGAAGGCTCGCAGATGGCCCTTACCCGTGTCAAAACATACTGGGCGGAGATGGATGCCACCACTGTCGCGGCGCAGGGTTCGGCCATAGGCCGAGTGGCTGCCAAGCACTATTTTGAAGAAGTTCTTGAGGCGCTCATTCGATAGAGGCCCAGTGCTCGAAGAATGTTATGTTTGAGTGATATGTATTCCTATTGTAAAAACAACGTTTTATTGATTTTATCAAGGCTGTATTTATACTTTTGCCCGAAAGTATTGTGATGCCTCATGTGCGGCCGTTTATGTATACATGTATATAACCTGAAATATTGCAGTCGTCGGCTTCAGTCCCCACGCATATAATGTGGGGGTGTTCGTAGAAGACACGTATTCACACTTAATCCAACGTCTTGGTCCTATTAAGGAGGTGATAACGCAGCGAACTAGGCAACCGGACTATAATGCTTTAACACTTTCACTTAGCCATAGGAGTTTGACAGTGGGGCTACTATATAGCCCCTGGTGGTTCCGCACTCATCCGGATTCGGGGTGCGTACATGCCTGGCTGGGAAACGGCCCTTTGTTAATGCGGAGGAATCCCGAAGATTCCAATAGGTCATCGAGTGGTTGACCAGTCTCACGCTATATCATGACAATCAGTTTTCGGCTTTCTCTACTGAGGTGCTCGTCCGGATGAACCAGGGCACAATCGCAGTAGTTCTCCTGGTGCTGCCTTAGCCGATAGAGCGGAACGTAAGGCAGCAAAACACAGGAGCCGGGGAAACCCAACATTTGACCAAAGACATGATTCGGAGCTGATGCATATAAGGCCAAACTCGCGACGCCGAATACTCCCTAAGGTATTCGGTCTTTATGGTGTAAACCGGGTCTAAACAGTACCCTTTGTAATAAGCCCCTGGTGTCCAGGTACGTGCATTATTCTGGCGTGGCCACATGCCAAGACGTCAGCAACCTTCTTGATTGTACTGAGAAACCGAGGGATGTAAATCAACAAAAGACAGTAAAAAAGGTTTACGCAGGGTCTTAATCTACAAAGAATCCTTGGAACGGGTCCCTGCTGCACATCTGCGCCTGTGTCTCCGTTGTGCCGTATCCTAGACGGGTGTAGCACGATGGTCATCTGAAAAAGAGAGGAACTTAATTGCCGTGAAAAAGTTAAGTTATACTAAATAAACAATATATAGTTGAAATTGAGTAAAGGTGAGCCTTATTGCCACTTTTGCGTGCGCGTTGAGCCCCTTGTATTGTAATAGGGGTATAGCCATCAAACCTGTATTAATTATGTATAGGTGCGCCAGACTCGTCTAACCACGTCCGTGGTCTTAACGACCTCTCAAATGCTTGAGTTGGTGAGGCCGTTTAGTGTGCGGCGGCCAAGGCGACCGCACCGTCTTTGGCGCGCAAGGAGCGCTCAATATTTCCATTTACTGTAATGATGCCGCGTGGACCGGGCATCTTGAGCTTGAGGGAAGCGTAATGCGGTATTGCGTTAAAGCGAGCGAAAGCTTCGCGTCCGAGTAGTGCTTGATAGCCACTTTGGAACGGAGCGACGTGGAAAGTTAAATTTTCGCTGCGGAAGTTATCGGGGAAGCCGAATATAACCTCTAGTAGCAGGGAGCCCCTACAATGAGCCTCTGGGCCTGGCGTTACTCCTTTAAAGGTAGCATTGCTGCGGCAAATTTTTGTTGGGTCTATCCCCATTTTGCGGACTGTGTCCTGATATATCAGATTTAAACTGCTGCCGCCGTCCATCAGGACTCGTGTGAAGTGGTATTCGTCAATTATTGGATCTAATACCAAGGCGGCCCATCCTGCATGCTGGATACTTGCCGAGTAATCCCAATGGTCAAGGTGATCGGTTGGGACGACCAGTGGCGGAGCTCCGCGGTGATAGGCCCTGGGGCATGTTTCTCTAAAGGTGCCGCTTTGTTTCTCCCTTTTATCACGTGTAACACGTTGACTGTTTTCACTTCTAGTGGGAATTTCTTCTGTTCCCCTGTGCTATGCTTGCGAGGCTCGTCCTCGTCTTCACTTGATGTATCCTGCCCCTTGTGTTCGGTGTTGAGCTTGCCGGACTGTTTGAAGACCCAACATTCTCTGTGGGTATGATTTGTAGGTTTATCAGGGGTGCTATGGATCTGACATATTTGGTCCAGAATTTTGTTTAGGCTGGACAGTTCATCTCTGTTGCCTTCAAAGGGCGGCTTCTGCTGGCCTGGCCGAGAGCTTCTAAATCCGACGTTTACCGTCGTGCTCTTCAGGCTGTCTTCTTTATTCCAGCGCTTATTCTTGCTGCGTCATGATTTCCTGTTTCCATCCCTGACTTCGGATGTACTTGGGTCGCTGGTGCCGCATCGGGCTAACCAGCTGTCCTCGCCCGTGCAAAAACGGGTCATGAGGCTTGTTAATGTTGCCATTGTTCTCGACTTTTCTTGACCGAGGTGTCTGGCAAGCCATTCGTCTCGAACGCTATGCTTGAAAGCTTCTAAGGCTTCGGCGTCCGGACAGTCGACTATTTGGTTCTTTTTAGTGAGGAACCTGTTCCAAAGTTTTCGGGCTGACTCACCGGGCTGTTGAGTTATATGACTTAAATCGTTTGCATCCGGTGGTCGGACATATGTCCCTTGAAAATTTGCCCGAAAGGCGCCTTCGAGCTCTTCCCAGCTTACGATGGAGTTTTCGAGGAGGCTTTTAAGCCAGTGCCGAGCTGGCCCTTTGAGCTTGAGGGGTAAGTACTTGATGGCGTGGAGATCATCTCCTCGAGCCATATGGATATGGAGGACGTAGTCCTCAATCCAGACCCCAGGGTCTGTTGTTCCATCGTACGCCTCTATGTTTACAGGTTTGAATCCCTTTGGAAATTCATGATCCAGCACCTCGTCGGTGAAACATAGAGGGTGTGCGGCACCCCTGTATTTGGGTGTACCGTGGTGTTCAGATGTTTGTTGTGTTGCATTGTATGTTGGAGCGCGCTTGCGTGGTCCATAGATGTATCTGGTTGTGCCGTCCTTTTGATGCGAGCCCTTATGCGGATTGCGTACTGGTTTATGTGCGGCGTCATTTGCCTCTTTATGTTGGCTATGAGGTTGTCTATCCGACCAGATGGCCGTTTTATTTTTTAATTGTGGAGGATCTAAGGCCTCCTCATCAAATTCAGGTAGCAACTTTCGCTTCGGATAGCTCTTGGTGTGGCGATTACTGCCGTACTTCGCTGCAGTGTTGAGTACTTCACTCCATTTGATTTTGAGTGTGTCTTGTGCAGCCTTGAGCCTTTGCTTTTGTTTTTTCAGGCTCCTCGCCGTGGCAACAAGCCTTTGGTGGGCGTTATGTTGCTCCTGGCGCCTGTCCGGTGTGGTGTCGTCCGGACTGTTATCTTCGACGGAGTCGGGTTGTTCAGTTTGATTCCCCGTGTTGCCCTGGTCAGGCGATGGTTCACCTTTCTCTATCGCTGGGTCTATATGATCGTTATTTCTGCCGAGGCGGGATTTGGAGCGGCGTTTACGCCGCCGCTTTGACTGCTTCTCGAGGGAACAACCCTTCGCTGCGTCCTTCCGTTCCTCGTCGTTGTTTTCTTTGGGTGTGTCCACCATATATACGTCATGTGATGAAGTGGGCGTCCAGTGCCCTATGAGCAGTGGTTCCTTGTAACGCCCCAAGACCGGAGCTTCAGATGCCTTCCAGGGTTTCCGGGTTTCCTGGGGTGATTTGTTTGGTTCGTTGCGTTCATCATTGCATCATGTGCATTCAATCATGTCATCATGCCATTAATATTGCAACCATTTCAAAACTCTTTTAAATAACTCGTATGGATCTTTGATCCATTTAAATCGAGGGAAGGATGACTTCTCTTTATAACATATCCTCCCGATATTAGTGGAGCTATTATAAAATATTCCATTTATTTGAAATCACCCATAAACACACTTGCAAATATTTCCCATGTCTTTTCTACTTCAAGTTTGACTTCAAACCTTGCCCGCACTCCTCTTCCAAGGTTCCTCCAAAAATTCTCAACATTTTTGAATACTCCTAAAACCTCGTCCTAGTTCAAACCCATTTGAAATAAATTCAAATGAGTTTGAATTCTTATCGTTCGATCTTGCCACTTCTAATTTTCTCGGACCAAACATATTTTTGTGAGTCCAAGAAAATTAACCACTTGTCCAAATTCTTCTTCAACCTTCTCCTCTGTCCTTTTTCCTTTCTTTTAGTTCTATGTTTTTTAATAAAAAACAAAGGAGTGAGGGAGAGAGAGAGAGAGAGTAGCCCAGCTGGCCACTTGGGCCTTAGTCTAGGCCGGCCCGCTTCCCCTATCCTCCCTAAGGCTCAGCCCGCCTCCTCTCGATCCCCTGCCGAAACCCTAGCACCCTGGCCAATCCTCCTCTTCCCCCGTACCTTTTCCACCCAGCGCCGCCAGAGGCCAGACTCCGCGCCCCATCTCCCTCGACCCCCTCCGTCTTCCTGTCGCCGCCTCGCTTCGCTAGGGAGAGGAGCTCCCCAACGCTCAATCCCCTTCTCCGGCCTCCCAGATGACTTGCGCCCTTGGGCCACCGCCGGACCTCCTCCCTTCGCGCCAAGGTCACCGTTGCCGCTTCCCTGCTTCCTCCAGGCGCCTCTCGCAGCTACCGCCATGGAGCCGAGCTCGGAGCTCCGCTGCTTCCTTGGCTCTGCGTCATCCTCTCGTTCCTCGCCTGCATCGCTGCCGTGCCCGTCGCTCGTCTGACCGCGGCCAACACCTGAACCTACTGCTGCTCTATTGTGAGCCACTGTACGTCGCCGTTGCACGGCACCACCAGCAACCTCCCGCCTCGCCTGCCTCCTGTGTCCATCGCCATCGCGGCCTCAACCTCCATGGACGGGGCTGTCCCCAGCAGCAGGTTGTCTCCCTCACCTCCTACGCCGTCTTCCCTCACACCGGCCGCTACCTTGCCTCCGACCGGATCCGTCTTCACTGCCGTCCCGGAGCACTGTGCCCGTGATCCCCTGCTCCGGCAAGCCCCTGCTGCTGCCTCCATCGAAGGCTGCCAAGGTCATCTGCTTGGCCCCGATGACTTTTGACTCATGTGCACGCCCCAGGTCAACGAGGACCGCCCAGTTTATCTTCTGCCGTCTCCGGAATCGCCAAGTCCCTCGACGACAAGTTCTTCTCCGAACGTGTACGACTACAGCCGGTGTGCATTTTTGTCAAGTCCGACTACGACAAACGACTACACGATGAGACGCCAAGTACCACTACACCCGGAGACCTCGAACCCGTCAAGTCCGACAATGATTGTGTACAACTACCGACGATGTGCATGTTGCCAAGTACCCTCTCCGGATCGCCATGTTCGACTACCGATGACATATACCACTACCATCGTCGAGATCGCTAGAACCTCTACTTCCCCTTCAAAACGTGTACCACTACCACCGTCATGAGAACGCCTACTTCCCTCTACGAACTTGATCTGTTCCGGTAAGGCACGCTTCGAAAGGTATAACCATCGACACGACCGTCCGTGGACCGAATGCATGTGATGTGATACGAGATGAACCCCGTGTTTGCAGCGTGCCCGTTTGTTATGTGCACGACCCTTGGTTGCCATGCCGTCGACACATGGGACACCCGGTATCCGGGAGCGCCCTCCCGCCACTTACTTTTGCACCGGTATCTCTATGAGCTACCGAAACCGATATGTTGCCGTGGCATCACTTTCGGATTCGTTGCCGTGGCACCCCTTTCGTTTCCGCCACGATGACAAATGCCTCATATCTTATCATGCCAACATTTTCATAAATATTGCATAAAACTTGCTCATGTCATCCGCATCATGATAACAACAACTAAAATTTTAAAATTGTTGTTTGCTTTAAATTGCTAATGCATATGGGGATTTACCGGATTTGTTGTTTGTTATATCCGGCCCCATTTAAATTGTTTAGATGTTGTAGTGTTGTTATGCCTCACCTCTTGCCATGTTAATCAACATGTAATATTGTTGGGTACTTAAAACGAGATCGAACTAAATAACTTGTTGTGGTGTTTCGTCAATATGCAACTCGTTGCATATTGATCTCCACTTAATTTGTAGAATTGCTTGTGCACTTTGCCATGCCATGCCTCATTAATCCGGACATGCATCATACTTGATTGTGCATCATGCCATGCTTATGTTGTGGTTGTTTACTATGTTGTTTGCTCTTTTCTGGTGTTGCTTCTTCGGGTTAGTTCCGATAACGTCACGTTTGTGAGGATTCGTTCGACTTCGTCCATTTGTCTTCTTCATGAACTCGTTCTTCTTCCTTGCGGGATCTCAGGCAAAATGACCATACCCTCGAAATCACTTCTATCTTTGCTTGCTAGTTGCTCGCTCTTTTGCTATGCCTATGCTGCGATACCTACCACTTGCTTATCATGCCTCCCATATTGTTGAACCAAGCCTCTAACCCACCTTGTCCTAGCAAACCGTTGTTTGGCTATGTTACCGCTTTGCTCAGCCCCTCTTATAGCGTTGTTAGTTGCAGGTGAAGATTGAAGTTTGTTCCTTGTTGGAACATGGAGATGTTGTTCCTTGTCGGAACATGTTTACTTGTTGGGATATCACAATATCTCTTATTTAAATAATGCATCTATATACTTGGTAAAGGGTGGAAGGCTCGGCCTTATGCCTGGTGTTTTGTTCCACTCTTGCCGCCCTAGTTTCCGTCATATCGGTGTTATGTTCCCAGATTTTGCGTTCCTTACGCGATTGGGTAATAATGGGAACCCCTTGACAGTTCGCCTTGAATAAAACTCCTCCAGCAATGCCCAACATTGGTTTTACCATTCGCCACCTAGCCTTTTCTTTCCCTTGGGTTCTGCAGACTCAAGGGTCATCTTATTTTAACCCCCCCGGGCCAGTGCTCCTCTGAGTGTTGGTCCAACTGAGCGATGTACGAGGCTACCAGGGGCAACTCTGGGCTGGCTTACCCGACGTCTTGCTCATCCGGTGTGACCTGAGAACGAGATATGTGCAGCTTCTATCGGGATTTGTCGGCACATCTAGGTGGCTTTGCTGGTCTTATTTTACCATTATCGAAATGTCTTGTAACTGGGATTCCGAGTCTGATCGGGTCTTCCCGCTAGAAGGAATATCCTTCGTTGACTGTGAGAGCTTGTCATGGGCTAAGTTGGGACTCCCCTGCAGGGATTTGAACTTTCGAAAGCCGTGCCCGCGGTTATGGGCAGATGGGAATTTGTTAACGTCCGGTTGTAGAAAACCTGAAGTTGACCTTAATTAAAATACATCAACCGCGTGTGTAACCGTGATGGTCTCTTCTCGGCGGGGTCCGGGAAGTGAACACGGTGTTGGAGTTATGCTTGACATAGGTTGTTCTAGGATCACTTCTTGATCATAGTTTCTCGATCGTGCTTTGCCTTCTCTTCTCGCTCTCATTTGCGTATGTTAGCCGCCATATATGCTAGTCGCTTGCTGCAGCTCCACCTCATACCTTTTACCTTACCCATAAGCTTAAATAGTCTTGATCGCGAGGGTGTGAGATTGCTGAGTCCCCGTGACTCACGGATACTTCCAAAACCAGCTTGCAGGTGCCGTTGAACCGAGCAGGTGACGCAACCAAGCTCAAGGAGGAGCTCGATGAAGATCTTGTCCTTTGTGTTGTTCCGTTTCTAGTTGATCAGTAGTGGAGCCCAGTCGGGACGATCGGGGATCTGTGTAGCATTTGGGGTAGTCTTCTTTCATTTTGGCTCCGTAGTCGGACCCTGATTGTATTTGGATGATGTAATGCTTTATTCATGTATTTGTGTGAAGTGGCGATTGTAAGCCAACTATGTATCTTTTCCCTTATTGTATTACATGGGTTGTTTGCGAAGATTACCTCACTTGCGACATTGCTTTCAATGCGGTTATGCCTCTAAGTCATGCGTCGACACGTGGGAGATATAGCCGCATCGAGGGCGTTACAAGTTGGTATCAGAGCCTTCCCCGACCATAGGAGCCCCCACTGCTTGATCGTTTTTAGCAGCCGTTGTTGAGTCTAGAAAAATGTTTTGAGTCATTTAGGAATTATATATCAGAGAGTTTAGGAATTCTTTTTACTCCCCAGTCCCTTCATCGCTCTGGTAAGGCATCCTGACGTAGAGTTTTGACTCTTCTCTTCTCAAATTTCACAAAAAAAATTAGGATCACGCAGGTATCTTGGAATCGTTCCGATGGTTTTGTGACAAGAACATTGTTCTTGGTGCCTCCTGACATTTAGGGGTTGTGGCAGTGTCCCGGGGAGTTGAGCTCCGAGGTGTTGTCGTCACAATTTTATCGTTGCAGTTCTGGAATACCTGAGTTTACTTTCGCCGACATCGAAAATATCTTTTATGCAGTTGTTGGTGAGATAACCTCGACGTCACCTAGTACTGGGGCGGGAGTTTGGGAGTATTGCCATAACTCGTATAACGGATGCTTTTCGAAGGTTGAGGTAGACGATTTCCGAAGGTTTCTTGGTTATGTGTTGAAGGATGGATACAGCTGGATGTAGGATTTGTTAGTTTGGGTGAGATATTATGCTTCCCCTGTATCCCCAACACCTGATTGCATAACCGGGAAAATTTCGGGAGTTTATAAGTGGGAATTCAAGTAGCTCCTAGGATATCTTTCCGACAGATGTATGATATGAAATTGGGGTTCGACGTCTAGTGGTCCTCCTATTCACGGTTGGTTTTACAGTGGTCTCATTGTGTCTTAAAGAGTCCTTGGCTATGCCGACTCGGGGATGCTTCGTATGTCATGCGCACTGCCTTGTACATGATGGTGCTGTACGATCGAGCCCGTGTAGGCCCCACCACGAAAACTTCGGGCGAAATCTCTATCATATGTTTGTTCCGGCTCATTCTGCAAGCCGGTCCTTGTTTTGTTTTGAGATGTGGTATTCGAGTTGCTTCGAACTCAAATGTTGATTCCATACCCTTTCCCAAACGGTGTTCTCATACTCCAATGTGAATACTAATCCTTCTCGATCATCGAGTTTGTCATTTCAATTTCTTTTCAACCGGTGTGCTTCTCTTCAAGCAGATCCATCCATTTTCAACATCCGCAAGATTCAACCTAAGCTCTCAACATTGTTTGTTTCATCCATCCCAAGTTGCCTTTGTTTTTCCCACCCTCCCACCCTTGTTTCTTCAAGGACTCAGATTTCTTATTCAAGTATCCTTCTATTGATGGGAAGCCTCTCCATTCCTTTTTCCGTTAATGTTCTTATCCGGTGATTCTCATGAAGATTTTAACGGAGCCTCAAGGTCATCATCCTTAATTCTTTTCTTCTCCGGTGGTTACAATTCTAGTATCTCTGTGTTGATCATATTCTTTTCCTTGCTTCAAATGTCTTCTCATACCAGTGCTCCCCATATTCATTTCTCGCTATTCAATTGTTCCAGAGTGCTCAAGATATCTCGAAGATTCATGTCTCCACTCTGCAGTCGTTCAAGAGCTTTCAAGGATGTTATCTCATTCAAGCCATTTAATTCAACCGGTGCAATCCTCTCTTTTAAATCATTTCAACGGTTTTTCTTTTGAGTGGGCCCATAACCCACAGGTCTTTTCCCAGGATCTTACCTGACTCTTCTAATCTTTCCGGAGTTATTCTGTAATTCTTTTCCAAGTTTGACATAAGAATGATTCATCATCAGTCATATGTATTTCTCCAAGATCTTTCAAATTCTTTTCATAGTTGGCTCAACCTCTTCGCTTTTGTTTCTTCCGGAGTGCCTCAATAATTCATGGTGGTGTCTCTCATCGTCTTTCATAACACTTGAAGACCGAAGAAGAATTTTCCTCCATATCTTGCTCCATTCTCTTCAAGATTCGTGATTCTAGCTTGTTGCCATCCTCTCATAGTTGTTTTTTTTGGATTGTGAGAATTCTTTTCAACTATCCGGAGCTAATTCAAGAGTCTTCTAAATTTGTTATCCGGAGTCCATCAATTCAGGTGTATTCATTCTCAGCTTTCAGTTGTCATTCTCCAATCTTACCGGTGCATCATTCAAATATTCTCTAATCAGTCGTGATCCTTTCGTTCTCATGTATCAATTTCCCTCAAGTATCCTGATTCGTTCTCTAATTCTTCCCGGTGTTTATTTATCTTTTCTTCGTTCTTTTTCAATTCTTACAGTGGTTTGCTCAAGTTTCTCTTCCATGGTTATCATATCAATTCTTTCGTTCTTTTCAACCCTATCGGTGTTTCGTTGAAGACCTTATCAAGTTATCGGTATCTCTCTTAATCCTTTTCAACGAGAATAAGTAGTATGCCAAATTTGTTTGCTCGTCATCAATATAAATTGATGAAGGATAAGCATGACGTAATTCTTATTCTTGTTTCTTCATAGTGATTAATTCCTTATTCCGGAGGTCCATCAAATTCCTAATTGCAATTGTTCATCCTCTATTTTTCCCGGAGTTCCAGTCTTTTCCAACTATTTCACCACGGAGATTCATCTAAATCGGTACAAGGATTCACCTTGTGTTTTCAACTTCCTTTTCTTTTCATCATCCTTTTGTTTACCGGAGTTCTTCATGGAGACTCTACATGATGGTTCATCAAGGATTTAAATTCCTTCTCAAAGTGTTCATCAAGATTATTTTCAGAGGAGCTCAAGTTTTTCTTCGTCTTGCAATCCGGAGTGCAATTCTTTCTTCCATATCATTGGAGGTGGTATTATGCCATTCTTGATAACTTGAGTTCATGTTTCATGATTCACTTGTTGTTAAGAATGAAATATCTTAAATCCACCAATCTATTCGTTGGAGATATCTTGCATCATGTTGCACCTAAAGCCTTCCCTAAGGATTGTTGCTATTTGTGGTGCTTATAAATGATCCAAGTTCTTCATTTATCTTTCCGGTGAAATAATCTTTTCGTCTCCTTGTTCATATCAATCCAATTTATCGTTTCCGTTAGTGGTAGAATTTCACCTTGTAGTTTTGAGATGTTCTTCATAAGCCCACTACAAGCTTACTCTTTTTCGTCGTTGGTTTCCAACAACTCCGTTCGAACTTTCTCCTAAAGATGCTTTTGCAAGCTCATTCAAGGTAGAAGATGTTGTTTTCTCCTCCGTTCATTCCATCCCATTTCTCTCTGTTCTTCCGGAGGCTTTGTGTTGTTGCTCTCTTCAACCCTTATTCTTGTTCTTGTTAGGACCTTGTTCTTTTCGTGCTTATCCAATTAACTGGAGTGTTGTGCCTTTTGCTAAAGTTCTTTTCGCCTTATTAAGCCTTGCATCTCTTTTCAACCGGAGTGTTGTCCGAATTTGTTCTTCCTCGTTCCTCTTTCCTAATGCAGTGCTTTCAACTTCGTTCATCTCCATTGTATTCTTTTCTCAAAATAGCTTAACCTTTTCAAGGTTCTTTGGTTTCACTCATTGGTCAAAGAAGCAACTTAGTTTTACCTCTTCTCTTGCGCTTCCGTTTTTCCTCCGGTGCCATTCTAGATCTCGGGACAAGATCCTCTCGTAGTGGTGGAGTGTTGTAACACCCCAAGACCGGAGCTTCAGATGCCTTCCAGGGTTTCCGGGTTTCCTGGGGTGATTTGTTTGGTTCCTTGCGTTCATCATTGCATCATGTGCATTGCATCATGTCATCATGCCATTAATATTGCAACCGTTTCAAAACTCTTTTAAATAAATCGTATGGATCTTTGATCCATTTAAATCGAGGGAAGGATGACTTCTCTTTATAACATATCCTCCCGATATTAGTGGAGCTATTATAAAATATTCCATTTATTTGAAATCACCCTGTCGGTGTCAAAATCGGCGGATCTCGGGTAGTGGGTCCCGAACTGTGCGTCTAGGCCGGATGGTAACAGGAGGCGGGGAACATGATGTTTTACCCAGGTTCGGGCCCTCTTGATGGAGGTAAAACCCTACGTCCTGCTTGATTAATATTGATGATATAGGTAGTACAAGAGTAGATCTACCACGAGATCAAGGAGGTTAAACCCTAGAAGCTAGCCTATGGTATGATTGTTGTATATGGAGTTTTTTGCCTACGGACTACAACCCTCCGGTTTATATAGACACCGGATAGGGTTAGGGTTACACAGAGTCGGTTACAATGGTAGGAGATCTTGAATATCCGCATCGCCAAGCTTGCCTTCCACGCCAAGGAAAGTCCCATCCGGAGACGGGACGAAGTCTTCAATCTTGTATCTTCATAGTCCAGGAGTCCGGCTGAAGGTATAGTCCGGCTAACCGAACACCCCCTAATCCAGGACTCCCTCAGTAGCCCCTGAACCAGGCTTCAATGACGACGAGTCCGGCACGCAAATTGTCTTCAGCATTGCAAGGCGGGTTCCTCCTCCAAGTCCTTCATAGAAGATTGTAAACACCAAGAGTAGTGTCCTGCTCTGCAAAATAAGCTTCCACATATTGCCATAGAGAGAATGATATAAACACAAATCAAATCTGCTGACGTATTCCGCAGTGCGTCATCACACTACGGCCAAGTCCTTCACTCGAATCGTTTTCACTTTTCCACCTTAGCGTGTTTTGCGAGGCGGTTTCCTTGGCACGTCTTGTCAAAGCAGAGATCGTGTACCCCCTTTTACGGGATTCTCATCAATACGGACGTGGGTAACCCAACCGCGTCACTTATCACGGCGCTTGGGAGGCAAGCGAGTTTTACTAGGCAGGTGGGGACACACAACCGCATCCGCCCATATAAGGGGACAAGGATCCACCTTTTTACCTACGCCTTCTTCCTCCTTTGCCTATCCATCTCCTGCGCACCCGAGCTCCAGCGCCCAAGCCTGCACTTCCCACCTCAACCTTCTCCAGCAATGTCCGGAGCGGGAGGCAAGTGGATGGTCTCCTCCGTCACGGAGGGTAAAGTCAAGAAGCTAAGGAAGGCCGGATACCTGTCCAAGGACATCGCGCACCGGCTTCCCGAAGAGGGGCAGCTTCTCCCCACCCCAAGGCCCCATGAGAGGGTAGTATTTCTCCCCCACTTCCTCCGCGGACTGGGTTTTCCACTCCACCCATTTGTCCGGGGGCTCATGTTTTACTACGGCCTGGATTTCCACGATCTGGCTCCGAACTTCATCCTCAACATCTTGGCGTTTATCGTCGTGTGCGAGGCTTTTCTCCGCGTCCGCCCTCATTTCGGCCTCTGGCTCAAGACCTTCAACGTCAAGCCCAAGGTGGTGCGCGGCAACCAGGCGGAGTGCAGAGGCGCCATGGCGGGCAAGATGGCCAACGTCCTATGGTTCGAGGGCTCTTTCGTGGAGACCCTAAAGGGATGGCAATCCGGGTGGTTTTATATGTTGGAAATATGCCCTAGAGGCAATAATAAAAGCATTATTATTATATTTCCTTGTTCATGATAATTGTCTTTATTCATGCTATAATTGTGTTATCCGGAAATCGTAATACATGTGTGAATAACAGACACCAACATGTCCCTAGTGAGCCTCTAGTTGACTAGCTCGTTGATCAACAGATAGTCATGGTTTCCTGACTATGGACATTGGATGTCATTGATAACGAGATCACATCATTAGGAGAATGATGTGATGGACAAGACCCAATCCTAAACATAGCACAAGATCGTATAGTTCGTTTGCTAGAGTTTTCCAATGTCAAGTATCTTTTCCTTAGACCATGAGATCGTGTAACTCCCGAATACCGTAGGAGTGCTTTGGGTATGCCAAACATCACAACGTAACTGGGTGACTATAAAGGTAGACTACGGGTATCTCCGAAAGTGTCTGTTGGGTGACATGGATCAAGACTGGGATTTGTCACTCCGTATGACGGAGAGGTATCACTGGGCCCACTCAGTAATGCATCATCATAATGAGCTCAAAGTGACCAAGTGTTTGGTCACGGGATCATGCATTACGGTACGAGTAAAGTGACTTGCCGGTAACGAGATTGAACGAGGTATTGGGATACCGATGATCGAATCTCGGGCAAGTAACATATCGATTGACAAAGGGAATTGCATACGGGGTTGATTGAATCCTCGACATCGTGGTTCATCCGATGAGATCATCGTGGAGCATGTGGGAGCCATCATGGGTATCCAGATCCCGCTGTTGGTTATTGACCGGAGAGTCGTCTCGGTCATGTCTGCTTGTCTCCCGAACCCGTAGGGTCTACACACTTAAGGTTCGGTGACGCTAGGGTTGTGAAGATATGTATATGCAGTAACCCGAATATTGTTCGGGGTCCCAGATGAGATCCCGAACGTCACGAGGAGTTTCGGAATGGTCCGGAGGTAAAGAATTATATATAGGAAGTGCTGTTTCGGCCATCGGGACAAGTTTCGGGGTCACCGGTATTGTACCGGGACCACCGGAAGGGTCCCGGGGGTCCACCGGGTGGGGCCACCTATCCCAGAGGGCCCCATGGGCTGAAGTGGGAGGGAACCCAGCCCATAGTGGGCTGGGGCGCCACCCCCCCAAGGGCCCGTGCGGCTAGGGTTGGGGAAACCCTAGAGGGGGCGCCCCCTTGCTTGGGGGGCAAGCCCCCCACCCTAGGCCGCCGCCCCCCCTTAGTAGATCTCATCTACTAGGGCCGGCGCCCCCCCCATGGCACCCCTATATATAGTGGAGGAGAGGAGGGACTTCATACCCCAGCCCCTGGCGCCTCCCTCTCTCCCTGTTACGTCTCTCTTCCTCGTAGTATAGGCGAAGCCCTGCTACTGTGACACCCTGCATCCACCACCACGCCGTCGTGCTGCTGGATCTTCGTCAACCTCTCCTTCCCCCTTGCTGGATCAAGAAGGAGGAGACGTCTCCCGTCCCGTACGTGTGTTGAACGCGGAGGTGCCGTCCGTTCGGCGCTTGGTCATCGGTGATTTGGATCACGTCGTGTTCGACTACATCATCACCGTTCTTTTGAACGCTTCCGTGCGCGATCTACAAAGGTATGTAGATGCATCCAATGACTCGTTGCTAGATAAACTCCTAGATGATCTTGGTGAAACGAGTAGGAAAATTTTTGTTTTCTGCAACGTTCCCCAACAGTGGTATCAGAGCTAGGTCTATGCGTAGTTCTTCTTGCGCGAGTAGAACACAATTAGTTGTGGGCGTAGATTTGTCAACTTTCTTGCCGTTACTAGTCTTTTCTTGCTTCAGCGGTATTGTGGGATGAAGCGGCCCGGACCAACCTTACACGTACGCTTACGTGAGACCGGTTCCACCGACTAACATGCACTAGTTGCATAAGGTGGCTGACGGGTGTCTGTCTCTCCCACTTTAGTTGGAGCGGATTCGATGAACAGGGTCCTTATGAAGGGTAAATAGAAGTTGACAAATCACGTTGTGGCTTAAACGTAGGTAAGAAGACGTTCTTGCTAGAACCCTAAATCAGCCACGTAAAACTTGCAACAACAATTAGAGGACGTCTAACTTGTTTTTGCAGCAAGTGGTTTGTGATATGATATGGCCAAAGTTGTGATGAATGATGAATGATCTATATGTGATGTATGAGATGTTCATACTATTGTAATAGGAATCACGACTTGCATGTCGATGAGTATGACAACCGGCAGGAGCCATAGGAGTTGTCTTTATTCTTTTATATGACCTGCGTGTCATCGAGAAACGCCATGTAAATTACTTTACTTTATTGCTAAACGCGTTAGCCATAGTAGTAGAAGTAATAGTTGGCGAGCAACTTCATGGAGACACGATGATGGAGATCATGATGATGGAGATCATGGTGTCAAGCCGGTGACAAGATGATCATGGAGCCCCAAGATGGAGATCAAAGGAGCTATGTGATATTGGCCATATCATGTCACGTTTATTATTTGATTGCATGTGATGTTTTTCATGTTTTGCATCTTGTTTACTTAGAACGACGGTAGTAAATAAGATGATCCCTCATGACAATTTCAAGAAGTGTTCTCCCCTAACTGTGCACCGTTGCTACAGTTCGTCGTTTCTAAGCACGCCGTGATGATCGGGTGTGATGGATCCTTACGTTCACATACAACGGGTGTTGACGAGCCTAGCATGTACAGACATGGCCTCGGAACACATGCAAAACACTTAGGGTTAACTTGACGAGCCTAGCATGTACAGACATGGCCTCGGAACACAGAAGACCGAAAGGTCGAGCATGAGTCGTATAGAAGATATGATCAACATGAAGATGTTCACCGACGTTGGGTAGTCCGTCTCACGTGATGATTGGACACGGCCTAGTTGACTCGGATCATGTAATACTTAGATGACTAGAGGGATGTCTAATCTAAGTGGGAGTTCATTAATAACTTGATTAGATGAACTTAATTATCATGAACTTAGTCTAAAATCTTTGCAATATGTCTTGTAGATCAAATGGCCAACGTAGTCCTCAACTTCAATGCGTTCCTAGAGAAAACCAAGCTGAAAGACGATGGCAGTAACTATACGGACTGGGTCCGGAACCTGAGGATCATCCTCATAGCTGCCAAGAAAGATTATGTCCTACAAGCACCGCTAGGTGAAGCTCCCGTCCCACAGAACCAAGACGTTATGAACGCTTGGCAGACACGTGTTGACGACTACTCCCTCTTCAGTGCGGCATGCTTTACAGCTTAGAGCCGGGGCTCCAAAAACGTTTTGAGAGACATGGAGCATACGAGATGTTCGAAGAGCTGAAAATGGTTTTTCAAGCTCATGCCCGGATCGAGAGATATGAAGTCTCCGATAAGTTCTTCAGCTGTAAGATGGAGGAAAATAGTTCTGTCAGTGAGCACATACTCACTATGTCTGGGTTACATAACCGCTTGTCTCAGCTGGGAGTTAATCTCCCGGATGATGCGGTCATTGACAGAATCCTCCAGTCGCTTCCACCAAGCTACAAGAGCTTTGTGATGAACTTCAACATGCAGGGGATGCAAAAGACCATTCCTGAGTTGTTCTCAATGCTGAAATCAGCGGAGGTAGAAGTCAAGAAGGAACATCAAGTGTTGATGGTCAATAAAACCACTAAGTTCAAGAAAGGCAAGGGTAAAAAGAACTTCAAGAAGGACGGCAAGGAGGTTGCCGCGCCCGGCAAGCAAGCTGCCGGGAAGAAGCCAAAGAATGGACCCAAGCCCGAGACTGAGTGCTTTTATTGCAAGGGAAGCGGTTACTGGAAGCGGAACTACCCTAAATACTTAGCAGACAAGAAGGCCGGCAAAACGAAAGGTATATGTGATATACATGTGATTGATGTGTACCTTACCAGTACTCGTAGTGACTCCTGGGTATTTGATACCGGTGCTGTTGCTCATATTTGTAACTCACAGTAGGAGCTGCGGAATAAACGGAGACTGGCGAAGGACGAGGTGACGATGCGCGTCGGGAATGGTTCCAAGGTCGATGTGATCACCGTCGGCACGCTGCCTCTACATTTACCTACGGGATTAGTTTTAAACCTCAATAATTGTTATTTAGTGCCAGCTTTGAGCATGAACATTGTATCGGGATCTCGTTTAATTTGAGATGGCTACTCATTTAAATCTGAGAATAATGGTTGTTCCATTTATATGAGAGATATGTTTTATGGTCATGCTCCTATGGTAAATGGTTTATTCTTAATGAATCTCGAGCGTATTGCTACACATATTCATAGTGTGAGTACCAAAAGATGTAAAGTTGATAATGATAGTACCACATACTTGTGGCACTGCCGCCTTGGTCACTTAGGTGTCAAACGCATGAAGAAGCCCCATGTAGATGGACTTTTGGAGTCTCTTGATTATGAATCATTTGACACATGCGAACCATGCCTTATGGGTAAAATGACCAAGACTCCGTTCTCAGGAACAATGGAGCGAGCAACCAACTTATTGGAAATCATACATACTGATGTGTGCGGTCCAATGAGTGTTGAGGCTCGCGGTGGCTATCGTTATGTTCTCACCCTCACTGATGACTTGAGTAGATATGGGTATGTCTACTTAATGAAACACAAGTCTGAAACTTTTGAAAAGTTCAAGGAATTTCAGAGTGAGGTTGAGAATCAACGTGATAGGAAAATCAAGTTTCTACGATCAGATCATGGAGGAGAATACTTGAGTCACGAATTTGGCACACACTTAAGAAAATGTGGAATAGTTTCACAACTCACGCCGCCTGGAACACCTCAGTGTAACGGTGTGTCCGAACGTCGTAATCGCACTCTATTGGATATGGTGCGGTCTATGATGTCTCTTACCGATTTACCGCTATCTTTTTGGGGCTATGCTTTAGAGACTGCCGCATTCACTTTAAATAGGGCTCCGTCAAAATCCGTTAAGACGACACCGTATGAATTATGGTTTGGGAAGAAACCTAAGCTGTCGTTTCTAAAAGTTTGGGGATGCGATGCTTATGTCAAGAAACTTCAACCTGAAAAGCTCGAACCCAAGTCGGAAAAATGCGTCTTCATAGGATACCCAAAAGAAACTATTGGGTACACCTTCTACCTCAGATCCGAAGGCAAGATCTTTGTTGCCAAGAATGGGTCCTTTCTAGAGAAAGAGTTTCTCTCGAAAGAAGTAAGTGGGAGGAAAATGGAGCTTGATGAAGTATTACCTCTTGAACCGGAAAATGGCGCAAATCAAGAAAATGTTCCTGAGGTGCCAGCACCGACTAGAGAGGAAGTTAATGATAATGATCAAGATACTTCTGATCAAGCTCCTACTGAAATTCGAAGGTCCACAAGGACACGTTCCGCACCAGAGTGGTACGGCAACCCTGTCTTGGAAATCATGTTGTTAGACAACGGTGAACCTTCGAACTATGAAGAAGCGATGGCGGGCCCGGATTCCGACAAATGGCTAGAAGCCATGAAATCCGAGATAGGATCCATGTATGAAAATGAAGTATGGACTTTGACTGACTTGCCCGTTGAACGGCGAGCCATAGAAAATAAATGGATCTTTAAGAAGAAGACAGACGCGGATGGTAATGTGACCATCTATAAAGCTCGACTTGTCGCTAAGGGTTATCGACAAGTTCAAGGGGTTGACTACGATGAGACTTTCTCACCGGTAGCGAAGCTAAAGTCCGTCCGAATCATGTTAGCAATTGCCGCATTCTACGATTATGAGATATGGCAAATGGACGTCAAAACGGCATTCCTTAATGGTTTCCTTAAGGAAGAATTGTATATGATGCAGCCGGAAGGTTTTGTCGATCCTAGGAATGCTGACAAGGTGTGCAAGTTCCAACGCTCGATTTATGGGCTGGTGCAAGCATCTCGGAGTTGGAACATTCGCTTTGATGAGATGATCAAAGCGTTTGGGTTTACACAGACTTATGGAGAAGCCTGCGTTTACAAGAAAGTGAGTGGGAGCTCTGTAGCATTTCTCATATTATATGTAGATGACATACTTTTGATGGGAAATGATATAGAACTCTTGGACAGCATCAAGGCCTACTTGAATAAGAGTTTTTCAATGAAAGACCTTGGAGAAGCTGCTTATATATTAGGCATCAAAATCTATAGAGATAGATCGAGACGCCTCATAGGTCTTTCACAAAGCACATACCTTGATAAGTTCAATATGGATCATTCTAAGAAGGGGTACTTACCTGTATTACAAGGTGTGAAATTGAGTTCAGCTCAATGTCCGACCACGGCAGGAGATATAGAAGAGATGAGTGTCATCCCCTATGCCTCGGCCATAGGGTCTATTATGTATGCCATGCTATGTACCAGACCTGATGTAAACCTTGCCGTAAGTTTGGTAGGAAGGTACCAAAGTAATCCCGGCAAGGAACACTGGATAGCGGTCAAGAATATCCTGAAGTACCTGAAAAGGACTAAGGAAATGTTTCTCGTTTATGGAGGTGACGAAGAGCTCGTCGTAAAGGGTTACGTCGACGCTAGCTTCGACACAGATCTGGATGACTCTAAGTCACAAACCGGATACATGTATACTTTGAATGGTGGGGCAGTAAGCTGGTGCAGTTGCAAGCAAAGCGTCGTGGCGGGATCTACATGTGAAGCGGAATACATGGCAGCCTCGGAGGCAGCACATGAAGCAATATGGGTGAAGGAGTTCATCACCGACCTAGGAGTCATACCCAATGCGTCGGGGCCAATCAAACTTTTCTGTGACAACACTGGAGCTATTGCACTTGCCAAGGAGCCCAGGTTTCACAAGAAGACAAGGCACATCAAGCGTCGCTTCAACTCCATTCGTGAAAATGTTCAAGATGGAGACATAGAGATTTGTAAAGTACATACAGACCTGAATGTAGCAGATCCGTTGACTAAACCTCTCCCTAGAGCAAAACATGATCAACACCAGAATTCCATGGGTGTTTGATTCATCACAATGTAACTAGATTATTGACTCTAGTGCAAGTGGGAGACTGTTGGAAATATGCCCTAGAGGCAATAATAAAAGCATTATTATTATATTTCCTTGTTCATGATAATTGTCTTTATTCATGCTATAATTGTGTTATCCGGAAATCGTAATACATGTGTGAATAACAGACACCAACATGTCCCTAGTGAGCCTCTAGTTGACTAGCTCGTTGATCAACAGATAGTCATGGTTTCCTGACTATGGACATTGGATGTCATTGATAACGAGATCACATCATTAGGAGAATGATGTGATGGACAAGACCCAATCCTAAACATAGCACAAGATCGTATAGTTCATTTGCTAGAGTTTTCCAATGTCAAGTATCTTTTCCTTAGACCATGAGATCGTGTAACTCCCGGATACCGTAGGAGTGCTTTGGGTATGCCAAACGTCACAACGTAACTGGGTGACTATAAAGGTAGACTACGGGTATCTCCGAAAGTGTCTGTTGGGTGACATGGATCAAGACTGGGATTTGTCACTCCGTATGACGGAGAGGTATCACTGGGCCCACTCGATAATGCATCATCATAATGAGCTCAAAGTGACCAAGTGTCTGGTCACGGGATCATGCATTACGGTACGAGTAAAGTGACTTGCCGGTAACGAGATTGAACGAGGTATTGGGATACCGACGATCGAATCTCGGGCAAGTAACATATCGATTGACAAAGGGAATTGCATACGGGGTTGATTGAATCCTCGACATCGTGGTTCATCCGATGAGATCATTGTGGAGCATGTGGGAGCCATCATGGGTATCCAGATCCCGCTGTTGGTTATTGACCGGAGAGTCGTCTCGGTCATGTCTGCTTGTCTCCCGAACCCGTAGGGTCTACACACTTAAGGTTCGGTGACGCTAGGGTTGTGAAGATATGTATATGCAGTAACCCGAATATTGTTCGGGGTCCCGGATGAGATCTCGGACGTCACGAGGAGTTCCGGAATGGTCCGGAGGTAAAGAATTATAAATAGGAAGTGCTGTTTCGGCCATCGGGACAAGTTTCGGGGTCACCGGTATTGTACCGGGACCACCGGAAGGGTCCCGGGGGTCCACCGGGTGGGGCCACCTATCCCGGGGGGCCCCATGGGCTGAAGTGGGAGGGAACCCAGCCCATAGTGGGCTGGGGCGCCACCCCCCCAAGGGCCCATGCGGCTAGGGTTGGGGAAACCCTAGAGGGGGCGCCCCCTTGCTTGGGGGGCAAGCCCCCCACCCTAGGCCGCCGCCCCCCCTTAGTAGATCTCATCTACTAGGGCCGGCGCCCCCCCCCATGGCAGCCCTATATATAGTGGGGGAGAGGAGGGACTTCATACCCCAGCCCCTGGCGCCTCCCTCTCTCCCCGTTACGTCTCTCTTCCTCGTAGTATAGGCGAAGCCCTGCTACTGTGACGCCCTGCATCCACCACCACGCCGTCGTGCTGCTGGATCTTCGTCAACCTCTCCTTCCCCCTTGCTGGATCAAGAAGGAGGAGACGTCTCCCGTCCCGTACGTGTGTTGAACGCGGAGGTGCCGTCCGTTCGGCGCTTGGTCATCGGTGATTTGGATCACGTCGTGTTCGACTACATCATCACCGTTCTTTTGAACGCTTCCGTGCGCGATCTACAAAGGTATGTAGATGCATCCAATGACTCGTTGCTAGATGAACTCCTAGATGATCTTGGTGAAACGAGTAGGAAATTTTTTGTTTTCTGCAACGTTTCCCAACATTATATCACCGAGCCGCGTGATCTGAAATGGACCGCAGCCCCCGAGTTCCGATCCGGACCCCCCACGCGGCTTATGTCCTGGAAAGAGACGGGCCTGTCGTGGGGTGATGAAAAAGAGGTGACTGGATTGCAAACATGCATCCAGTCCCTGGTGAACAAGCCAGTCCGGCTTGTTAATGTAATCTAGGTTATGCTCGTCCGCCGGATCCTCCCGTGCCAACAACGAGATTTTAATCTGTGGGAGTTCATCCCAGCGCAGCACCAAACCCTTAGCAGGCTCTTTGACACGATGTACGAAGATGCCTGGAAGGTGCTATTCAAGGGCGCCGAGGCTCCCGCATCCGCTTCCAAGGACCGCGGATACAGCTCGCAGCGTCACGTTAGCGAGGTAAGCTATATTCACCTTTTACAGGATGTTAATCTTTTTCTCATAGTTTGACTCTATGCGGGATCTAAACTCCCTTACCTTTGACAGGCTTGGCGGGCGATATCCGGACCGATTAACTGTCCGACTCTGCTGCCCGAAGACCCAGCCCCAGCTCTACTAGCGAAGCTGCTGGTTCCGGCGCCTTATGTGGTGCCGGAGAAGAAGGCTAAGAAGAAGAAGACCACGGGGACTCGAAGGAGTGCCCGCAACGTGGTGGTGTCGGACTCGTCATCTGACGAGTCCGAGACGCCCTCCTCCTGCGAAAATGAGGAGGAGGAAGAAGAAAACTCTCCCCCCCAGCGGAGGGAGGAGAGAAGAGGAAGGCCGCCCCAACGGGGGAGGCTGAGGGGTCTAGGAAAAGGAAGACCCCTTCGCCGGACTACGCCCCCAACGCCGAAGAGGGCAAAGAGGAGTGGCCAAACAGGGCCAAGCGTCCGGCGAAATCGTAAGTTTGGATATCAGAATAACTCATGATGTTCCTTTGTTGCACAGCTTTCCCTAATGTCGAATGTAATTATGCAGTCCGCCCCGGGCCGAATTCGACGAATCGTCGGGCGGCTCCCTGGACTCATCGGACGTGAACTCAGTTCTGCCCGCTGTCTCCCCCCGCACTACAGACGACGCCGAAGTGGCATCGCGACAAGCTCCGGGGCAGGAGGAGGTGGTCTCGGAGGAGCCGCAAGGCAACCTCCCGGACACCAGGAGTGAAGGGGATAAGGCCCCCCCAGGGCTCCAAGTCCGGCTTTGTGCCGGACACCGCGCCGGAATCTTCCACGTTCCGGACTGCGGTAGGCAAACTCCTTCCAAGAGGAGCAAGCCTTCTGAGCCGGCGGCCTCCGTCCAACCGGAGGTGCCGGACAATCTGCTGGAGGTGCTCGACGGCGCCTCCATCGACGAGGGGCACCGTACTATTATGAGTACGGTGATCCAGAAGGTTCAGTCTGTCAAGAGCGGACTGACTGAAGCTTGCGCTAGCCTTCTAACAGGCTTCGAGGTAAGTAAAAATATGTAAGAATATTACCGCATAGACAGTAGCCCCTGATGCTCTGTTTGGCGTTCGGAAAGAAAAGCTTAATAGAGGACTATCAAATATCGCAGGAGTCTAACAAAAAAGAGTCAATATGCGTATGCAGGCTTCGCTGCTATCCACCGCCGCACTGACTGCGGAGGTGGGTGTCCTGAAGCAGGACCTCGAGCGGACCGAGCAAGAGCTCGGCCTTGCCAAGCGGCAGCTCGAGGAGAAAGAAGGTAAGAAATACCTTACAGAAAAAGTGCCTATAAAAAGGCGTGATTGCAAAAAAAATAACAGGATTGTACTACTTATTGTAGGGGCCACGACTGAGGTGGCGACCCTTGAGCAGGCGCTATCTGAGGCCGAAAAGAAAACGGCCGCGGAGCGCACCGAGTAAGACAGACTTGGGGCTCAGGTCGGCGAGGTGCAGCAAGAGCTTCAGGCTCTCATGAAAAAACATGAGAGTTTGAAGCTTGAGTCAAAGGCGCAAGCATCCGAGCTCGCGACGGCCCTTGAGACTGCCAAGTCTGCCAAGGACGAAGCCCAAAAGGCCCTCCAAGAGTTGGAGGAGATGAGGAAGATAGCAGCAGGTAAGGCATTCTTCATGCAAAGCAGAAATATAAAAGTAAACTACTTGTTACTTACCCGAATCCAGAGCTCTCCAGGGGCATTCGCAGATCTTCCCCGCAGCGTATCCGATGCCGCCGCATTCTACCGAGCTGAAGAGGGCAGCTCGACGGAGAAGGTGTTCTGGTCTCAGTATTCTGAGGCCGGACACCCAGTGCCTTTTAGCGACCAGCTGAAATAGCTGGTCGAGCTCCACAAGGCGGCCGAACAGGCCATGAAGGGCTTCATAGTTCGGCTGTGGCCCGGAGAGGCCCTGCCTGGGAGCTATTTCGGGCTGGTGCGGCGGCTGGTGGAGGCCTGTCCGAGGCTCGAGGTCATCAAGCGCTCCGTCTGCATCGAAGGTGCCCGTCGGGCCCTTGCCCGTGCAAAGGTGCACTGGGGTAAGCTGGATGGTGAGAAGCTTGTGAAGGATGGGCCGCCGCCAGGGAAGGAGCATCGCAAGCCCGAGAACTACTACAAGAATGTTCTTGCAGGTGCCTGCCTTGTGGCGGATGAATGTACCAAGGATGTGATTTTTGAATGAACTCGCTCGTGTTTATCCTGTGTGCTGAAAACTTGTTCATATGCGCTAAGCAATGCTTATTGAATTTAAAATATTACTTTCTGTGCGGCCGTTTATCAAAAAATTGAGAGATGGCCAGTCGTCGGCTTCTGCCCCCATGCCACTAGTGCTGGGGTGTTCGGGATAAACCTGAGCGCTCTTTTTCCCATAGTTGGGTCCTTCGAGGGAGGCGCTCAGCACAACGAACCAGGCAATCGGACTATAATGCTTGAACACTCTCACTTAGCCATAGAACTCTACAATTTTAAATTTCGGCGAAGCCCCTAGTTCGGAAGACCGAGTTCGGGGCGCTATCCACGCCTTGGCCGGACAAAGCCAGCTCCTCGCTCGAAGCGGCATAAGTCTTTAGGGACTCAAAAAACCTCTCGAACAGCGACCAGTCTCTCGCCTCATCATGACAGTCAGTTTTAGCTTTCTCCACTGAGGTGCTTAACCCAGCTGAACCAGGGCACAATCGTAGTGGTTCTCCTAGTGCTACCTTAGCCGATAGAGCGGAACGTCAGGCACCAAAACATAGGAGCCGGGCAAACCCAACTATTGACCTAAATCATGATTCGGAGCCGATGCATATAGTGCTATAAGTTCGGGGTTCCGCACTTGTGAAAGTGTACGGACTTCTCACGCCATAATGAGGGGTACTGAAGCCCCTGGCGTGTTTGCCGTACCATGGTGTACGGGTGCAATCATGTCATTTAATAAACATATATGTGAAAAGAGGATAATGCAAAAATAGACAAAAAGCTAAGCATTTTATAGAGAGGCTATTTATCAAAGCCGAACGATACAAGTAGTGCGGTAAGCAAAAGATATTGGACTATTCAGTATGCCCTGACCAGGGGCAGGCCGCGGAATTGTATTTAAAACAGGTATACCGCTCGTAATAGAGACCAGCTGGGAGTTCCATAATGCGGCATGGCTTGTCTGCCTCCCTGGATCTTGCATCGTTTGTGCGGCAGTCGAATCGCCGAACAGGTCGTCCGAAGTATGGAGTCTTGAAAGTAAGAAAAAATTAAAAAAAAGAATCCGGCAGCCCCTAGTACGTTTTAAGCCGTATTTTGGGCGTGCCGTTATTGTGCCCCTTCCCCTGTGCCCATGGTATTTCAAGGGCGTAGTTATGTACGCGAGGTACTGGTTTTGCTATGTCGCGAAAGCTGGGGTTGGGGCCGCATTGCTACGCTTGCTCAGAGTGTGCCAGGCGGTCCTGCTGTGGGTTACTCCGGGCGCGCTTGGCAGTGTCTGGCTTTTTAATGGCCGGACTGGAGAATTACCTGAGAAGGCTACTTTGTACCTCCGCTGCGAGAGCCGCCGTATGCTCCTCCGTACGGAGGAAGCGTTCGGTGTTTCCGTTGACCGTAATTACTCCTCGAGGGCCTGGCATCTTGAGCTTGAGATATGCGTAGTGTGGCACCGCATTGAACTTTGCGAATGCGGTTCGTCCGAGCAGGGCGTGATAGCCACTGCGAAACGGGACTATATCGAAGATTAACTCTTCGCTTCAGAAATTGTCCGGGGATCCGAAGACCACGTCAAGTGTTACTGAGCCTGTACAGTTGGCTTCTACACCTGGTATAACGCCTTTAAAGGTCGTTCTTGTGGGCTTAATCCTTGAGGGATCTATGCCCATTTTCCGCACTGTATCCTGATAAAGCAGGTTCAGGCTACTGCCGCCGTCCATGAGGACTCTTGTGAGATGAAATCCGTCGATGATTGGGTCGAGAACCAATGCGGCGAAGCCGCCATGACGGATGCTAGTGGGATGGTCCCTTCGATCAAAAGTGATCGGGCAGGAGGACCATGGGTTGAACTTTGGGGCGACTGGCTCCATCGCGTATACGTCCCATAGCGCACGCTTCCGCTCCCGCTTGGGAATGTGGGTTGCGTATATCATGTTCACCGTCCGCACTTGTGGGGGAAAGCCCTTCTGTCCATTGTTGTTCGGCGGCTTGGGCTCCTCGTCGTTGCTGTGCAGCCCCTTGTCTCTGTTTTTGGCCCTTAACTTGCCTGCCTGCTTGAACACCCAACAATCCCTGTTAGTGTGATTGGCTGGCCTTTCGGGGGTGCCATGTATCTGGCACAAGCGATCGAGTATTCGGTCCAAACTGGACGGGCCCTGAGTATTCTTTTTGAATGGCTTTTTCCGCTGACCGGATTTGTAGCCTTTGAATCCGGCATTGACTGCCGTGTCTTCATTGCTGTCGCTGTTAACGCGGCGTTTTTGCTTATTCCGACGTGTCCTGCCAGTTTTGTCCTTGGTATCCGAATTACCAGGGTTCTTTGATAAGTTGTTACTGCGAGCTAGCCAGCTGTCTTCTCCCGCGTAAAAGCGGGTCATGAGTGTCGTGAGGGCTGCCATGGATTTCGGCTTTTCCTGTCCCAGGTGCCGGGCAAGCCACTCGTCGCGGATGTTATGCTTGAAGGCTGCTAGGGCCTCTGCGTCCGGACAGTCGACTATCTGGTTTTTCTTTGTTAGGAACCGTGTCCAGAATTGTCTGGCCGATTCCTCTGGCTGCTGAATTACGTGGCTTAAGTCGTCGGCATCCGGCGGTCGCACGTAAGTGCCCTGGAAGTTGTCGAGGAATGCGGCTTCTAGGTCCTCCCAAGAACCGATTGAGTCTGCTGGCAAGCTGTTAAGCGAATGTCAGGCCGGTCCTTTAAGTTTGAGCGGGAGGTATTTTATGGCGTGTAGATCATCGCCACGTGCCATGTGGATGTGAAGGAGATAATCCTCGATCCATACCGCCGGATCTGTTGTGCCATCGTATGATTCGATGTTTACGGGTTTGAAACCCTCTGGGATTTTATGATCCATTACTTCATTCGTGAAGCATAGCGGGTGTGCGGCGCCTCTGTATTGGGCTATATCACGACGCAGCTCGGAAGAGCTATGTCTGTTGTGTTCGGCCCGGCCGGATTTGTTGTATCCGGAGTGAAGATCATTGTCACATGCCGTAGGGCGCCTGCGCGATCCGTAGATTGATCTTGTTTGTCTTGCCTTATCCTCCAGTATGTCTCGCAGGTCGGGCGCATTTTCCCGTGCCTTAGTTGAGCGGCGTCGGGGCATGGCTTGGGTGGAGGGCCGAGAGGCCTCTCTGTCGCGTCCGCGAGGTGGCTGGTCTGCCATGTCATGCGCTGGTGATGTAGGTGCTTCCTCCTCTGATCGGGGTAGCGGCCTGCGCTTCGGGTAACTCTTGGAGGGGCGTTCGAGTTCATACTCTTCGGCCGCAAGGACTTCAGTCCATCTGTCAGCTAGCAAATCTTGGGCAGCTCTAAGCTGTTGCTGCTTTTTCTTGAGGCTGCTTGCCGTGGCTAAAAGCCTGTGTTTAAAACGCTCTTGTTTGGCGGGGTCTGATGGTATGACGAATTCGTCGTCATCGAGGCTTGCCTCGTCTTCGGAGGGAGGCGTATAGTTATCATCCTCGACCTCTCGGTCTGCCGCTCTCTCATGAGGGATGGCTCCTCCATCTTCCTGTGCCGAATCTTGCTGAGGTGGGTGTTCTTCGGCGCTATCCGGGGTAGTATTATCTCCCGTGCTGGAATCACCGTTTTTGCTTTGGCGGGATTTAGAGCGGCGCCGCTGACGCCGGCGCTTTGGCTATTTCTTGGGGGTGTCATCCCCCACTGTTCCATCGCCATCTCCATCTTTTGGAGCATCCACCATATATATGTCATATGACGAGGTGGCCTTCCAGCGCCCTACAGTTGCTGGTTCCTGTTCGTCTCCTACATCATCGTCCATGCCGTCGATGTCTTCGAAGCTGAAGTCAAGCATGTCGGTTAGATTGTCGACAGTGGCTACAAAGTGGGTGGTGGGTGGGCTTTGAATTTCCTCATCGCCCGTATCCCACCCCCGCTGACCGTAGTCCGGCCAGGGCTCTCCTGATAAAGAGAGAGACTTAAGAGAATTCAGGATGTCGCCAAAAGGCGAATGCTGAAAGATGTCTGCGGCGGTGAACTCCATTATCGGCGCCCAATCGGATTCGATTGGCAGGGGCGCGGGGGGTTCGGAGTCCGAGGAGAAGTCTGGATCCTCAGAGTCACGGGTCATGCAGAGTGCGGGGCTAGCGTTCGGCTCGATCGCTTTCGGGATCGTAGCCCCCGAGGTGACGCCCAATCGCTCATCCTCGATTGGCGCAATAGGCTCCGAGTTAGGGGTCGGAACCGATGCGTGTGCGGCCTCCAGGACACTGTCCGGAGGCAGAGCTAGATCGTGCCCCTCGAGATAGTGCGGCGCGCTTGGCCGTGGCTCGAACCCGTCGAAGATCAAGTCTCCGCAGATGTCAGCCGTGTAGTTTAGGCTTCCAAACCTGACTTGATGGCCAGGGGCGTAGCTTTCGATCTGCTCCAGGTGGCCGAGCGAATTGGCTCGCAGAGCGAAGCCGCCGCAGACGAAGATCTGTCCGGGGAGAAAAGTCTCACCCTGGACCGCATCGTTGTTGATGATCAAAGGAGCCATCGGGCCTAAAGGCGACGACACAGAGGAACTCTCAATGAAAGCACCAATGTCGGTGTCAAAACCGGCGGATCTCGGGTAGTGGGTCCCGAACTGTGCGTCTAGGCCGGATGGTAACAGGAGGCAGGGAACACGATGTTTTACCCAGGTTCGGGCCCTCTTAATGGAGGTAAAACCCTACGTCCTGCTTGATTAATATTGATGATATAGGTAGTACAAGAGTAAATCTACCACGAGATCAAGGAGGTTAAACCCTAGAAGCTAGCCTATGGTATGATTGTTGTATATGGAGTTTTTTGCCTACGGACTACAACCCTCCGGTTTATATAGACACCGGATAGGGTTAGGGTTACACAGAGTCGGTTACAATGGTAGGAGATCTTGAATATCCGCATCGCCAAGCTTGCCTTCCACACCAAGGAAAGTCCCATCCGGACACGGGACGAAGTCTTCAATCTTGTATCTTCATAGTCCAGGAGTCCGGCTGAACGTATAGTCCGGCTACCCGAACACCCCCTAATCCAGGACTCCCTCAGTAGCCCCTGAACCAAACATAAATTCAAATGAGTTTGATTTCTTATCGTTCGATCTTGCCACTTCTAATTTTCTCGGACCAAACATATTTTTGTGAGTCCAAGAAAATTAACCACTTGTCCAAATTCTTCTTCAACCTTCTCCTCTGTCCTTTTTCCTTTCTTTTAGTTCTCTGTTTTTTTAATAAAAAACAAAGGAGTGAGGGAGAGAGAGAGAGAGAGCAGCCCAGCTGGCCACTTGGGCCTCAGTCCAGGCCGGCCCGCTTCCCCTATCCTCCCTAAGGCTCAGCCCGCTTCCTCTCGATCCCCTGCCGAAACCCTAGCACCCTGGCCAATCCTCCTCTTCCCCCGTACCTTTTCCACCCAGCGCCTCCAGAGGCCAGACTCTGCACCCCATCTCCCTCGATCCCCTCCATCTTCCTGTCGCCGCCTCGCTTCGCTAGGGAGAGGAGCTCCCCAACGCTCAATCCCCTTCTCCGGCCTCCCAGATGACTTGCGCCCTTGGGCCACCGCCGGACCTCCTCCCTTCGCGCCAAGGTCACCGTTGCTGCTTCCCTGCTTCCTCCAGGCGCCTCTCGCAGCTATCGCCATGGAGCCGAGCTTGGAGCTCCGCTGCTTCCTCGGCTCTGCGTCGTCCTCTCGTTCCTCGCCTGTGTCGCTGCCGTGCCCGTCGCTCGTCTGACCGCGGCCAATACCTAAACCTGATGCTGCTCTATTGCGAGCCACCGTACGTCGCCGTTGCACCATTGCACGGCGCCACCAACAACCTCCCGCCTCGCCTGCCTCCTGTGTCCATCGCCATCGTGGCCTCAACCTCCATGGACAGGGTTGTCCCCAGCAGCAGGTTGTCTCACCTCCTACGCCGTCTTCCCTCGCACCGGTCGCTACCGTGCCTCCGACCGAATCTTTCTTCACTGCCATCCCGGAGCACTGTGCCCGTGATCCCCTGCTCCGGCAAGCCCCTGCTGCTGCCTCCATCAAAGGCGGCCAAGGTCATCTACTTGGCCCCGATGACTTTTGAGTCATGTGCACGCCCCGCGTCATGCACCTCCACTTGTTGTTGCTATTGACATCAAGCTCGACCCGAACAGTAACGCTAAGTACCAGGTCAACGAGGACCGCCCAGTTTGTCTTCTGCCATCTCCGGAATCGCCAAGTCCCTCGATGACAAGTTCTTCTCCGAACGTGTACGACTACAGCCGGTGTGCATTTTTGTCAAGTCCGACTACGACAAACGACTACATGATGAGACGCCAAGTACCACTACACCCGGAGACCTCGAACCCGTCAAGTCCGACAATGATTGTGTACAACTACCGACGATGTGCATGTTGCCAAGTACCCTCTCCGGATCGCCATGTTCGACTACCGATGACATATACCACTACCATCGTTGAGATCGCTAGAACCTCTACTTCCCCTTCAAAACGTGTACCACTACCACCGTCATGAGAATGCCTACTTCCCTCTACGAACTTGATCCGTTCCGTTAAGGCACGCTTCAAAAGGTATAACCATCGACACGACCGTTCGTGGACCGAATGCATGTTATGTGATATGAGATGAACCCCGTGTTTGCAGTGTGCCCGTTTGTTACGTGCACGACCCTCGGTTGCCATGCCGTCGACACATGGGACACCCGGTACCCGGGAGCGCCCCACCTTCTTTTGCTCGCTCCCGCCACTTCCTTTTGCACCGGTATCTCTATGAGCTACCAGAACCGATATGTTGTCGTGGCATCACTTTCGGATTCGTTGCCGTGGCACCTCTTTCGTTTCCGCCACGATGACAAATGCCTCATACCTTATCATGCCAACATTTTCATAAATATTGCATAAAACTTGCTCATGTCATCCGCATCATGATAACAACAACTAAAATTTTAAAATTGTTGTTTGCTTTAAATTGCTAATGCATATGGGGATTTACCGGATTTGTTGTTTGTTATATCCGGCCCCATTTAAATTGTTTAGATGTTGTAGTGTTGTTATGCCTCACCTCTTGCCATGTTAATCAACATGTAATATTGTTGGGTACTTAAAACGAGATCGAACTAAATAACTTGTTGTGGTGTTTCGTCAATATGCAACTCATTGCATATTGATCTCCACTTAATTTGTAGAATTGCTTGTGCACTTTGCCATGCCATGCCTCATTAATCCGGACATGCATGATACTTGATTGTGCATCATGCCATGCTTATGTGGTGGTTGTTTACTATGTTGTTTGCTCCTTTCCGGTGTTGCTTCTTCGGGTTAGTTCCGATAACGTCACGTTTGTGAGGATTCGTTCGACTTCGTCCATTTGTCTTCTTCATGGACTCGTTCTTCTTCCTTGCGGGATCTCAGGCAAGATGACCATACCCTCGAAATCACTTCTATCTTTGCTTGCTAGTTGCTCGCTCTTTTGCTATGCCTATGCTGTGATACCTACCACTTGCTTATCATGCCTCCCATATTGTTGAACCAAGCCTCTAACCCACCTTGTCCTAGCAAACCGTTGTTTGGCTATGTTACCGCTTTGCTCAGCCCCTCTTATAGCGTTGTTAGTTGCAGGTGAAGATTGAAGTTTGTTCCTTGTTGGAACATGGAGATGTTGTTCCTTGTCGGAACATGTTTACTTGTTGGGATATCACAATATCTCTTATTTAAATAATGCATCTATATACTTGGTAAAGGGTGGAAGGCTCGGCCTTATGCCTGGTGTTTTGTTCCACTCTTGCCGCCCTAGTTTCCATCATATCGGTGTTACGTTCCCGGATTTTGCGTTCCTTACGCGGTTGGGTAATAATGAGAACCCCTTGAAAGTTCGCCTTGAATAAAACTCCTCCAGCAATGCCCAACATTGGTTTTACCATCCGCCACCTAGCCTTTTCGTTCCCTTGGGTTCTGCAGACTCAAGGGTCATCTTATTTTAACCCCCCCCGGGCCAGTGCTCCTCTAAGTGTTGGTCCAACTGAGCGATGTCCGAGGCTACCAGGGGCAACTCTGGGCTGGCTTACCCGACGTCTTGCTCATCCGGTGTGCCCTGAGAACGAGATATGTGCAGCTCCTATCGGGATTTGTCGGCACATCTAGGTGGCTTTGCTGGTCTTGTTTTACCATTGTCGAAATGTCTTGTAACCGGGATTCCGAGTCTGATCGGGTCTTCCCGCTAGAAGGAATATCCTTCGTTGACCGTGAGAGCTTGTCATGGGCTAAGTTGGGACTCCCCTGCAGGGATTTGAACTTTCGAAAGCCGTGCCCGCAGTTATGGGCAGATGGGAATTTGTTAACGTCCGGTTGTAGAAAACCTGAAGTTGACCTTAATTAAAATACATCAACCGCGTGTGTAACCGTGATGGTCTCTTCTCGGCGGGGTCCGGGAAGTGAACACGGTGTTGGAGTTATGCTTGACGTAGGTTGTTCTAGGATCACTTCTTGATCATAGTTTCTCGATCGTGCTTTGCCTTCTCTTCTCGCTCTCATTTGCGTATGTTAGCCACGATATATGCTAGTCGCTTGCTGCAGCTCCGCCTCATACCTTTTTCCTTACCCATAAGCTTAAATAGTCTTGATCGCGAGGGTGTGAGATTGCTGAGTCCCTGTGACTCACAGATACTTCCAAAACCAGCTTGCAGGTGCCGTTGAACCGAGCAGGTGACGCAACCAAGCTCAAGGAGGAGCTCGATGAAGATCTTGTCCTTTGTGTTGTTCCGTTTCTAGTTGATCAGTAGTGGAGCCCAGTCGGGACGATCGGGGATCTGTGTAGCATTTGGGGTAGTCTTCTTTCATTTTGGTTCCGTAGTCGGACCTTGATTGTATTTGGATGATGTAATGCTTTATTCATGTATTCGTGTGAAGTGGCGATTGTAAGCCAACTATGTATCTTTTCCCTTATTGTATTACATGGGTTGTTTGCGAAGATTACCTCACTTGCGGCATTGCTTTCAATGCGGTTATGCCTCTAAGTCGTGCTTCGACACGTGGGAGATATAGCCGCATCGAGGGCATTACATTCCTGTTCATCTCCTGCATCGTCGTCCATACCGTCGATGTCTTCGGAGTCGAAGTCGAGCATGTCGGTTAAGTCATCGACAGTGGATACTAAGTGGGTGGTGGGTGGGCAGTGAATTTATTCGTCATCCGCATCCCAATCCTATCAGACATAGTTCGGCCATGACCCTCCTGACAAGGAGAGGGACCTTAATGAGTTCAGTATGTCGCCGAAGGGCGAGTGCTGAAAAATATCCGTGGAGGTAAACTCCATGATCGGTGCCTAATCGGATTCGACAGGAACGGGTGCAGGCGGTTCGGAGTCCATGGCCGGAGAAGGATCCGGCAGTTTGGCAACACGTCTCTCGTGAAGGGTAAGGTCGATATTCGGCTCGATCGCTGCTGAGGGTACGGCCTCCGTGGTGGGGTCTATCCACCCGTCCATGGATGGCGCAACTGGCTCCGAATTAAGGGTCAGAGCGGCTGCCGATGTGATTTCTTGAACACTGTCCGATGGTAGAGCTAAATTGTACTCATCGTGACCGCGTGGCGCACAAGGCAGGGGCTCGAATCCGTCGAAGATCAAGTCTCTGCGGATATCGTCCATGTAGTTTAAGCTTCCAAACCAGACCTAATGGCCAAGGGCATAGCTTTCGATCTGCTCCAGATGGCCAAGCGAGTTGGCCCGCAGTGCGAAGCCACCGAACACAAAGATCTGTCCGGGGAGGAAAGTCTCACCCTAGACTGCATCGCTATCGATGATCGTAGGAGCCATCAAGCCTAACGGTGATGACATAGAGGAACTCTCAATGAAAGCACCAATGTCGGTGTCAAAACTGGCGGATCTCGGGTAGGGGGTCCCGAACTGTGCGTCTAAGGCGGATGGTAACAGGAGGCAGGGGACACGATGTTTTACCAAGGTTCAGGCCCTCTTGATGGAGGTAAAACCCTACGTCCTGCTCGATTTATTCTTGATGATATGGGTATTACAATAGTTGATCTGCCACGAGATCGAAGAGGCTAAACCCTAGAAGCTAGCCTATGGTATGATTGTATGTTGTCCTACGGACTAAAACCCTCTGGTTTATATAGACACCGGAAGGGGTTAGGGTTACACAAGGTCGGTTACAAAGGAAGAGATATCCATATCTGTACTGCCTAGCTTACCTTCCAAGCCAAGTAGAGTCCCATCCGGACATGAGGCGAAGTCTTCAATCTTGTATCTTCATAGTCCAACAGTCCGGCAAAGGATATAGTCCAGCTGTCCGGAGACCCCCTAATCCAGGACTCCCTCAGTGTTCTTCTAGTTTTCATGATAATAAGGATGAAGATCTAAAAGTTATTGATGTGTCTCCTATTAAATCTTTCAATATGAATCTTTATAATGATGGGACTGAAGATGAGCCACCTTTACCTAGAAGGCGTTCCAAAAATTCAGAGTTTTTAGATCTTGACGTAAAAATTGTTAAAAGTGGGATTGAAGAGGTTAAAACTTTAAATATCAATGAACCCACTATTTTGGATTTCAAGGAATTTAATTATGATAATTGCTCTTTGATAGATTGTATTTCCTTGTTGCAATCCGTGCTAAATTCTCCTCATGCTTATAATCAAAGCATCAACGATATGTTTAGTAACGCAATCTATGATATGTGTTTTTCTTGGAGCGTCTTGTATGATTTGAGTCTTTGCTTTTTATTGTACCACAATCATCCTTGCTGTACACACCTTTTGAGAGAGACTCACATGATTTGAAAATTATTAGAATACTCTATGTGCTTCACTTATATCTTTTGAGCTATATAGTTTTTGCTCTAGTGCTTCACTTATATCTTTTCTAGCACGGCGGTGGATTTGTTTTATAGAAACTATTGTTCTCTCGTGCTTCACTTATATTATTTTGAGAGTCCTTTAGAACAACATGGAAATTTGCTATAATATAAAAACTTTCATAAAAGTGCATTGAATACTATGAGAAGTTTGATACTTGATAATTGTTTTGAGATATGGTGATGGTGATATTAGAGTCATGCTAGTTGAGTAGTTGTGAATTTGAGAAATGCTTGTGGTGAAGTTTGTGATTCCCGTAGCATGCATGTATGGTGAACCGTTATGTGGTGAAGTCGGAGCATGATTTATTTATTGATTGTCTTCCTTATGAGTGGCACTCGGGGACGAGCGATGGTCTTTTCCTACCAATCTATCCCCCTAGGAGCATGCGTGTAATACTTTGTTTCGATAACTAATAGATTTTTGCAACAAGTATGTGAGTTCTTTATGACCAATGTTGAGTCCATGGATTATACGCACTCCCACCCTTCCGCCATTGCTAGCCTCTCTAGTATCGCGCAACTTTCTCTGGTACCATAAACCCACCTTATACCTTCCACAAAACAGCCACCATACCTACCTATTATGGCATTTCCATAGCCATTCCGAGATATATTGCCATGCAACTTTCCATCGTTCCGTTATTACGACATGCTTCATCATTGTCATATTGCTTGCATGATCATGTAGTTGACATCGTATTTGTGGCAAGGCCACCATTCATAATTCTTCATACATGTCACTCATGCATCATTGCACATCCCGGTACACCACCGAAGGCATTCACATAGAGTCATATTTTGTTCTAAGTATTGAGTTGTAAGTAAATAAAGTGTGATGATCATCATTCTTAGAGCATTGTCCCAAGTGAGGAAAGGATGATGGAGACTATGATTCCCCCACAAGTCGGGATGAGACTCTAGATGAAAAAAGAGAGAAAAGAGGCCAAAAATAAAAAAAAGAAAAAGGCCCAAATAAAAAAATGAGAGAACAAGAGAGAAGGGACAATGCTACTATCCTTTTTCCACACTTGTGATTCAAAGTAGCACCATGTTCTTCATATAGAGAGTCTCCTATGATATCACTTTCATATACTAGTGGAAATTTTTCATTATAGAACTTGGCTTGTATATTCCAATGATGGGCTTCCTCAAAATGCCCTAGGTCTTCGTGAGCAAGCAAGTTGGATGCACACTCACTTAGTTTCTTTTGGTGAGCTTTCATATACTTATAGCTCTAGTGCATCCGTTGCATGGCAATCCCTACTCACTCACATTGATATCTATTGATGGGCATCTCCATAGCCCGTTGATACGCCTAGTTGATGTGAGACTATCTTCTCCCTTTTTGTCTTCTCCACAACCACCATTCCATTCCCCCATAGTGCTATATCCATGGCTCATGCTCATATATTGCGTGAAGATTGAAAAAGTTTGAGAACATCAAAAGTATGAAACAATTGCTTGGCTTGTCATCGGGGTTGTGCATGATTTAAATATTTTGTGTGGTGAAGATAGAACATAGCCAGACTATATGATTTTGTAGGGATAACTTTCTTTGGCCATGTTATTTTGAGAAGACATAATTGCTTAGTTAGTATGCTTGAAGTATTATTATTCTTATGTCAATATTAAACTTTTATATTGAATCTTTTGGATCTGAAAATTCATGCCACAATAAGGAAAATTACATTGAGAAATATGTTAGAAAGCATTCCACAACAAAAATTCTTCTTTTAGCATTTACCTACTTGAGGACGAGCAATAATTAAGCTTGGGCATGCTTGATACGTCTCCAATGTATCTATAATTTTTGATTGCTCCATGCTAATATATTATCTATTTTGGATGTTAATGGGCTTTATTTTACACTTTTATATCATTTTTGGGACTAACCTACTAACCGGAGGCCCAGCCCAAATTGCTGTTTTTTTGCCTATTTTAGGGTTTCGCCGAAAATTAGGGTTTCGCCGAAAAGGAATATCAAACGGAGTCCAAACGAAATGGAACCTTCGGGAATGTGATTTTCTCAACAAACGTTATCCAGGAGACTTGGAGTGGGCGTCCAGAAACAACGGAGGAGGCCACGAGGCAGGGGGCGCGCCTACCCCCCTGGGCGCGCCCTCCACCCTCGTGGGACCCCCGTTGCTCCACCGACGTACTTCTTCCTCCTATATATATCCACGTACCCCCCAAACATCCAGGAGCACCACGAAAACCTAATTCCACCGCCGCAACCTTCTATACCCGAGAGATCCCATCTCGGGGCCTTTTTCTGGAGCTCCACCGGAGGGGGCATTGATCACGGAGGGCCTCTACATCAACTCCATGGCCTCTCCGGTGATGTGTGAGTAGTTTACTTCAGACCTACGGGTCCATAGTTATTAGCTAGATGGATTCTTCTCTCTCTTTGGATCTCAATACAAAGTTCTCCTCGATCTTCTTGGAGATCTATTCGATGTAATCTTCTTTTGCGGTGTGTTTGTCGAGATCTGATGAATTGTGGGTTTATGATCCAGATTATCTATGAACAATATTTGATTCTCCTCTAAATTCTTTTATGTATGATTGGTTTATCTTTGCAAGTCTCTTCGAATTATCAGTTTGGTTTGGCCTACTAGATTGATCTTTCTTGCAATGGGAGAAGTGCTTAGCTTTGGGCTCAATCTTGGGGTGCTCGATCCCAGTGATAGAAAGGGAACCGACGCGTATTGTATTGTTGCCATCGAGGATAAAAAGATGGGGTTTATATCATATTGCATGAGTTTATCCCTCTACATCATGTCATCTTCCTTAAAGCATTACTCTGTTCTTATGAACTTAATACTCTAGATGCATGCTGGATAGCGGTCGATGTGTGGAGTAATAGTAGTAGATGCAGAATCGTTTCGGTCTACTTGTCACGGACGTGATGCCTATATACATGATCATACCGAGATATTCTCATAACTATGCTCAATTCTATCAATTGCTCGACAGTAATTCGTTTACCCACCATAATACTTATGCTCTTGAGAGAAGCCACTAGTGAAACCTATGGCCCCCGGGTCTATCTTTAATCATATTAATCTTCCAACACTTAGTTATTTCCTTTGCCGTTTATTTTACTTTGCATTTTTATTCCTATTTATCATAAACATACCAAAAAATACTATCTTATCATATCTATCAGATCTCACTCTCGTTAGTGACCATGAAGGGCTTGACAACCCCTTTATCGTGTTGGTTGCGAGGTTCTTATTTGTTTGTGTAGGTGCGTGGGACTTGAGCGTGATCTCCTACTGGATTGATACCTTGGTTCTCAAAAACCGAGGAAAATACTTACGCTACTTTGCTGCATCACCCTTTCCTCTTCAAGGGAAAACAAACGCAATGCTCAAGAGGTAGCACCCTGCGGTAGGGGCTGGCACGATGAGCTCCAGTCCATGCTATGTTTGATCCGCACCACCACCACCAAGCCAATAGGCGAGACCCCATTCTTCCTCGTCTACGGAGCCGAAGCAGTTCTCCCTCACGAGGTCAAGCATCGCTCCACGCAGGTCCTGGCGTTTGACGAGGCATGTCAGGACGCCATGCAGGGGATGGACCTCGTGCTGGGGGAGGAACGCCTCTGTCAAACCACGCTTCGGGCGGCGAGATACCAGCAGGCGCTGCGACAGTACCACTATCGCAGCGTCCACTCCAGGACGCTCGAGGTGGGCGATCTCGTCCTGAGGCGGGTGCTCTCCAGGGAAGGGTTGCATAAGCTCTCACCCAGGTGGGAGGGCCCGTTTAGGATTGCTCGCGTTTCTAGGCCTGGCATCGCACACCTGGAGACCCAGGACGGGATCCCCATCCAGAATGCCTGGAACACCCAGCACCTCCAGAAGTTCTACCCATGAAGCAAGGCCCAGTGCCTATGAAGGTCTCCACTCGGGACAGTCTCACGTAATAATGAGTGGGGCTGTAGACGCCCCGGAGTCTCCAGAGTGCCTCCCTTGGGCCTCGGGGGCTCCCTCCCATGTCCTAGTGGCAGCACTTAGCTCCATGCTAGTGAGAAGATTAGACTAGGTGCCAGACACGGTTGTTCATTTGCTTTCTGTAGTTGGCTTGCCCCTCCTTTTTTAATGGGATTTGAAGTTCTGGCGTTTCTTGATGGCTTGGTTGAATCCTCTCTTCTCTCTGATGCTTCCCTCGGTTCTTTGTTTTGCGCCAGGGAGGGCGGCAGTTGCCCAACGCTCTCCCTCGCATGCCTCGCGAGGGGGCTGGACAGGTGTATGTGCGTGCGCGCTCCCCTAGTCTTCGTGAGGCGCCCTCGATTGAGCTTGTGATCGGTGCACCCCCCCCCCTTGTTTTTTAAGTCTGTGTCCCACGGGTACCGCGACGTGGTGCGCTAGGCCATGATCAGCCCATGCCTAAGACCTCGCGCAAGGAGGGATAAGGATTTCCTAACGAATTTCTGCAGCTTCGTGATGTCGCCCGAGTCGGCGGCAGGGAAGCCCCGCCAGATGCCAGGAGGCGTGCGCCCTCACAAGATGGAAGCTACCTCGGAAGTATCAAGCTAAGTTATTCCTCTACGCCTGCATAAAGCACAGATTCCACAACACAACCCAGAAACAATAAACATAGCACAAAGCAGCATAAGCACTACGGTTCATTACACGCCCTCGCAGGGCCCCATACTTGTTTCTTGTAATACAGGAGTAAAGGAAAGGACAGGCAAAAGCGGCTCCTATGACACGGCTGC